>NW_020537758.1:32783506-32803841 GCF_003426905.1 Ctenocephalides felis | reverse complement strand
ATGTAATGTCAATAGTTTATGGATTTGCACTATTTTAAAAATAAGCTACGCCTGACTGTAAATTTATATTATAAATCGAGGATCTGACTCTTCAGAAAAAAAAGGAAAAATTACTATCTTTTCGAGAAAAATGAATTTATTTTAATAACATGATATGTAGTAATATCAAAATTTATAAATTTATACAATTATTAAAAAGAAAACACTTTATTTAGTTCTATAAATTTCATATTTATATGATACGGTCTGATTGTATCGGCTGACATCCACTAAAGAAGGAAAAATTGCCATATGCTTAAATAAAAAACATCTAATACTAATTGCATGCAATTTAATGTCAATAGTTCAAGAAATTTCACAATGATTAAAAATAAAATGCATTTGGCTATAAGTTTTATATTATAAATCGAGTATCTGGCCTTACCTGATGACATTCAGAATGAAAGAAAAATTACCATCTGACGAAAAACGTATCTTATATTAATAACATAGTGTGTGACGATGACAATAATTTATGTATTTACACAATTATTAAAAAAAACAACTTTATTCAGTTCTGAATATTGTATTAAAATCGATGACCTACCTTGATTTTTCTGATAACATCCATTAAAGAAAAATTATTACCCACAGAATAAACATAAAAAGCATCTTATACTAATTGCAAGATAAATAATGTCATTGGTTTCTAAATACATATTGAATAAAAAGTTAACTTCAATCATTCCAAAATATTATAAATAATTTTTGATCTTATTTTATTCGATGGCAGTTAAGATATATTCTTAGGAAGAAACCGAAAACTGTTAGATACTTTTTTTATTTTATATTATTAACAATGAAAATAAGTCTCAACTAATTCTTTGAAACAAATAAATTATTGATACATGGGCAAATAAATAAAAATAATTAAAATAACCATGTGATTTTTATTTAGGATTTGGCACACATTGTACTGATGACACTTTTTAAAGGATGACAGCTGAATACCTAATAAAGAGCATCTTAATTAGTATGTAACCACATTTATAAACCAGTTTAAAAAAATATTTGGAACAAACAACTTTTTGGTAGTTGAAAAAAATAAAAACACTGGAATACTGCAGATGTTTTTTAAAAAATATAGCTAAATATCAGATTATTTGGTATTTAGTGAAGATCAGAAAAGTCTTATTAAAGTACTCGAAACAAAAAATTCATCGATATATCAGAGAAAAATTAAATAAACTGGAAAATAACCATAAGATTTTTGTTTATGAGGACACTTATGGCACTTTTATAGAACGAAAGCTAAATACCAAATAAAGAACACTTCAATTAGCAATTTGCAAAAATTTTAAAACAAAATCATGAAAACGTCCTTAGAATGAATATTTTAAGAATAAATAATCAAAAAACACATTATATCATATTTAGCAACAATTAAAAATCTCTTAACAAAAACCTTAGAATACAGAATTCACTGATGTATCAGAGAAAAATTGAATAAACTGGAAAATAAACATTGTTTAAGATTTTACACTTATTGTACTGATGACACCTTATGACTCTGAATGAAAACTCAAATTCCAAATAAAGAAAACTTTATTTAATACTTAGCAACAATTTAAAAAGTAAGGTCATGAAAACGTCTTTAGAATAAATAATTTATTGATAGCTCAGAAAAAATTCAAAAAACAAAAAATAATCACCAGAATTTGTTTGCTATTTGGTACTTAGTTGTATTGGTAATACTTTTTGAAGATATGGATTTGCATATCAAATAAAGTACACATTATTTGATATTCAACAACGAATGAGAAAATTTACATGGAGTTTTTGAAATGAAAAATTCATCGATATGTCAGAGAAAAATTAAATAAACTGGAAAATAACCATCACAGAAACGTTAAAAAACTTCTACAGATCACACAATTTGGTATTTATCAACAATAAAGAGAGCCATTGAAACAACTGAAGATATTTATTTAATTTAATTTAAGGTTTAAATACTTAGTAATATTAAAAACTTTTTAGAGAATTAAAGTTAAATATCCAATAAAAATTCATTATTTTGATATAAGTATTACTAAATAAATTATTTCCGGAAAAAGATTGAAATTCTTTAAAATAACTATCAGATTTTTGTTTAAATTTTAGCACTTAATGACATTTTAGAATTGAAAGTGCACATCCAAAAAATAGCACGTTATTTTGTATTCAGCAACAATTCAAATCGTTTTAGCAAAGACTTTGAGAAAGAAATTTATCGATATATCAAATTAAAACTTGAAATAAACTTGTAGAAAACAAGCATCAGATTTTGGTTTAGGATTTGACACTTACTAGGATTAGTGCTACTCCTTAAGTTTGTAAAAAAAAATATCAGCTGATTTTTATCGGTAGTTTTATTTTCAAGCTACTTTGACCAAAATATCATCTTAGAGAAAAATTATCAAAAATTATAAATATAATATTAATTGTTTAACTATGTAGACGAAAATCATCTTAGGAAATAATTCTCATTAAAATAAATATAGTTGAAGAAGCCCGGCACAATGTTTGTTAAAAAAAGTCAATTACAAAATCACTACACACGGACACTTTATTACCTCGAAGAACCAAATATAATTAATTATCAAAAAGGCTATATCAGACCTGAAATAATATAGGACTGAATGGAAATAGTTCAGAAATTGTTTGTAGAAATAAATTTAATTTTTTTTTAATTTAGTAAATTGTATTAGTTGTTATTGGGTCAAGGTACAGAATGAATATTTTTTTATAACTAGGTTAGTACCTATACTAGGATAGGAAATTATTTTATTATGTCAGGTAGAGGAAGATGGATTAATAAAATTTGTGAGGCTCGAACATGCCGCCACGTTTAAAAAAACAATCTAACACTAAGGTACCCCATTGGCAACACGGTGGCAGTCCATGTGAAGTACGGTCTTTGATGGCATTAGTTTAATTATTTTGGCGACTTGAAGAAACTCAGAAAGCTAGAAATATGAAAGGTAACAACTTTTATTATAAGAATTATAATTACCAGCACGTTCTATAGAAGTACTATTGATTGTTTATCCAGGACTCCCCTAAATATTATTTCCACCAAGGATTTCCTTCGGTTGTGTCATGGTCTGTTTATAAGCCAGACGATGCATTCGGATGGAAAATATTTCTGGCGAAAATATTCCGAGGGATGATGATATTTTGACGTCGGAAAAAATATATACACACCAAAGGGAAAAATGATCAGGCTTTGATCTTGCGAATTAATTTAAGCCGATTTTCATGAACGCTAAGGAACGAGAGATTTAATATTATTTACCTGGACGAAGTAATGGTAATATGGTTTTTGCTGCGTAAATAAGCCTATCAGAGAAATTTTTGGCGTTGAAAAGAATAATTTCTTAAAAACAACAATATTCAGCAATGTAAATTTTAGTGTAAATTAGTAGCTGTTTGCGTTTGTTTCATAGTCTTGAATCAAATTTCTTAAGCAAATCGATAAAAAAAAATTATATCAGTTTTGAAGTATGTTCATCATTCATTAAAATAGATATACATTATTAATCATATTTAGCGTCAAATACAATACAAGTCTATATAATATAATTAAATTAAATTAAGTCACAGTTAAAATATGAAACATATATATATATATATATATATATATATATATATATATATAGCAAAATTGTTTTTATCAAAGCAAAATATAAATATAAAATGTATAAATATCTACCTAAAAAACAACGACAAATCAAAGTAAGCATTGATTTAAAAAATTAAAAAAATATCTTTACAAAAATCTTATCAGAAATTACTTGATTTTGATATTTTAAATACATAATATTTATGTATCACAAATGTATTTAATCGAAACACCTGCGTCCAGTTTAAAGTTTATTTTCGAATATAATATTATTCATAAATTATATTACATTATTCAGAATCATTTATTGGACCCGCATAATATGCAAAATATTAAAGATATTATAATAAAAAATGTAATTTTTTATTCTAATCTGATATGTGTCATTAGCTAAAATGACAAATAAAAATAATATATTAAAATATTATTCAAAATTTATTACAAATAAATAAATTATTACAAACCAAATAGAGTTTTAAATAATAAAAATCAATAAATAAATAAATAATAGTTTAACTATTTAACATATATTACTATTAATTCAAATAAAAGTCGTCACTGAAAACAAAGTATTGATTTGAAATATTCAAATATCAATGTTAATTTTGTTATAAAATGTGTTTTTATATAACGTTAGTATTTTGGCTTATTAAAAACCCTAAAAAATGAGTATTAATAAATAACTTAATATGAATAATTTTATCTACTATTTATATATACTTTTAATTTTGGAAATTAGTTTTATTCATAATTTAGTAGTTATATTAAATATTGTAGTATTTGATAAATTAAAATAAACGAATGAAAATTATACTAAATATTATCAAAAAATTACAAATATTACAAACTAAAAGGAGTTCCAAATTTTAAAAATGAACAGTTAACTATTTATAACATACATTACTATCAAATTTAAAAAAAAATCGTCTTGAATTTGAAATATTCAAATATCAATGTTAAATTTTATATAAAATGTCGTGTTTTTATAAAACGTTTAGTATTTTAGGTCATCATAAGTTTTAGAAAATGAGTTTTGATAATAAAAATTTACATAAGGATTTTTACTTAATATTGACATATTCTTTATTTTGGGATATTGTTTTATTTATAAATTATTTGTATTAAATTATTGAGGATTATTTGTGGGTGGTCAAGACACACAATAATATTTAATAATACTTGAAAATTATTCTAAAATATTATTCGGAAATTATTACAAATATTACTAATCTTTCATCATACTTCTAATCATAGGAATCAATAGTTCAACTATTTAACAGATACTACTATTATTTTTTAATAAACTGTATACTGAAATATAAATGCTATATTTTGAAAAAATTCATGTGTTTAGTATAACATTTAGTATTCTGATTTACTATTATATATATATATATATATATATATATATATATATATATATGTATATATATATATATATAATAAATTCATTTATTTATCAACATACTATATATTTTATGAAAAAAAGTTCAGACCCAATTTAAAATTTAAAATTTAAAAAAATTATTTTTTACCAATAGTTTTTTAAAAATACTCCATATCTGACGTATACAGTAATCTTTTAAAATAGCCGGAAAAAAAATTTATTAATTTCAAAAATCTTCTTTGCAATCGGTCTCCTTCAAAATACAGAAATTTTCCCAAACTCCATTACTTCCCTTGAAAATGGTTTTCATTACCATTTATTTTATGCTGATAAATGTTTCATTTTATTTATTATAATCCAGTATGTGATTGTGTAAAAATACAATTGATTTACAAATATTATTTAAAAAATATCACAAATATTACTAATCACATCTTAAATCTAATCGTAGAAATCAATAAATAATAAGTAAATAGTTTAACTAACATATACTACTATTATTTTTTAATGATAATGTATTCAAAACAAAATGTGAAATGAAATATTGAAATATCAGTGTTAAATATTTTATAAAATTACGTGTTTTTTAGATAACTATTTAGTATTATGATTTATTATAAAATTTATATAATGAATATTAGTTATAATAATTTAAAAAAGTATCATTATTTTAAAATTTTCTTTGTCGTGATACATGTAATGTTAAAACAAATATATATATTAGATAACTATTTAGTATTATGATTTATTATAAAATTTATATAATGAATATTAAATTAATTAATTATATTAGAATATTAATTAATTAATTATTTTAAAATTTTGTTTGTCGTGATACATGTAATGTTAAAACAAATATATATATATATATATATATATATATAAATATATATATATATATATATATATATAATATTAATTATATGTATATGCCCCTATCGTAGGAGATTTAAAATCATTTATTTATCAACATACTAAATATTTTATGAAAAAATGTACTAACTTTTAAATTTAAAATTTCAAAAAATTATTTTTTACTAATAGTTTTTTAACAAATTTTTATATCTGACATACAGTAATTTTTTAAAATGGGCTCAAACAAAAATTTACAAATTAGTAAAATACATGACAATCGGTCTATTCTTCAAAATCACAAATTTTTCCTAAACTTCTTTATTTTTCCTTGAAAATGATTTTTATTGCTTTTTATTTTATGCTGATAAATGTGTCATTTTATTTATCATAATTCAGTATGTGATTGTGTAAAATTACAAATGAATATTATACCAAAATATTATTTAAAAATCGTTACAAATATTTCTAACCAAACCTAGTTTCTAACCACGAAAAATCAATAACTGAGTAAATAGTTTCACTAAATAACATAAATTTTTCTAGTTGATTTTTATTCTTCCTGGATTTATTTTCAAATAATGCATTTTCATTAAGCTATTATTATGTTGGATTTTAATTATTAAAATATTCAATATATTTTTTTTTTATTTGGAAAAGACATATTTGATATTAAGGGCAGTTCCTTCCCTCTGATTTCAAAGGCTGTCAAAATTCCATATTGCACGTGACTTGTGGCTATATCTAAATTGATCTAAAACTAGCCACGTGACTTTGATTGACAGCTATTTTGGGAAATTTTGGCACCACAATATTGCCAAAATATTGCATAGGCAAAAAATACTAAATTAAAATTGCTCAGAGTTTTTATTAAACTTGGGCTTCGATTTTCTAGTGGTCACGAGAACTTAAATCTTTACGTTTTACAGATTTTTTAAAATCGTATTGTTAAAATAATTTTGAATTATATTTTTAATTAATTACTTATATTTATCTACTTTAATATAATTTATAAAAAGCTGGATAATCGAATCTAATAAAAAAAATCTGAATTAAACATTCATTGTCTACATATTCTAAAATAGAAATACTCCTTTCATAATATATTCATCTTGTATTTATTCACTAACTTTATTAAGTATAAAATTTTATATAAAAGAAAATGAACTTAATTTATACATACTTTTATTACTTAATATATTTTCTATATTTGTTAAGTATTTAATTCTTTTAATACTTTAATCAAAATAACAGCAAAATGAATTATGCTACAGTAGCAATAAGAATTTGTTTACTGCAAATATATGAAAAACAGCAATAAGTAACTTTGAAAAATTATGATCTGTATTTTGATCTAAATCATCTTACATGATTTATTTAAAAATATTACTAGCGAATGATTATTTGATATATAATTTATTTAAAAAAAATGTTAAAATACGATATGAATAAAAAATAAAGTACAAAATAAATTTATACGTACCGTTGTTACTTAATTTTTATATATTTTTAAATATTCAAAGCTTTATAATACTATTAAGAAAATAACTTCTGAATAAATTAAATTTCTGCTGCAAAACAAAATATATATTATTTGTTGCTTGCTGTTTTATTTTTTTTATATACTTTCAGTATTAGTAATTACTAAAAAAATAAATATCGATAAAAAACGATTTATTTTAACAAAACTATCATTTCAAAACAATCAATTTGTTATAGAAATTATTTGAAAATGACTAAGTATAAAATTTTATTTCAATTAAAATGTCATATTAAATTGTGTATAGATATAAAGAACGAAATCAAAATTTATACATACCTCTATTACTTAATGTATATTGAAATTTGTTAAATATTTAATGCTTAACAATACTTTTATCACAACAAAGGCAAAATAAATTACGTTACAGCTACAAAATAAAATATAAAATATAATTAAATATATAATAATAATACTGGTAATTTTGTAAAATTTTGCTCTTTCTGACTTCTTATAAAAATACTATCTAGATTGAAAAAAAATAACTAAGATTATACACATGCAAATGCCATACTATAATTCATATGCGAAATTCATTTATTTTTGCTTTATTATTAGGAACGCATTTAATAAAATTAATATAATCTTTAAAGGGTTCATGGCTCATTTGTTTCTAAAATTTATATGCCCAGATACAAACAAAAATGCGAATATTTTATGCCAAAAAATATCGGAATACAAAAGAATTAGGAATTCATTTTGACAGAAACCTCAATTTGAAGAAAGCAAAAAGCAAACAGCTTGATAAATTCGAAAAGCTATAATAGTTATTTTAAAGAATTCCGAATCTCACAAATAATTTGGCTCACAAATAATATTGAAAATCAATAGAATAGGGCAAAAATAAATGATTTAAATAAAATAAAATGTACAATCTAAATCTTTCTTTCTTTCGACTATTATCTAGTTCCCTAAATATTTTCATAATTTTTTTTATGAAAATGTAAAAACCTATTTTATATTCGAATTTACTATATTATCTCATATACCTTCAACAACTGAGAATAATTTTTGAAAGATCAAATTTTTTTTTAATTTCGAGAAAATCATATACAGAATTTAACTCACAGTATTCAATGTAAAAATACCATTAGTTTTAAATAGAAATATCTAGTAAAAATTTCACATAGTATATCGGAAATAAAATATTTTATTATATTGTTTTATAACATTCAAATTAATTTTTATTTGCAACCAGTGGGCATACGATGTTGCTGTTTGGGAACACTTAACTTTGATATTTCAAAAATGCAAAAAATTGATAAATTTTGAATTTTTTGGGACTAAAAAATTACAATCTCGAAAAGGCCAGTGTGTAAGATGTAAACCGTATTGATAAATTTTTGTGTCTTGAATGTAATTTTCTGATAGATCAAAATTTTATTTATAATATATCATAGATTATTAAAAAAAACTTGAAATATTGATGCCAAAAACTAATTTCAGCTCATACTTTGTCTCATTTTACCTGCTACGTAAATTGTAAAAGTCAGAAATATATTTTTGATAAATGTGATTATTAAAAATAATTTAAATTTTAACATTTAGATTTTGCATAGTATAATGTAATAAAATAAACAATACTATTTTAACGGTATTTGTGAATTTCCAGGTTTTAAACAACATTTTCTGTCAGCTCCAAATTTGTATCTGCATTTATGAATTTCCAGGTATTAAACAAAATTTTCTGCCAGATCCAAATTTTTTTTATAATATATCATAAGTTAATATCTTTAAAAAAATAATTTTGACACGAATTAAGTTTTGTTTTCTTGTTCACAAATTTATCCATAAGTATTAACATAAAAAATTTAGACAATTGATAAAAAACAATTTCATATATATTAATTCATACTTTGTTTTATTTTTTACATTTTTTAATATAAATATAAAAAAATTTTTTAATATATTTTTATTTTCGACATATTTTAGATGATAAAGTGTGATTATTAAAATAGATTTTAAAATTTAAAATTTATACTTTGCATAGTATAATGTAATAAAACCCAATCATTTTATTTTGACAACATTTATGAATTTCTAGGTTTTAAACATAATTTCCTGATAGAAGATAACTTGGTTTATAATGTATCATAAAACAATATCTTTAAAGAAATAATTTGGACACAAATAAAGTTTTGTTTTCTTGTTCACGAATTTATTCATAACATAAAAAATTTAGACAATTGATAAAAAATAATTTCATATATTATTAATTCATACTTTGATTCATTTTTCATATATTTTAATATATATAATTTTTTTTTTAATATATTTTTGTCTTGGACATCTTTTATATGATATAATAATAATAATAATAATCACATTATTGGAATGTAATTTAAAATTTTAAAATTTTATTTTGCCTTGTAGGATGTAATAAAAACCAATACTGCAATTTTAACGACATTTATGAATTTCCAGGATTTAAATATAATTTCCTTATAGAAGATAACTTGTTTTATAATATTTCTTAAATTAATATCATTAATAAAACAATTTGGATCCAGATTAAGTGTTGTTTTCTGGTTCACGAATTTATTTATAACATAAAAAATCTAAACAATCGATAAAAAATAATTTGAGATATATAATTATTCATACTTTTTATATTTTTGTTGCATCATTAACTGTATTTTAATTTTGGTCATCTTTTAGATCATAACAAAGTGTGATTATTGAAATATAATTTAAAATATTCACAATACAATGTAATAGAATAAAAAATGCAACACTTAAATACTGAAGTTATATATTTCCATTCCAGGTTTTAAACATAATTTCCTGACAGATCCAAATTTGTTTTGTAATAATTCATAAATTTATAATTGAAAAAAAATATCTTAGACACAATATTAAATTTTGTTTTTTTTTTGTTAACGAATTTCTTCAAAAGCCTTCAAAAATTTTAATTTTGATATCAAAAAATAATTTAAGAAATATTAGTTGACACTCTCATTTCTCTTGTATCATATATTGTAGAAGTCAGAAATATAATTAAATTCTGGACATCTTTCAGATAAAGTGTTATTATTGAAAAATAATTTAAAATTAATATTTTGCACAGTATAATTAAATAAAATAAAAAATAATATTTCAATGGCAGTTATGAATTTCCAGGTTTAAACATAATTTCCTGTAGATCCAAATTTGATTTATAATGTATCATAAATTAATGTCTATAAAAAAATAATTTAGACACAAATTAGGTTTTGTTTTCTTGTTCACAAATTTCCACAAAAGTCTTCAAAAATTTTAATTTTTATATCTAAAAATTATTTAAGAAATATTAGTTTACACTCTTATTTTTCTTGCATCATATATTGTAGAAGCCAGAAATATACTTTAATTTTGGACATCTTTTAGATAAAGTGTAATTATTGAAAAATAATTTAAAATTTATATTTTGCATAGTATAAAGAAATAAAATAAAAAATATTTCATCAATGGCAGTTATGAATTTCCATGTTTAAACATAATTTCCTGCAGAACCAAATTTGATTTATAATGTATCATAAATTAATGTCTATAAAAAAATAATTTAGACACAAATTAGGTTTTGTTTCCTTGTTAACAAGTTTCCTAAAAAGTCTAGAAAAAATTGCAAATAAAATGTTAGAAAAAATAACCAAAATATAATATAGTCAAGCATTGCCTGGGAAACTTTCTGATCATATTTCCATAGTTGCTCGTATGCTGAATGGGATCTTTTACTCGTTGATGCATCTAATACAACTCAATATTCAATCGCGAAATATACATGCGCAATTTTCCATATTGATAATTAAATGTAAAAAAAATCGCATTTTAGTTGGGCCTAAGTACCCCTGATCGGGTACAGTTCGTATTTTCTATATTTTTATTTAAAAATTGCAATATAAATGGTCAATTGATCGTTGTAAAACTACTACCATAGGAAGAACACTAGTCAAACTACAAAATTTTGTCACTGCTCCACGACGAGGATACTCGTCAACTACAGGTAACTGGTTTAAATTATTTAATTATTTATAAATAACGACTAAAATCTATAATTTCATCATTTTGAGATTTTTTTTACTTTCTTCCCACACAATTTTTTCTCAGCTTGTTGTTCTGCATTTCAATTTTGCTAATCTATGTCATCCCTAATCAAACCGGATGAAATTTGGATCAAAAGCGGGTTCTGCAAAAAAGGGATGATCCAGATTTAGCGAGATAAAGAAATTTAACACTCATTCAGTGGTTGTCAATCTTTGGAAGCAGGAAGGAATCGATTCATCAATAGGTTTCGGTTTTGCAACTTCTTGTTTAGCAAGTATAAATTTAAATAGCATAAATTAAATTTACCAAAAGATATAAATATATTTTTTCTAGGGATTATTAGGGAAATAATTATAAATGCCATAACTTTAATAATCAGAGTATAGCAAAAATGCTAAAACGTTAAGTATAGCGTTTTACAAAAATGATTTTGTCAAGAGGATATTAAAATAAACTAGAAACGCAGTGCAACAAAATATTCAATATTTTTTAAACAATTCACTTGAAAAAGATAAAACTTAAATTAAATTTTAAAATATGTTTATTTCTTACCATGGATTAGTGGTTAGAGCTGAGAGATTTGAACCAGAGGTGCCAGGTTTGCTACTTCGTCTTTTCATCCCTCGAACAGTCTGATTTCAAGCTGTAGTTGCATCAGTTTCAAACTATTAGATACGTCTCAAAAAAGCTCTTGAGTTAGTTCTGTTTGTGCTACAAATAATAAAAAACAAATATATTTGCAGGTACAAAAAATGGAACCCTGTTATATATTATATTTGAAAAAGTTTCAGGAAAATGATTGGTTCTAGAGAGTATTAGCAAAAAAAATCAATAAGCACAGTGCAAACTTCTTATTAGCACTTTACTTCTGCACCAAGTTTCAGATTATTACTATTAAAAAAATCTTCATGGAGAACTATTTAGTATTTGTGGAAGAAAATTCATTAAAAATATGTTTTATGTATTTACTATATGTAATATTATTAAACCAGATATTTGCACATGAACTGGTGCTAAATGTATGCGAAAAAAATAATGCGTTTAGAAAGAATTTTGAAAATATATAAATTTTGAGTTCCAGTACAGTTCCATTACAATTTCAAGATAATTTTGCTAGTAAGAATTATTTGTGAGGATTTTTTCTTAAAGTATTATAAAACAGTAAAAAAAAATCTCAAAAAGTAAGTGGATTTATAAAAACATTTTTAAAGAAATAATTTGTTTATAAATTTAAAATTCATAAGGAAATTTTGACGCATGGAGTTGGTACCTGAACTTACTTTACACCTGTACTATAAATATTCTAATTTTTCATCGCATAAGTTTGAGAGCCTTTGATATATTATGCTGAAACACTTTTAGCCAGAAAGACGCCACAAAATGCTATTTTTTCGAATGAAAACCGAAACCAGTTTCAAGTCCCCATACAACAAGCAAAATTCTGCTACCTGTCTGATAGGTACTTAAATCTATTTGTATGGGAATTTGCAATCAGACACCTTGGAGCCAATCAGGGTCGAACTGGGTAATATTTTTGTTCTGTTTCATATTTATATGCAATCATATTCATATGTTTCTAACCGAAGATAGATTGGCAGAAAGTTTGCATCATTGACAATAATATTCGCATGCTTCATAAAAACCATATAAATATACTATACTAATTTAGTATGTAAAATTATCATTATTTTTATGATTGTTATAGAAATATCACACAAAAAATAATAAATATTTGTAACTAAAACAAGATTTTTAATTATTTAAAAAAAAGTTAATAAAATTTCCACTAATTTAGCAGATATTATGCGGAGGTCCATGTTCCAAAAAGCAAAATTGCATTTGCAGGTCATTAAAAAAAGTGATCGGTTAATCGATAGATTTTTTCATTGATTATTAATGATTATTAAAAATATTTTATACCATAAAATGAGAAAATCAAACTACATAATTATAATTATAATTGTAATTGAGCATTTATTATATTATTAATATGTATAGTTAATAAAATAGTAATTAAATATATTTTTATTAAGTTACGTAATATGTTGAAAATATTCATGTCTATATTTTATTAATTTATTTACTACATTACTAAGAAAGTTTGCTATCAAACATCATTTGTTAGGAAAAAACTGCTAACAATTTATCAAAAATATCTTAATTTTTATTAATATTATATTATTACTAATTCAGCATTTGAAGAGAAACTTTTATTTACTTATAAAAATGTTTATAGTAAAAAAATCTGATAGTGTGGGTGAATGCTGATTTTAGCAATTGCAAGGAACTTTATAAATTTAAAAAGATTTTTATAGTTATTTGGTTATAAAATCTGATTTTGTTGGGAGAAAGTTTCAAAATATTCTTGGAATTCGTCGTTGAAAATAATTTAAAAGTTTTTTTTAAAGAAAATAGTAATGGCGGAATGAACCCAAAACAGTTTTTGTCGACTCTTAATCTGAACGTTGTATATAAATATGTAAATATTATTCATCATGAATGCAAATAAAGTTATTATATTTAGCATATAAACAAGAATAATATGCAAGTTCAGCTCTGCTTGCAAAATATTTAAAAAAATACGAGAATAATTTGGCTCTGATATATTTTCTGATGAATACCCCGTAGCGTGACATTTTTAGAAGGTGAAAAAATACAAAGAAATTGTTGGTACATATTTTTGCAAACAAAAATTTCATACAGGTCTTGAAATTTACTATTAATCTGTTATGGGTTTTGCCAAATATTCTTTCTAATATTAGTTGATAGATGGAATCGCTAAGTTAAGATAAAATGTTATTGTGTACACGATGATTCAAATGAATTTTTAAATGATTGTCTACAATTTTTTAGTTGCCCCAAATTAAATTTTAATTTTTGGATAAACCATAAACTAGGATATTGGAGCATAGTCCAGTCATTTGGTGCAAAAAAAGGCTGTTGCCGGTACAGTACTCCGGGAATTCTGAAAATTGGTAATCTCATAGATTTCGAGGTGCTCTTTACGAAAATAAACTTTGCCACCTCAAATTTGAACGGCAAGTTGCCGCCATATTGGAAAAATGGCGTCAAACAACAGTTTTTTTTAAATATCTCCTTTCTGGCTGATTCTGCGATAAAAGTATCTATGTACGAATTAAACTAGATAAAATTTCCTACAATTCCTTAGAAAACCGTTTTTTTGTAAAATTGATAGTTTTAGAGTACGGCCGCCTCAAAGTCTTTGCTGCTCTCGCCGTAGTATCAAATCTCTCCATATATGACAGCACTTCGAACTTGACCGCATTCTCTCTAATAATTAATATTTTTAATGTTAAATTAAGCGAATAAGATCTAGAAATAAAATAATTCAAATACTTTTCGCTTTTCTTGCTAATTTTTTAACACTTCAATGGCAAAGTAGCTATAATTACACTTATAGCTTGAGTAGCACCTTACAGCTTCAAGTAGCTTGAAGCGTTAAAACATCAGCAAAAAAACAGAAAAATATTTGAATGATTTCATTTCTAGATCTTATTCGCTTAATTTAACATTGAAAGTATTAATTATTAGAGAGAATGTGGTCAAGTTCGAAGTGCTGTCATATATGGAGAGATTTGATACTACGGCGAGAGCAGCAAAGACTTTGAGGCGGCCGTACTCTAAAACTATCAATTTTACAAAAAAACGGTTTTCTAAGGAATTGTAGGAAATTTTATCTAGTTTAATTCGTACATAGATACTTTTATCGCAGAATCAGCCAGAAAGGAGATATTTAAAAAAAACTGTTGTTTGACGCCATTTTTCCAATATGGCGGCAACTTGCCGTTCAAATTTGAGGTGGCAAAGTTGATTTTCGTAAAGAGCACCTCGAAATCTATAAGATTACTAATTTTCAGAATTCCCGGAGTACTGTACCGGCAAATCGACCAAATGACTGGACTACAGAAGATTTGTAACTACTATATTCTAGCAATTTATTAGCATTTAACTATGGACATTTTGTTTTTATTGTCAGAACTATAACCTAAAAAATTATTAATATTGAAGGTCAAAATCTTTATGGATTTATGATTTATTATGTAAATGAGAAAGGTTCATAAAAATTTATATATTCAATTTACGAGAGAGACATAAGATTCAGCTGCGTACATTACTTTAAAAAGCTTGAAAATCCTTTAAAGATATTATAGTTGCACAATTGTTGGAGAAACCTGATTCTAGATTATTAGAAAAGAATAACCGTAACTAATTTATTCTAGCCATTTATTAAAATTTAACTATGAATATTTTGTTTTTGTTGTCAAAACTATAACTTAAAATCAAATTTTTATTATGTAAGGTAAGAAAGGTCAAAACAATTACTGAATGTCTTAAGTGTGACAGAGTGTAATTAAAATAAAAAACAATAAAAAACAATGATTATTATGTAAGGTAGTGACAAATTTTTTATGGATTTATGATATCTAATTGTGGAGTTGTGCCAGCAAAATTCTGAGAATGATCACTGATATGCTCCTTGGTTCAAAAAAAAAAAAACGTTTCACGAAAAAATCAATATACATTTTGTAATAAAAGTTACAAGAATCTGAAGTATCATATTAAAATTTTATACAATAAATTTAAACCATTTTATACCAAAATTTAAGTAAGATATAATTCAGTACATTAATAAAAGGTGAACCACTAGGTTTTTCTTTTAAAATTTTATGTTATTTGTCAAACTAATTACTCAATGTCTTTCTATTAAGACAGATTGTAATTTATAAGATGACAAAAATAATAATAATAATAAAAAATTTAAAAAATTAAACCATTTAATGCTATGGTTTGTTCATTAACAATCGAGAAATGAACTCAAAATATTGATTTACAAAAATATTTTATGAATGTAAAAACTTAAAATAATGCGCTGATAATTACCTAAAATATGTTATCAAACATATAATTTTTACTAAAACGGTGGGATTCACAAGAGATATCTGAAAATTTGATATTTAGCGAAATTAAATGGAAAGGTTCCAAGTTGTCGAACATGATTTTCAGATAATTGGTGGTAAAATTAGAAAATCATATAGCAAATAATAATTTTACGAAAATATGATATTTCTAATTGATAACAGATATAATTCCTAATAAAAATGTGAAGATGATCAAAGTGTTATTTTATTAAAACAGTTGCAAACTAATTAAATTATATATCAATTTGTATGAGAACATATTAGTACTCATCATAAAAAAATATATATTCAATATATGTATTAGTAATAATGTTATTACTGTAAAAGTAAAAAATGAATTTGAAATAATTGTGTTGCAAATAATGAATATAGATTAATAGAATTGTTTGTAATAAAACAACAGTTTTTAATATATTTTCATTAAATATTCTTACAAAATTAAAAGAATATATGTGTACAAAAATATTTGATTAAATAATTAGTTATAAACTAACTTAATTATATAGACATTTTGTATAATAATATATAAAACCAAATATAATAAAATAAATACACGTTTCTTTGTAAGATAATATTAACACACAATTTGAATTTCGCACCATCAAGAATTCGGCAAAGTTACGCTTACTAACAATTGAAGGGCGTCACACCTGTTTTGCATTATTCATACCGACGCGACATCTGGATTTAATATTTTGTGATTAATATATGACATCTAATCTAATATTTAATATTCAGGAATACTTTGATTTATCAGTATCCGATCATAAATTCACCGAAAATATTCTTTTGTGCTAAGCCGGCAAATAGGAAACATCGCGCGTGGTTTCCTACAAATTCGGCCTCGTGATTTGGCTAATTTGGTAATCCATGAACATCCTTTTAATAAAATGTGGTAAAGTGAAAGTGACAGTGTGAATAGTTTTTATATAAAGTCTGTTTTTAGTGATGTGCATTAGTTTTTCAAAAAAAATAGTTTTCCAAAAATTTCAGAAGTCATGCTTGCTTTATGGTATATTAAAATTTGTATGCAGTATATTTTTATGTACATATTTAAGTATTATTTTATACTAAATAATTTCAATTTGTTTCAGAATCAAATGCGTCAGAGGTTTATTTGATGCAGAGAGTTTACTTCAAAAGGTAGGAAAAAAGCATGTAATTTTTTCAATTGTTTTGTTATTAAAATTTATTAAGGTTTCATACAGATTAAGTTATGATATGCATTAAGTTTAAATATTTTTATCTGATTCATATTTTAACTATATTATTACGTATATAAGTACATGAAATTTTTTTCTGAGTTGCGCAATAGTTCGCCTGTAAATCAATTTCCAACGAGTACGAATTTGTTTACGTTTTTGTCTGCTCAGGTGTGAATCTTGAGCATTGCAAATATAAAAAAAATATAGATAATTGTGAATTTTGCTTTTGAAATCTAAGGTAAATGATCAGTATAAAAATTTTAAAAAAATCTCAGTTCTACTAATAAAATCTAATAATAAGGGCAGACCAAGTGTTGACTTCCAAAAAGTTGATGTCCTCACAAGAGCTCAATAGCAGCTGAATACCGATTACTATTTTAAAATGAGAATAGTTGAAAAAATAGTACAAAGTTGACATGCAGTTTATAAAACTTTGTATGTGTATGATTTCGAATAATCTTAGAAAATGTTTTGTTTTGATTGCTTATAAAATGTTTAATTTATTTTTACCATATAATTTACAACTGTCATTAGTGGGCATATAATAAATGACAATTTCTAAAGAGCGTTGTTTATTTTCACTAGTGGAAAAAGATCTAGAGCTAATATCTAAGAGATTTCACATAAAAATAGTAAATTGTGGATAAAATATTCTAAGCAAATGTGCCTCACATGCACATCAAGTAAATCTAAAAAAAATGAGGAACCCAGTAATAAATAATTTCTGTAATTTAATTATAATCGTGAATTTTAATTACAATTTCCATTTTAATAATAAACAATAACATTGTGTTTGTATAAATATAAAAGCTTATAAAATTTTTCAAAGATGTAAAAATATTGTTTTTATAAGATGTAATTTACAACTGTTCTTAGTGGACAATGATATAAATCCAAAGAAAATATGAGCTTAATGATAATAGAAAAGACGTAGCTAGTGTTGCTTTTTTTCAAAAACAAATTTAAATTAATAAAAATTTCTACAAAAAGGAAAAAACAATATAAGTTGATATGAATTTAAATTTCTTTTATTTAAAGTACCGACACGTGTCATCAGTCAAAAAGTTTTTTGCTGTTGATTTGGAAAAAATCCTGAGGGTTCCTGAGAATCCCTAAATTTCAATTATTTTTGTAAATTTTAATCATAATTTCCATTTTAAAAATTATCAATAATAATAATAATAATTTGTTAACTCTTCGAAGCCGTAACAATGAATATTTTTTTATTTAACCATATAATGTAGAACTTTTAGTGAAATTTTTAGACAATATTATAAGTTGAATGACAATAGAAAAGACGTAGTCAGTGTTAGTTTTATGTCAAAAAATAATCAAATTATTCTAACAAATTCTAACAAAATTAGTAACAGAATTCTAACAAAAAGGACAAATCCATAAGTTTGATATAAATTTAATTTCTCTTATCTAAGTAAGTACGTTCTTTTTACTTTCATGAGAATGTCAATAGTTAAAAGGTTTTTTGAATGTTGATTAGGTTGTTTGAAAAAGTCCTAGATGCACTATATTATATTTTTTCATATTTTCATATAAAAATAATAAATTAATTTCATATATAAATGAGAGTTTCTAAGAAGCGTTGTTTATTATCACTAATGGAAAAAAATCAAGGGCTAAATATCTCAGAGAAATAGGAGTACACGGTTGCTGAATCCCTAAATTTCAATTATATTTGCGAATTAATCAAAATTTCCATTTTAAAATTGTCAATAAAATTGTGTTCAACTCTTCGAAGACGTAAAAAAATAAATATTTAGTTTTTATGTAATTTACCACTGTCCTTAGAAAAATCTTAAGACAATATGATGTTGACACAATATGAGTTGAATTACAGTAGAAGATAAGTAGATAGTGTTGGTTGTTAACAAAAACATAAACAACAAAATATTTTTAACAAAAAGATTAAAAAATCAAAATTAAAGATTTTAACAAAATATGAAAACTATTTTTCATAATCTCTCATACCAGGCACCTCTGTCTGACTGAGATATGAATATAATGTATATATATATATATATATATATATATATATATATATATATATAAAATAAATTAATTAATAAAAATTTCTAGAATAAGGAAAAAAACAATATAAGTTGATATGAATTTACATTTCTTGATTTTAAGCAAGTGTGTTCTTTCTTCTCAGTCTCATTTAATTGCCTATAGTCAAAATGTTTTGCTGGTAGATTAAGATGTTTAAAAACAGAGTGTAGGGATGCACTATATTTTTTTTTAAATTTGCACATAAAAATAATCCTCATTACTCATTATTTTAATCGTTTCTCAGTGTGTATGAATCCATGCAAAAAATTCTGAAACATTTTAAAACTTTAATCTCTAATCGCACAGGATGTTCCCATCTTCGATCTTCCAGCATCCCAAACTTGCACAAAGGAACAAGGATGATGTTCTATTGCCAAACAATAATAGTTTTTGAAGGCGTAGGAGATTTAAAATTTAGATTTTTTGCTCTTCTTACTCCATTTTTCTGATATTTTTGAAGGATATCAAACTAGGTTTGCGAACCCTTTTCTAGTTCAATGGTCACACGGTTTATATTTTTTATTCGGGACGTGTGCTTCTGGAAAAAAAAGGTTGGAAAAAATAAATTGCAATCGTTTGTTGTGTGAGCCACTTGAAAAATTTTAAAAAAAAGGATTAATTCTTGACAGTTTGACATGACCATATCCAACAGGAAAATAAATTCGAAAAACGCCATATTGCAGA
>NW_020537758.1:32746957-32782506 GCF_003426905.1 Ctenocephalides felis | reverse complement strand
ATTGAGTTTAATAATCGGGCGTAACATCAATAAAAATATTATTTTTATTGATGTTACGCCCGATTATTAAACTCAAATTAAAATATATATATATATATATATATATATATAGCAAAATTGTTTTTATCAAAGCAAAATATAAATATAAAATGTATAAATATCTACCTAAAAAACAACGACAAATCAAAGTAAGCATTGATTTGTAAAATTAAAAAATATCTTTACAAAAATCTTATCAGAAATTACTTGATTTTGATATTTTAAATACATAATATTTATGTATCACAAATGTATTTAATCGAAACACCTGCGTCCAGTTTAAAGTTTATTTTCGAATATAATATTATTCATAAATTATATTACATTATTCAGAATCATTTATTAGTTATAATAATTTAAAAAAGTATCATTATTTTAAAATTTTGTTTGTCGTGATACATGTAATGTTAAAACAAATATATATATATATATATATATATATATATATATATATAATAAATATTATATATATGTATATGCCCCTATCGTAGGAGATTTAAAATCATTTATTTATAAACATACTAAATATTTTATGAAAAAATGTACTAACTTTTAAATCTAAAATTTCAAAAAATTATTTTTTACTAATAGTTTTTTATCAAATTTTTATATCTGAAGTATACAGTAATTTTCTAAAATGGGCTCAAACAAAAATTTACAAATTAGAAAAATACATGACAATCGGTCTATTCTTCAAAATCACAAATTTTTCCTAAACTTCTTTATTTTTTCCTTGAAAATGGTTTTTATTACTTTTTATTTTATGCTGATAAATGTGTCATTTTATTTATCATAATTCAGTATGTGATTGTATAAAATTACAAATAAAAATTTATACCAAAATATTATTTAAAAATCGTTACAAATATTTCTAACCAAACCTAGTTTCTAACCACGAAAAATCAATAACTGAGTAAATAGTTTCACTAAATAACATAAATTTTTCTAGTTGAATTTTTATTCTTCCTGGATTTATTTTCAAATAATGCATTTTCATTAAGCTATTATTATGTTGGATTTTAATTATTAAAATATTCAATATATTTTTTTTATTTGGAAAAGACATATTTTATATTAAGGGCAGCTCCTTCCCTCTGATTTCAAAGGCTGTCAAAATTACATATTGCACGTGACTTGCGGTTATATCTAAATTGATCTAAAACTAACCACGTGACTTTGATTGACAGCTATTTTGGGAAATTTTGGCACCACAATATTGCCAAAATATTGCATAGGCAAAAAATACTAAATTAAAATTGCTCAGAGTTTTTATTAAACTTGGGCTTCGATTTTCTAGTGGTCACGAGAACTTAAATCTTTACGTTTTACAGATTTTTTAAAATCGTATTGTTAAAATAATTTTGAATTATATATTTTAATTAAATTACTTATATTTATCTACTTTAATATAATTTATAAAAAGCTGGATAATCGAATCTAATAAAAAAAAATCTGAATTAAACATTCATTGTCTACATATTCTAAAATAGAAATACTCCTTTCATAATATATTCATCTTGTATTTATTCACTAACTTTATTAAGTATAAAATTTTATATAAAAGAAAATGAACTTAATTTATACATACTTTTATTACTTAATATATTTTCTATATTTGTTAAGTATTTAATTCTTTTAATACTTTAATCAAAATAACAGCAAAATGAATTATGCTACAGTAGCAATAAGAATTTGTTTACTGCAAATATATGAAAAACAGCAATAAGTAACTTTGAAAAATTATGATCTGTATTTTGATCTAAATCATCTTACATGATTTATTTAAAAATATTACTAGCGAATGATTATTTGATATATAATTTATTTAAAAAAAATGTTAAAATACGATATGAATAAAAAATAAAGTACAAAATAAATTTATACGTACCGTTGTTACTTAATTTTTATATATTTTTAAATATTCAAAGCTTTATAATACTATTAAGAAAATAACTTCTGAATAAATTAAATTTCTGCTGCAAAACAAAATATATATTATTTGTTGCTTGCTGTTTTATTTTTTTTATATACTTTCAGTATTAGTAATTACTAAAAAAAATAAATATCGATAAAAAACGATTTATTTTAACAAAACTATCATTTCAAAACAATCAATTTGTTATAGAAATTATTTGCAAATGACTAAGTATAAAATTTTATTTCAATTAAAATGTCATATTAAATTGTGTATAGATATAAAGAACGAAATCAAAATTTATACATACCTCTATTACTTAATGTATATTGAAATTTGTTAAATATTTAATGCTTAACAATACTTTTATCACAACAAAGGCAAAATAAATTACGTTACAGCTACAAAATAAAATATAAAATATAATTAAATATATAATAATAATACTGGTAATTTTGTAAAATTTTGCTCTTTCTGACTTCTTATAAAAATACTATCTAGATTGAAAAAAAATAACTAAGATTATACACATGCAAATGCCATACTATAATTCATATGCGAAATTCATTTATTTTTGCTTTATTATTAGGAACGCATTTAATAAAATTAATATAATCTTTAAAGGGTTCATGGCTCATTTGTTTCTAAAATTTATATGCCCAGATACAAACAAAAATGCGAATATTTTATGCCAAAAAATATCGGAATACAAAAGAATTAGGAATTCATTTTGACAGAAACCTCAATTTGAAGAAAGCAAAAAGCAAACAGCTTGATAAATTCGAAAAGCTATAATAGTTATTTTAAAGAATTCCGAATCTCACAAATAATTTGGCTCACAAATAATATTGAAAATCAATAGAATAGGGCAAAAATAAATGATTTAAATAAAATAAAATGTACAATCTAAATCTTTCTTTCTTTCGACTATTATCTAGTTCCCTAAATATTTTCATAATTTTTTTTATGAAAATGTAAAAACCTATTTTATATTCGAATTTACTATATTATCTCATATACCTTCAACAACTGAGAATAATTTTTGAAAGATCAAATTTTTTTTTAATTTCGAGAAAATCATATACAGAATTTAACTCACAGTATTCAATGTAAAAATACCATTAGTTTTAAATAGAAATATCTAGTAAAAATTTCACATAGTATATCGGAAATAAAATATTTTATTATATTGTTTTATAACATTCAAATTAATTTTTATTTGCAACCAGTGGGCATACGATGTTGCTGTTTGGGAACACTTAACTTTGATATTTCAAAAATGCAAAAAATTGATAAATTTTGAATTTTTTGGGGCTAAAAAATTACAATCTCGAAAAGGCCAGTGTGTAAGATGTAAACCGTATTGATAAATTTTTGTGTCTTGAATGTAATTTTCTGATAGATCAAAATTTTATTTATAATATATCATAGATTATTAAAAAAAACTTGAAATATTGATGCCAAAAACTAATTTCAGCTCATACTTTGTCTCATTTTACCTGCTACGTAAATTGTAAAAGTCAGAAATATATTTTTGATAAATGTGATTATTAAAAATAATTTAAATTTTAACATTTAGATTTTGCATAGTATAATGTAATAAAATAAACAATACTATTTTAACGGTATTTGTGAATTTCCAGGTTTTAAACAACATTTTCTGTCAGCTCCAAATTTGTATCTGCATTTATGAATTTCCAGGTATTAAACAAAATTTTCTGCCAGATCCAAATTTTTTTTATAATATATCATAAGTTAATATCTTTAAAAAAATAATTTTGACACAAATTAAGTTTTGTTTTCTTGTTCACGAATTTATCCATAAGTATTAACATAAAAAATTTAGACAATTGATAAAAAACAATTTCATATATATTAATTCATACTTTGTTTTATTTTTTACATTTTTTAATATATATATAAAAAATTTTTTTAATATATTTTTATTTTCGACATATTTTAGATGATAAAGTGTGATTATTGAAATAGATTTTAAAATTTAAAATTTATACTTTGCATAGTATAATGTAATAAAACCCAATCATTTTATTTTGACAACATTTATGAATTTCTAGGTTTTAAACATAATTTCCTGATAGAAGAAAACTTGGTTTATAATGTATCATAAAACAATATCTTTAAAGAAATAATTTGGACACAAATAAAGTTTTGTTTTCTTGTTCACGAATTTATTCATAACATAAAAAATTTAGACAATTGATAAAAAATAATTTCATATATTATTAATTCATACTTTGATTCATTTTTCATATATTTTAATATATATAATTTTTTTTTTAATATATTTTTGTCTTGGACATCTTTTATATGATATAATAATAATAATAATAATCACATTATTGGAATGTAATTTAAAATTTTAAAATTTTATTTTGCATTGTAGGATGTAATAAAAACCAATACTGCAATTTTAACGACATTTATGAATTTCCAGGATTTAAATATAATTTCCTTATAGAAGATAACTTGTTTTATAATATTTCTTAAATTAATATCATTAATAAAACAATTTGGATCCAGATTAAGTGTTGTTTTCTGGTTCACGAATTTATTTATAACATAAAAAATCTAAACAATCGATAAAAAATAATTTGAGATATATAATTATTCATACTTTTTATATTTTTGTTGCATCATTAACTGTATTTTAATTTTGGTCATCTTTTAGATCATAACAAAGTGTGATTATTGAAATATAATTTAAAATATTCACAATACAATGTAATAGAATAAAAAATGCAACACTTAAATACTGAAGTTATATATTTCCATTCCAGGTTTTAAACATAATTTCCTGACAGATCCAAATTTGTTTTGTAATAATTCATAAATTTATAATTGAAAAAAATATCTTAGACACAATATTAAATTTTGTTTTTTTTTTGTTAACGAATTTCTTCAAAAGCCTTCAAAAATTTTAATTTTGATATCAAAAAATAATTTAAGAAATATTAGTTGACACTCTCATTTCTCTTGTATCATATATTGTAGAAGTCAGAAATATAATTAAATTCTGGACATCTTTCAGATAAAGTGTTATTATTGAAAAATAATTTGAAATTAATATTTTGCACAGTATAATTAAATAAAATAAAAAATAATATTTCAATGGCAGTTATGAATTTCCAGGTTTAAACATAATTTCCTGTAGATCCAAATTTGATTTATAATGTATCATAAATTAATGTCTATAAAAAAATAATTTAGACACAAATTAGGTTTTGTTTTCTTGTTCACAAATTTCCACAAAAGTCTTCAAAAATTTTAATTTTTATATCTAAAAATTATTTAAGAAATATTAGTTCACACTCTTATTTTTCTTGCATCATATATTGTAGAAGCCAGAAATATACTTTAATTTTGGACATCTTTTAGATAAAGTGTAATTATTGAAAAATAATTTAAAATTTATATTTTGCATAGTATAAAGAAATAAAATAAAAAATATTTCATCAATGGCAGTTATGAATTTCCATGTTTAAACATAATTTCCTGCAGAACCAAATTTGATTTATAATGTATCATAAATTAATGTCTATAAAAAAATAATTTAGACACAAATTAGGTTCTGTTTCCTTGTTAACAAGTTTCCTAAAAAGTCTAGAAAAAATTGCAAATAAAATGTTAGAAAAAATAACCAAAATATAATATAGTCAAGCATTGCCTGGGAAACTTTCTGATCATATTTCGATAGCTGCTCGAATGGTACTTATTAGGGGGAAAATGTAATCAAGAGACCAAATCATAGCATTCTAGATCCTCCCCCCTTGAAGTAATGTCTAACGGCGGATTCCGTGGGGACAAGAGACAAGAATAAGATAAGCGAAGGATATTGTCGGTATTATACCCAGGCGGTATTGAGCCGGACATACACAGACCAAAAACCTAGCCTAGGATGGCTAAATGCATTTCCTTAGATGCAAAAATAACTAGTAAAAATTTTGAAATTGAAAATTTTTTGATGAATTTTTGTGAAAATTAGGATAGGCTTCCACCCAAACGATTTAGCTAGTCAAGTATACCTAGAAAGCCAAGTTCATAAGACTTGGAAGCACACAGATGCCTCATATGCACCGTTTATTCTAGTTATACTTAATTTCAATATTATTTTCTCATATTTATGTTAGCATTGTCTTCTTAGTGTTTTGTAATAAACAGATCACAGAAAAAGTTATTAGAAAAAAATTGTTGAAAAATATAAAAATAAAATTGTTATCTATAGTTAACTTCAATTCTTAAGGTAAAATGCATGATTGAGAATGTATTCAACATAGGTAATTCACTTATTGTTAGAACTTACTTCGAAAATACCCTTATAGGTAAAAATCAGATATTGAATGTTTTTGCCTTGCCCTCTATGGGATAAAAGCAAACAGATGAAAATTACTAGAAAAAATTGCAAATAAAATGTTAGAAAAAAAATAACCAAAATATAATATAGTCAAGTATTGCCTGGGAAACTTTCTGATCATATTTCCATAGTTGCTCGTATGCTGAATGGGATCTTTTACTCGTTGATGCATCTAATACAACTCAATATTCAATCGCAAAATATACATGCGCAATTTTCCATATTGATAATTAAATGTAAAAAAAATCGCATTTTAGTTGGGCCTAAGTACCCCTGATCGGGTACAGTTCGTATTTTCTATATTTTTATTTAAAAATTGCAATATAAATGGTCAATTGATCGTTGTAAAACTACTACCATAGGAAGAACACTAGTCAAACTACAAAATTTTGTCACTGCTCCACGACGAGGATACTCGTCAACTACAGGTAACTGGTTTAAATTATTTAATTATTTATAAATAACGACTAAAATCTATAATTTCATCATTTTGAGATTTTTTTTACTTTCTTCCCACACAATTTTTTCTCAGCTTGTTGTTCTGCATTTCAATTTTGCTAATCTATGTCATCCCTAATCAAACCGGATGAAATTTGGATCAAAAGCGGGTTCTGCAAAAAAGGGATGATCCAGATTTAGCGAGATAAAGAAATTTAACACTCATTCAGTGGTTGTCAATCTTTGGAAGCAGGAAGGAATCGATTCATCAATAGGTTTCGGTTTTGCAACTTCTTGTTTAGCAAGTATAAATTTAAATAGCATAAATTAAATTTACCAAAAGATATAAATATATTTTTTCTAGGGATTATTAGGGAAATAATTATAAATGCCATAACTTTAATAATCAGAGTATAGCAAAAATGCTAAAACGTTAAGTATAGCGTTTTACAAAAATGATTTTGTCAAGAGGATATTAAAATAAACTAGAAACGCAGTGCAACAAAATATTCAATATTTTTTAAACAATTCACTTGAAAAAGATAAAACTTAAATTAAATTTTAAAATATGTTTATTTCTTACCATGGATTAGTGGTTAGAGCTGAGAGATTTGAACCAGAGGTGCCAGGTTTGCTACTTCGTCTTTTCATCCCTCGAACAGTCTGATTTCAAGCTGTAGTTGCATCAGTTTCAAACTATTAGATACGTCTCAAAAAAGCTCTTGAGTTAGTTCTGTTTCTGCTACAAATAATAAAAAACAAATATATTTGCAGGTACAAAAAATGGAACCCTGTTATATATTATATTTGAAGAAGTTTCAGGAAAATGATTGGTTCTAGAGAGTGTTAGCAAAAAAAATCAATAAGCACAGTGCAAACTTCTTATTAGCACTTTACTTCTGCACCAAGTTTCAGATTATTACTATTAAAAAAATCTTCATGGAGAACTATTTAGTATTTGTGGAAGAAAATTCATTAAAAATATGTTTTATGTATTTACTATATGTAATATTATTAAACCAGATATTTGCACATGAACTGGTGCTAAATGTATGCGAAAAAAATAATGCGTTTAGAAAGAATTTTGAAAATATATAAATTTTGAGTTCCAGTACAGTTCCATTACAATTTCAAGATAATTTTGCTAGTAAGAATTATTTGTGAGGATTTTTTCTTAAAGTATTATAAAACAGTAAAATAAAAATCTCAAAAAGTAAGTGGATTTATAAAAACATTTTTAAAGAAATAATTTGTTTATAAATTTAAAATTCATAAGGAAATTTTGACGCATGGAGTTGGTACCTGAACTTACTTTACACCTGTACTATAAATATTCTAATTTTTTTATGATCGCATAAGTTTGAGAGCCTTTGATATATTATGCTGAAACACTTTTAGCCAGAAAGACGCCACAAAATGCTATTTTTTCGAATGAAAACCGAAACCAGTTTCAAGTCCCCATACAACAAGCAAAATTCTGCTACCTGTCTGATAGGTACTTGAATCTATTTGTATGGGAATTTGCAATCAGACACCTTGGAGCCAATCAGGGTCGAACTGGGTAATATTTTTGTTCTGTTTCATATTTATATGCAATCATATTCATATGTTTCTAACCGAAGATAGATTGGCAGAAAGTTTGCATCATTGACAATAATATTCGCATGCTTCATAAAAACCATATAAATATACTATACTAATTTAGTATGTAAAATTATCATTATTTTTATGATTTGTTATAGAAATATCACACAAAAAATAATAAATATTTGTAACTAAAACAAGATTTTTAATTATTTAAAAAAAAGTTAATAAAATTTCCACTAATTTAGCAGATATTATGCGGAGGTCCATGTTCCAAAAAGCAAAATTGCATTTGCAGGTCATTAAAAAAAGTGATCGGTTAATCGATAGATTTTTTCAATGATTATTAATGATTATTAAAAATATTTTATACCATAAAATGAGAAAATCAAACTACATAATTATAATTATAATTGTAATTGAGCATTTATTATATTATTAATATGTATAGTTAATAAAATAGTAATTAAATATATTTTTATTAAGTTACGTAATATGTTGAAAATATTCATGTCTATATTTTATTAATTTATTTACTACATTAAGAAAGTTTGCTATCAAACATCATTTGTTAGGAAAAAACTGCTAACAATTTATCAAAAATATCTTAATTTTTATTAATATTATATTATTACTAATTCAGCATTTGAAGAGAAACTTTTATTTACTTATAAAAATGTTTATAGTAAAAAAATCTGATAGTGTGGGTGAATGCTGATTTTAGCAATTGCAAAGAACTTTATAAATTTAAAAAGATTTTTATAGTTATTTGGTTATAAAATCTGATTTTGTTGGGAGAAAGTTTCAAAATATTCTTGGAATTCGTCGTTGAAAATAATTAAAGAAAATAATAATGGCGGAATGAACCCAAAACAGTTTTGTCGACTCTTAATCTGAACGTTGTATATAAATATGTAAATATTATTCATCATGAATGCAAATAAAGTTATTATATTTAGCATATAAACAAGAATAATATGCAAGTTCAGCTCTGCTTGCAAAATATTTAAAAAAATACGAGAATAATTTGGCTCTGATATATTTTCTGATGAATACCCCGTAGCGTGACATTTTTAGAAGGTGAAAAAATACAAAGAAATTGTTGGTACATATTTTTGCAAACAAAAATTTCATACAGGTCTTGAAATTTACTATTAATCTGTTATGGGTTTTGCCAAATATTCTTTCTAATATTAGTTGATAGATGGAATCGCTAAGTTAAGATAAAATGTTATTGTGTAAACGATGATTCAAATGAATTTTTAAATGATTGTCTACAATTTTTTAGTTGCCCCAAATTAAATTTTAATTTTTGGATAAACCATAAACTAGGATATTGGAGCAGAAGATTTGTAACTACTATATTTTAGCAATTTATTAGCATTTAACTATGGACATTTTGTTTTTATTGTCAGAACTATAACCTAAAAAATGATTAATATTGAAGGTCAAAATCTTTATGGATTTATGATTTATTATGTAAATGAGAAAGGTTCATAAAAATTTATATATTCAATTTACGAGAGAGACATAAGATTCAGCTGCGTACATTACTTTAAAAAGCTTGAAAATCCTTTAAAGATATTATAGTTGCACAATTGTTGGAGAAACCTGATTCTAGATTATTAGAAAAGAATAACCGTAACTAATTTATTCTAGCCATTTATTAAAATTTAACTATGAATATTTTGTTTTTGTTGTCAAAACTATAACTTAAAATCAAATTTTTATTATGTAAGGTAAGAAAGGTCAAAACAATTACTGAATGTCTTAAGTGTGACAGAGTGTAATTAAAATAAAAAACAATAAAAAACAATGATTATTATGTAAGGTAGTGACAAATTTTTTATGGATTTATGATATCTAATTGTGGAGTTGTGCCAGCAAAATTCTGAGAATGATCACTGATATGCTCCTTGGTTCAAAAAAAAAAAACGTTTCACGAAAAAATCAATATACATTTTGTAATAAAAGTTACAAGAATCTGAAGTATCATATTAAAATTTTATACAATAAATTTAAACCATTTTATACCAAAATTTAAGTAAGATATAATTCAGTACATTAATAAAAGGTGAACCACTAGGTTTTTCTTTTAAAATTTTATGTTATTTGTCAAACTAATTACTCAATGTCTTTCTATTAAGACAGATTGTAATTTATAAGATGACAAAAATAATAATAATAATAATAAAAAATTTAAAAAATTAAACCATTTAATGCTATGGTTTGTTCATTAACAATCGAGAAATGAACTCAAAATATTGATTTACAAAAATATTTTATGAATGTAAAAACTTAAAATAATGCGCTGATAATTACCTAAAATATGTTATCAAACATATAATTTTTACTAAAACGGTGGGATTCACAAGAGATATCTGAAAATTTGATATTTAGCGAAATTAAATGGAAAGGTTCCAAGTTGTCGAACATGATTTTCAGATAATTGGTGGTAAAATTAGAAAATCATATAGCAAATAATAATTTTACGAAAATATGATATTTCTAATTGATAACAGATATAATTCCTAATAAAAATGTGAAGATGATCAAAGTGTTATTTTATTAAAACAGTTGCAAACTAATTAAATTATATATCAATTTGTATGAGAACATATTAGTACTCATCATAAAAAAATATATATTCAATATATGTATTAGTAATAATGTTATTACTGTAAAAGTAAAAAATGAATTTGAAATAATTGTGTTGCAAATAATGAATATAGATTAATAGAATTGTTTGTAATAAAACAACAGTTTTTAATATATTTTCATTAAATATTCTTACAAAATTAAAAGAATATATGTGTACAAAAATATTTGATTAAATAATTAGTTATAAACTAACTTAATTATATAGACATTTTGTATAATAATATATAAAACCAAATATAATAAAATAAATACACGTTTCTTTGTAAGATAATATTAACACACAATTTGAATTTCGCACCATCAAGAATTCGGCAAAGTTACGCTTACTAACAATTGAAGGGCGTCACACCTGTTTTGCATTATTCATACCGACGCGACATCTGGATTTAATATTTTGTGATTAATATATGACATCTAATCTAATATTTAATATTCAGGAATACTTTGATTTATCAGTATCCGATCATAAATTCACCGAAAATATTCTTTTGTGCTAAGCCGGCAAATAGGAAACATCGCGCGTGGTTTCCTACAAATTCGGCCTCGTGATTTGGCTAATTTGGTGGTAATCCATGAACATCCTTTTAATAAAATGTGGTAAAGTGAAAGTGACAGTGTGAATAGTTTTTATATAAAGTCTGTTTTTAGTGATGTGCATTAGTTTTTCAAAAAAAATAGTTTTCCAAAAATTTCAGAAGTCATGCTTGCTTTATGGTATATTAAAATTTGTATGCAGTATATTTTTATGTACATATTTAAGTATTATTTTATACTAAATAATTTCAATTTGTTTCAGAATCAAATGCGTCAGAGGTTTATTTGATGCAGGCGTGTGGCTCGAGAGTTTACTTCAAAAGGTAGGAAAAAAGCATGTAATTTTTTCAATTGTTTTGTTATTAAAATTTATTAAGGTTTCATACAGATTAAGTTATGATATGCATTAAGTTTAAATATTTTTATCTGATTCATATTTTAACTATATTATTACGTATATAAGTACATGAAATTTTTTTCTGAGTTGCGCAATAGTTCGCCTGTAAATCAATTTCCAACGAGTACGAATTTGTTTACGTTTTTGTCTGCTCAGGTGTGAATCTTGAGCATTGCAAATATAAAAAAAATATAGATAATTGTGAATTTTGCTTTTGAAATCTAAGGTAAATGATCAGTATAAAAATTTAAAAAAAATCTCAGTTCTACTAATAAAATCTAATAATAAGGGCAGACCAAGTGTTGACTTCCAAAAAGTTGATGTCCTCACAAGAGCTCAATAGCAGCTGAATACCGATTACTATTTTAAAATGAGAATAGTTGAAAAAATAGTACAAAGTTGACATGCAGTTTATAAAACTTTGTATGTGTATGATTTCGAATAATCTTAGAAAATGTTTTGTTTTGATTGCTTATAAAATGTTTAATTTTATTTTTACCATATAATTTACAACTGTCATTAGTGGGCATATAATAAATGACAATTTCTAAAGAGCGTTGTTTATTTTCACTAGTGGAAAAAGATCTAGAGCTAATATCTAAGAGATTTCACATAAAAATAGTAAATTGTGGATAAAATATTCTAAGCAAATGTGCCTCACATGCACATCAAGTAAATCTAAAAAAAATGAGGAACCCAGTAATAAATAATTTCTGTAATTTAATTATAATCGTGAATTTTAATTACAATTTCCATTTTAATAATAAACAATAACATTGTGTTTGTATAAATATAAAAGCTTATAAAATTTTTCAAAGATGTAAAAATATTGTTTTTATAAGATGTAATTTACAACTGTTCTTAGTGGACAATGATATAAATCCAAAGAAAATATGAGCTTAATGATAATAGAAAAGACGTAGCTAGTGTTGCTTTTTTTTCAAAAACAAATTTAAATTAATAAAAATTTCTACAAAAAGGAAAAAACAATATAAGTTGATATGAATTTAAATTTCTTTTATTTAAGCAAGTACCGACACGTGTCATCAGTCAAAAAGTTTTTTGCTGTTGATTTGGAAAAAATCCTGAGGGTTCCTGAGAATCCCTAAATTTCAATTATTTTTGTAAATTTTAATCATAATTTCCATTTTAAAAATTATCAATAATAATAATAATAATTTGTTAACTCTTCGAAGCCGTAACAATGAATATTTTTTTATTTAACCATATAATTTAGAACTTTTAGTGAAATTTTTAGACAATATTATAAGTTGAATGACAATAGAAAAGACGTAGTCAGTGTTAGTTTTATGTCAAAAAATAATCAAATTATTAAGAATTCTAACAAAAAGGACAAATCCATAAGTTTGATATAAATTTAATTTCTCTTATCTAAGTAAGTACGTTCTTTTTACTTTCATGAGAATGTCAATAGTTAAAAGGTTTTTTGAATGTTGATTGGGTTGTTTGAAAAAGTCCTAGATGCACTATATTATATTTTTTCATATTTTCATATAAAAATAATAAATTAATTTCATATATAAATGAGAGTTTCTAAGAAGCGTTGTTTATTATCACTAATGGAAAAAAATCAAGGGCTAAATATCTCAGAGAAATAGAAGTACACGGTTGCTGAATCCCTAAATTTCAATTATATTTGCGAATTAATCAAAATTTCCATTTTAAAATTGTCAATAAAATTGTGTTCAACTTTTCGAAGACGTAAAAAAATAAATATTTAGTTTTTATGTAATTTACCACTGTCCTTAGAAAAATCTTAAGACAATATGATGTTGACACAATATGAGTTGAATTACAGTAGAAGATAAGTAGATAGTGTTGGTTGTTAACAAAAACATAAACAACAAAATATTTTTGACAAAAAGATTAAAAAATCAAAATTAAAGATTTTAACAAAATATGAAAACTATTTTTCATAATCTCTCATACCAGGCACCTCTGTCTGACTGAGATATGAATATAATGTATATATATATATATATATATATATATATATATATATAAAATTAAATTAATTAATTAATAAAAATTTCTAGAATAAGGAAAAAAACAATATAAGTTGATATGAATTTACATTTCTTGATTTTAAGCAAGTGTGTTCTTTCTTTTCAGTCTCATTTAATTGCCTATAGTCAAAATGTTTTGCTGGTAGATTAAGATGTTTAAAAACAGAGTGTAGGGATGCACTATATTTTTTTTTAAATTTGCACATAAAAATAATCCTCATTACTCATTATTTTAATCGTTTCTCAGTGTGTATGAATCCATGCAAAAAATTCTGAAACATTTTAAAACTTTAATCTCTAATCGCACAGGATGTTCCCATCTTCGATCTTCCAGCATCCCAAACTTGCACAAAGGAACAAGGATGCTGTTCTATTGCCAAACAATAATAGTTTTTGAAGGCGTAGGAGATTTAAAATTTAGATTTTTTGCTCTTCTTACTCGATTTTTTCTGATATTTTTGAAGGATATCGAACTAGGTTTGCGAACCCTTTTCTAGTTCAATGGTCACACGGTTTATATTTTTTATTCGGGAAGTGTGCTTCTGGAAAAAAAGGTTGGAAAAAATAAATTGCAATCGTTTGTTGTGTGAGCCACTTGAAAAATTTTTAATAAAAAAGGATTAATTCTTGACAGTTTGACATGACCATATCCAACAGGAAAATAAATTCGAAAAACGCCATATTGCAGAAATAAATAGTATAACATACATCTAAGTGTTGAAACTGGTAGATTCAAATATACTATTTATTTTTAGTTTGGTAAAAATATTCTTCATAAAATAATAATTTATAACATATATTCTTCATAAAATAATAATTCTTAATATAGTACAAATTATTACAAAATTTTATATACTGTAATTTAATTTGTATAGCTTATGCATGATTCTCTATGAAATCCAATGGACAATGCGTCATTTTAGTATTTGAGTTGTTAGTTTTTGAGATTTTAGAGATAGGTATTACATTGTAGAAATAAAATTAGATTCTGACCACATAAAAAATTCTACTAAATCTAATACAGTATACAATGAAGAATCTGATACATATTTGCATAATATAATACAAATACATATACAAAATAGCATGTTTATTTGAAAATTTTTATTATTAGTAGTAAGTCCTATTAATGATCACACCTTGATTGCAAATATAAATATAATTAGCAATAGAGACAACGTACCAAAAATATTGTTTTATCTCAGAAGTTTTTAAGACTATTTTTGATATACATGATAAAATGATAGACAGCATATGATATAAAGGAAATTATCATTTGAAATAGACGGTAGAATAATATATATATATATATATATATATATATATATATATATTATTGTATTTTATATAAAATCTAACAAATTAAACATTTCAAAATAATTTTTTAGTCTGGTTTAAACTTTCATTAAAATCTTCTCATCTGGCATATTTAAAAAGACTTGAAAAATAATAGTTGATGGCATGGTTCAAACTATCACTAAATTTTACATATGATAATAAATTGGATTACTTTATTATTATTGTACTTTGAAATCAATGCAATTTCAAAAACACTGTTTTAAGCTATTATTTAAAATAATATCCGCGGGAAATAAGTAACCACAAACAGAAAATTTCTTTCTTGAATAAAATCTTTTCTTTCTAATATTTATTTATTTTTAATCTATATTCGTCAAAAAATTCACCAAATGTCGATGTAGGACAGTTATAAATATATTGTTGAATAATTTTTTTTATTTATTTATTTCAGTGCAAATGAAATATTGTACTACATTTAAAATTTGACTTATATAGTTTCTAACATCATTTGATACCAAAATTATATATTATTTTCTATACCCGATTTTCTTAATTTATTTCGAACATCAACCTCATTGAATTATTACTTCAAAAATACAATTGAAAAAAAAAAACATTTATACATATTATATTCCGATCAAATGAAAGGATTTCGTACGACTAATAGCATTTGACAACGAAATTGTGTAATAATAAATTTTTATTCGCATATGTTACATTGCTTTTTATTCACTATATATATATTTATATATTTTATATTATTCCAAAATAAATTACAAGTATTAATCAATAGTAATATATCCAAAAACGAATAAGAATAAGATATTAACCAATGAAAACAACTTATAAAAAGATTTTTATAAAGTTATTTTATCTATAAATATTACTTTCTTATTTTATTATTTTTGGCAATTTAAACAAAACATTAAATGATTGCGATAAAAAATGCGAATACTTTTCATACATTTTTTGATATAATTTTATTAAAATGTCCATTCCAAATATATAATTTTAATAAATAATTTTAATATTTCGCGCAAATAAAAATATCATAAAAACATTTGCAAGCTTAATATTAAAACTATTATTAGCAAGATTATGTAAAACTGCATTATTGTTTTTCTCATATTCAAAAAAAGATGATTTTTTTTTAATTTCTACATTTTAGAAGTCTCGGTGTTATTTTGCCCGTTTTTATTAAAACAAAATACAAATTTATATCAAAATTATAAGAAAAAATTAACTTAAATTTATATTTTTATACCAAAATTGATCGCAGTAAATTATATAAATATATGCTATTCTATATAACGGTTCTATACTGTTATTTAAACCTTGAAAAAAAAAATTAAACACATAATGAATGCACCAAAAATATGTCAATCAAAAATTTTAAAAAGTTTTTGGTGATTTCGAATATGTGTATAAAATAATAAAAATCACTACAATAACTTATGTGATGAAAATACAAATAAAAAGGCATGTTTATTATATGAACATTTTTAGTACTTTATGTGTATGCTATCATTATTAAGGTCTTGTTAGAAAATATGAAAAGTTGCAAAATGCACCAAAAATAGTTTTTATTTAAAATTTAAATAATGCTTTGAGTTTTCTTGGAATATATCTAATGGAATGATAGGAAAAAATTTTAATAACAGTAAATTTAGTTATCTAACCAGTCTGCAAACTAAGCAGTTAAATAGTTCTCAGTAAAATTTATCAAAAAACAAAAATTATATAATATTGTCCCTATGTGCTGCTGACCCACAAAATTAACACAAAAAGCTAATTTCGGGTAAAAAATAAAAGTAAATATAGTTAAAAAATATAATTTGCAACTCATCGATATTTCACATCCATGAAAACACAATCTTCGAGAATTTGCCAAATTTTTTTTAGTATTTTATGTGCATGCTATTATTATTGAGGTCCTTGTTAGAAAATATGGAATAAAGTTGCAAAATAGACAATGCATCAAAAATAGTTTTATTTAAAATTTAAATAATGCTTTGAGTTTTTTTGATATATCTGATGATATGATGGGCAACATGATAATTAAATTAGGTTTTGAAAAAAAAACGCTAAACTTTAAATAAAAGTAAATTTAGCTTTTTAACCAGTTTAGAAGCAAAGCACTTATATAGTTTAATTTATACTTCTCAGTAAAATTTATTTAAAAAAATATATCATATTTTCGCATATGCTGTCGCTACGTGCTGCTGACCCACAAAATTAACACAAAAAGCTATTTTCTGGTGAAAAAATAAAAGTAAATATAGTTAAAAAATATAATTTGCAACTCATCGATATTTCATATCCACGAAAACACGATTTTCGAGTATTTGCCAGAATTTTTTCAATAACTCTGTGATTCAGCAGAATGACAAATATTATCAAATTTATTTTGAATGATAAATTTAAAATAATAATTCGAAAAAATTACAATAACTATTCAAGTTAAACAGTAGAATAAAATTTGATAACTACAATATTTTTGTCAATTTATCATAAACGATATTGGTACACAATTTAGTTACAAACGTGGTAAAACCTTTTGTTTATATTAGACCTTCATAAATGGTGCATTTGAAAAAAATATATACCCAATAATAATACGAATAAAATGACATAAAATTCGAAAATAAAGTTGTAATAAATATTGTAATTAAAATAAAAAAAATAAGTGTCTGCATATATTTATTTGGAGATTTTTCAATTTTCCTTAAACTTTAGGATTCTTGCTGGCTTCTCAGCCAAACGCAAGTTAACAAACGAAGATGTAATATTTCCATAAAAACTTATTTTGGGACGAATTTAAGTGTATAATATATTGCAAATACTCCACCGATAATAAAATTAATTTTTTAAATTACATCGTATTGTGAAATCAAACATTTAAATATTGATTCAAGAAGTGATTTCCAAAGTGGTCCACATGGACCACCCAGGGGTCTATGACATTTTTTAGAGAATAGAAATTACAAAACAGTTCTAAGTTAAAATGTGGGATCCAAAAAAGTCATACATGATAGATATAACTAAAAAGTAGATAAAAATATTATATAAAAATGTAATGTAATATAAAAATGTGTAAGTACAAGAGGCAACTTGAGTAGATATTCGTTAGTTGGACCTAGTAAAAAAAGACCCAATTCGCTGATAACTAAAAACCTGAGCAATATTCTTGGCGCTTTTTGGGACTGTAATAGTATTTCTGGATACTAATATACTACTATTTATCGGATGAAGATAAAATACGACTTAATAGTTGTAAACTACACCGTAAAAAGAAGCTTAGCGTTATTATTGATCACATAGTCAAGATATATACTCGACATTATTAGCCAGGAGATGTAAAATTAGTTTTTGGTAGTAGGGGTCTAGGCACAAAATGTTTGAGAACCTGTGAAATAAGGTAATAACGTATTTAGAGGATATAATTTTCTTCTCAACGAGTATATTACCATATCATTAGCCAGAAGATGTAAAATTAAGTTTTTGATATCGGTTTATGAAATAGTGGGTCCCATGTTCAAGCTCGAGATGTCCACAATCCAAACAGTTTGGCAACCTATGAAATAGAGTAATAACGTATTTAGAGAATATAATTTTCATCACGACGAGTATATTCCCATATCAATGTAGGCGGGCATATTTTTTCTGGAAATCCTCGGTGTATTTGTCGGTTTTCTCAGTAGTCCTGTTGCTCAGTAGGGTGTGACAGGAAAGACCCTGAATTACCTGGGGTGCGCAGCATCAACCCACGTCATTTGAGACGTTCCTGGGTCGTTTTCTGCATTTACCTGAACACCTGGGCACTCACTGCTGCTCTTTGAAGCCCTCCTTCGTAGATAAAGCACTTTTCACACTATGTAAAGGAATTACCGTTAGTGATCAGATCTAAAAGAAGACCATCTAAACCAATCCGCCAGCCCTTAAGATTAAAACGAAAATTACCTTATTATTTTCTAAGTACTTTTATATTTTTTTAATTCAATTTTCCATAAAGTTTTCCCTTTCCTATATATTGTTAACAATCTATCGCTGCTCGTTGTTTTTATCAAAAGATAGCAAAATTTATTTTTTTATAATAAAAAATGTAGGAATTTGCGATAGATGAATCATTGACTTTCATCTTTCGCGAAAAATGTTAGCTAATTTTATTTAATTGGCGAAGATGGGTCCATATAAAGCCAGAAGCATTTACACTATTTTTAAAGATGTTTCTCTTTAGTGAAAATAAAAATAAAAGTCGTATAAATAAAATGCAGAATCATGTTTTTAGATAAAAAAGTAAAAAAAATTATCTCGTACGAAATTATTTTAAAAAAATTTTGTTTGTGAAAATCATATATCAGAAAAAGGGCATTCAAAATTTAAGAGCCTAAATTGTAATTAAATCTTCATTTTATTTATTATATGGCATTAAAATTAAATAATATATATGCTTTTATTATGTTTTTGTTAATATTGACCAAAACACCATCCACAGATAATGTTTTGTATATCAGAAAGAAAACTTTTTTGAACTTCATGCAGAAAAAGTAAACCCAATCTTCTGGCTAATGTATAGACAAAAAAATTTTGAAGTATCCTCTTTCACCTAGTTATGTGAGTTTGAAATATGATATTATCTATGTATTATGAGATATGATTTATCTATGTATTACAACTTCCCTTTCTAGATACAAAAAAGTTTCACATAAATCGACATAATTTATTTAAATGCATACCCATTTTAATAAATTATGTCGATTTGTGACATATTATTTCTATATTTATACAATTTTTCATACGTATTATTAACTATTAACAATTCAATACCATCCGGCTCTAAAATAAGTGGTCTATTAAAAATTGTAACATACACTTGAAATTAAATTTTAAGACAATTCCCAATGGACTCCCAATTTGTTTGAATAAAAATTGAGTTTTGGACCTTATATAATTTGTGACTAGTATTATAGTAGATTAATAGGAAAACTTTTATTTAAACATATTAAAATTAGTATATTTTTTAGGATAGACAAATATGTATTTTTTGAGACTTTTTTCATATTTTTTTGATACAAAACCAAATCAAACCAAAATATTTATCGAAAATAACAAATAAATTGCAAAAGCTTTATGCGGCATTTTGATACAAAAAAATTTGCAATTTTTTCGCCAAAGATTTGGATAGGGTTTTTAATATTTTTTTTATTTATCACAAACGGCAGATATCAATTTTTAAAATGCATTAATAATATAGCAGAATGCAGTTAGCTATTTACTAGAAGTATACTACAAGTAGATTTTAATTTAATTAAATTCAATATTTCTTTTTTTGTACGTTTTTGTATTTACAGTGTGAAAAGTCCTTTACAATCGCAAATGCACGCAAAGATGTCGATTCTGACATATGAAGTGTATGAGAAAAATAAGATTTAAAAAATGTTCGTTATATTTATATACTAATTGCCGTCAAAATAAAAATAAGTTTCTAAATAGTTTGAATATAGATCACGATTCCATATTTAATTAAATTTAATTTTGTGTCGAATAATTATTAAATTAATTACTTAATTTTATTTATGTCGATTCTACATATGAGAAAGAAATGTATGAGATAAATAAGATTTAAAAAATATTTAGTATGTTTATATACTAATTTTATTCAAGTTAAAAAAAAAGTTTCTATATAGTTTGAATATGGATCAAAATTTCATATTTAATTAAATTTAATTTGTACAATATAGTTACAGATTTTAAGTAAACAATTCACTTTTTGCCTAAATTTGGTAATTTCTCATTAAATAGCGATGCAAAAAATGCAAAACAAAAATTCACACAAAAATGTAAGACATTTCAAAACAAAATTTTATTATGTTTAAATGATTTTTTTTATAGCGCGATTGAGAAAACTTCACAATTACTATCCGCACATGTATTATTAAAATTTTTCATACATGTTTTATTTTTAAATTGAGTAAATTTGGTATTTTAGCAATAATGAACACAAGTTTAAACGAAATTGATTTCTTATACAATAAATTTGAATATAAAAATGAATTTGATATAAAAAAATTAATAAATTTAATAGTAAACGTTTAATAATTTTAATGAGATATAATTACCTTTGTTTCAAATTAAAAAAAAAAGTTGTAATTATCAGTTAAAATATTTTACACTTCACCAAAATTAGTTACATTTTTACAATCGCAAAAGCACGCAAAAATGTTTAACAAAATTTCAGACAAAAGTGGTGTACACAAGACAATTTGTTTTAGATTATTTGTTTTTATTTATTTAAATTTGTTTTTTAAACATATTATTGCCCTAACGCGTTTATTATTTATACATGTTAATATAACATTATTACAAATTACAATAATATACAAATTAACATTCCATTTCTTTTCGATTGAGTAAATAGATTAAAACATCATGTTTTTATAATTATTTAAAAAAAATATGTGCAGAAATATTTCGAGACTGTCTTAATTTTCCATATTAAAATTTTAGTTCTAGACTATAAAATCTTTTTGTCTACATAAATGGAAATTGCACGAATTATTATAATATATGAGCCCGGTAAAATATTAACCAAAATTTATAAAATATAGTTTCTTTAATTAAAAATTATTTATTATTTATTTAATTTTAAATATTATTGCCCTTACGCCTTCAATATTTATATATGTTAATATAATATTATTAGTAATTACAATAATATAACACTTCATTTCTTTTGGATTGAGTAATTTTAATATTTGTTTCATATCTTGGCATAACTAAATTTATTTATATAAAATGATGTATGAAGATTAAAAATGTCATATTTTTATAGTTATTTTAAAAAAATGTTATACGTTTCAATTAAATTCTATAGTACAATAGAGCAGAATAGGAAAAAGAATTTTGATATATATACTGAATGAATTACAATTAATTTGTCTATGCACACAAATGTTAACAAATCTAACGAAATAATTTTATAATATATTTAAACAGTCAAAATTTCATATTTTTACAGATTTAATAAGAAAATGTATTTGTAGAAAGTTTTAAAATAATGTGCAGAAATATTTCAACACTCTTGATTGTCCATATCAGACTATAAAACCTTTTTGTCGTCATAAATGCAGAATGGAAATTGCATGCATTATTATGATATACAGTAAAATGTTAAAAAAAATGATAAAATATAGTTCTTTTAAATAAAATTTAAAAGTATGTATAAATTAGTCCAGACAAAAAGATTGCTAACGCGGCAATAAAATAATTGAGAGTGTTCATATCTAGTGTAAAATGATATTCCTTATATCGACACAAGATTCAAATGGTAAAAAATAAAATATCGTATTCAAATCTGACAAGAGTTGCAAAATTATTATTTCGCAAATATTAATTATAATTTTTATTGAATAATCAAGAATTATGCATTTGTTTATATACTTGTAAATTGTTCAATTGTTACTATGTGTGAAGATTTTTCATCAAAAAATTAATGAAATGAGTTAAAGCGGTATACAATTATTAGGTTCTGCAAAAACTTAAAAGTTCAGATAATTCTGCGTTCACAAATGTTATTAGAATGTAAAAGTCATATAACAGTAGCATGAATATTAACATATATATCAAAACGTAGAGCTTCAAAAAATTTCCCAAAAACTGACTAAAATCCAAGACATTATATTTTATAAAAATTTATAACTGTTACATAGCATAAAATGACATTTGTTTTGTAAAATATAACTATATATAAATGTAGAAAAATAATCACAACTTGTATAAAGAATCTGTTTCCAAAAAAATTTGATTGCACTCGAATACCGAATCCCGTAAAGAGGTACAAAAATTGGCCTTCATGTAAAATTATATTATTTTATAAGAGACTACACTATATCTAATAGAAAATAAAAATTAATAAAATAACTAAATTAATTACAAAAAAAATCTATCTAAAAAAAATTTTATTAAACTCGAAGACATCGTTTGTGATACTAGTTATTCAAAATTGACGGTGATGTAAAATTTTTATAAGTATGAAATACATTATTTTGTGCGTGATTTATGTAATATAGGAATAAAAATTAGAATTGAAATATTGTTACCTCGACCTAGTAAATGTATTATTCCGTTTTACATTATGGAACACAATATGGAAATGGAAATGGAAATTTATTTTCCAAATTTATTTTACAAGTTCAAACAACCGACTAATTTTTATACATCAATTTTTATATCATCATATATATTAGGGATTTGCCATGAAACTAATAAATTAATTTTTCTATAAAATACCGAAATTGAATCAAAGGGGTAAAATTGGCCTTATAATCCGTAAGTCTTGCAAATAAAATTTGTTTGAACAGTTTGTTCGTCTATTGATTTAAACAATATTAAATTTAAATCCAAAAACTAATTTGATATTTTATACGATTCTATGAAACAAAATGAAAGAATTTGGTATGCTAAACAAGCATGTCAAACTATAACCTGGTCAACTCACTAAGGGTTGACACACATTGAGTATTAAAAATATGTCTGCAATTTTTTTTGAGAAAATATCAAATCTTTTCTTTTTTTGTCACATAACTATAATATCCGTTTTCTTTATACTAAGTATAAATATATTTTCATAATGTATAAATATAATACACAAATAAGACATTCGTGTACCAATCCATCTTATGAATTATCATATAATGAAATGAGATTTTTAACTTTAAACAAAAACTAGTGGAGCGCATGGCATCGTGCTTTAAGGCAAATTGCTGGAACTTTCCGTGCCAAATTTTTTTTTACAAACAAATTATACTTATTGTCAAAATGTCTATTAAATATCTGATAATTTGATGTGCATATGGTCTAATGATCATTTTTGACCGCCAGCTGGCATTTTTTTTTTACTTTTTTTTACTAGATTTCCGAAACCGCTAGACCTGCCTTCATGAAAATTTGATCAGTTCTTCATCTTGTTAATAAAAAATAAGTAAAATGTTTTTTAAATTATTCAAATCGACCTCTCCGTTTTCTTAAATACTGTGTTACCGTTTTTGGCACTTTTTGCCCCATATTTTCGGAACGGATCAATACGAATCGAAAGCTTTTTGAATTATTCAAATCGCTTCATCCGTGTTCCCGAAATCGTCGACGAAAATTTGTATCGGAACACACATACACATGCACACACGTACATCAAGTTATTCTAAGGTATCCCAAAATATTCAGAAACCTCTGAAACGTAAAGATATATAAAAAAAAATTATTTTCGATTTTTTGCGATTTCTATAACTTGCCCTACGGGAAGTTAAATAACTTGAACTTGAACTTCACATGTGAAAAAATAATTAAATATATAGAATAAAAAAACATTGTTGCTATATTAAATTATTTACCTAAATATCCAATACAAAAATGGCGTTTTAAATTTAGATAAACAATTCCATAATAAGTACTTGTCCTAACTTATCATATTTTTTATATTATGGGTATGGTATGATAAATAAGGTATTATGATAAAATTATTTAAATAGTTGTGATTACTTAATATTTGTCTTAAATTCATAATCATATTTTTTATTGATTTTTATCTCAACAGTGAGTTCCAGGGTCCTACAAGTTGTCGTGGCGAAATTATCCTAAACTTTTAAAATATCGGCCTAGATTTAGTTAAATGTAAGTTGACTGTATACTTAAAAAAAATTATATATTTCTTTTGCCGACTGTACACATTCGTGTTACATTACCCTGGGAACTGGCACAATTACCCGCCCTTACCCGTCGAACGAGCAAATTTCAAGCGAAATGAGTTCAGGTAGTTTGACAGCTTGGGGTCTGCAAGACCCTCTATGTACAGCTTCGACACCGACGGGGTCTCGAATTTCGAAAGAGATGGAAGGATCATGAAGTTTGAAAAGCGTAAAATATTTACGAAAATCTGGTTCATTCATGCAGATCAGGATGATATTGTGATACGCTTGAATATTGCCGAAAGTGAAACAAATTTTTGGAGATGATCCTGATGTAGAAAATTTAGATTCGGGGTGGATTTTGTAATTTTAGAAAACAACGTGAGATTTATATTTATATTTTATAATTATTATATTTTTAATTAAGGCTTTGAAAATTATGTATAACTTATTTTTTTAAATTTATATTTTCAATCTTTTTTTTTTATTTTCACGGAAAGAAAGGCTAAGGAAAGTGAAACAAACAAATTTTTGGAGATGATTCTGATGGTAGAAAATTTAGATTCGAGGTGGGTTTTGTAATTTTAGAAAACAACGTGAGATTTATATTTTATATTATAATTATTATATTTTTAATTAAGGCTTTGAAAATTATATATAACTTTTTTTAAAAAAAATATATTTTTTTTTTTTTTTTTTCACGGAAGGAAAGGCTCACGTACAGATTATATAAAGTTTTTTTTTTGATGATACGCCCAATTATTGAACTTTGTTAATACTACGTTATAAAATTTATATTGAACTTATGCTGTTGTTAGGTCTTTAAGTACATTTTAAAGCAATTTGAAGATGTATACTAAATACCTACGTTTAAAAATACAGATATGACTTATTATCAATTAGCACATTTAACCGATCAGTTAGTTGTCACCTGCATTATTTTATCAAGCATTTTAAATTAATGACAAATATTGAATATATTTATATTTATATATCTATATATTTAAATCATACAGTTTTTATTTGATGTAATTGTGCTCTTAAAATTTATTTACATATTTCAACATCAAAATTAACATAGATATAAATTATATCTTCACTTAGTCTGCAAATCGCATACTCTTGTAAAAAATTGTTCTGTTAATTAAATTTCATATGTCATAGATCTTTATAAAAAGATTTTTTTTAAATATTTTTATTGTCAGTTGAACTTTTATAGGATATCCTCATCATCGATTGCTGAAAATTCTATTTTGAATATTAAAATAAAAAATCATTAATTGAAAACTTGGCCTTTAAAAATAAACGTTTAAGATTAATGAAAAAAAATCGTGCAAACTTTGAATTCTCAATAGAACTTATATTTAAAATTTTCTTATTTCTTTTTTTATATTTGAAATATTTATATTTAAAAATAATCCATTAAGTGAAGACCTGGCTTTTGAAAACTAACGTTTAATATTAATGTAAAAAATCATGTATTACAAATGTGTTTTGTGAAATTATTTTTCTTACCACCTATTTAATATTTTATATTTTATACTAATATATATTGTCTGCTCATTTATTTTAAAGTATCACTATAAATCGGGTGCTAAAAATTGATAGATAAATAAATTTATTTTGATAATCTAGTCTGCTACCACCTAAGCCAAATATTATATATGATAGTTTTTATATTTTTTACTAATACATATTTTGTCTGCTCATTCATTCTACAAGTTTCAACTCTAAATATAAACAACTAACAATTATTGTAAAATGAATATTTATTTTGATAATAATTTTTCCTAACTATTTTGAGATTATTTGGCGTATACAATTGCAGCATAAAAATAAACATTTGAAAAAAGAATTTTATTTAATATTTGGAGATTATACTATGAATATTAAAATCAACTTTGAATTCAAATTGAACTAAACTCTGAATAAAACTTAAATTTAAAATTTTCTTATTTCTTTTTTTATATTTAAAATATTTATATTTAAAGAAAATTCATTAAGTGAAAACTTGCCCTACAAGAATAGACGTTTAATATTAATGTAATACTATTAAACGTAAAAGACTATTAATTGAGAAATTATTAGTCTCCTACCACCTATGTCAAATGATGATAGATTTTATATTTTTTACTTATATATATTTGTCTGCTTATTTATTCTACAAGTATCGCTATAAATCAGATATTAAAAATTGATAGAATAATTGAAAATAATGTTTTATTCAATTCAATATTTTGAGGTTATTTTGGAGTACAGGATTGCAGCATAAAAATGAGGATTTATTTTAATAATATAATTTTATTTAATATTTGGAGATTACTATGATTATTAAAATAAACTTTAAATTAAATTTGAACTATACCGAACTCAATCTGAATAAAACTTGTTTTTAAATATTTTTTATTATAATAAAATACGTTCGAAAACTAAGTAAAAGTTAAAATGTTTCTTAGTTTATTATAAAGAACACAACGTTTTAACAATAATTTCGACAAATTTTTTGAACGACAACATAAATGTTTTATTCCTTCTAGTAATTTGACTAATTTTGGTAATAATTAAGTTATTTCAAAATAATTATTTTACAAGCCAATGTTTGATTCTAATGAGGCAAATGAAAGGTATATATGCATTCTACTCAAAAATTTAAGGTATATATGGGGTAAGCTTAAGTTCAAATTTTCCAGTTCTGTTTACATAATTAGAAAAAAAGTCAATTACCGAATACTTTAGACATTTTTTTAATCCAATTATATGCAAAAAGTAGTCATAAATCATAAAAGATTGTTGCTCGCCATGAGATCTGTGGCTTATGTACAAATCCTAGCACCATCATTGGCAAATTACCTCAAAAAGTCAAAAACAAGCTGTGCTAAATAATCTCAAACATCAAAAATTCCAATGAACAGGTGTTCTCGGATTATTCTGACCGAGGTAGACAGAACGGCCACGGGATCTCCTTTACGAAATTCGTGAAAATAATAGACAGGAAGGCAGTGGTCATACTTATTCATAAATTATATATTAATACTTTGTACTTACGTCTTGTGAATAAATCATGTAGATAGTATATACTTTGTTGACCTTATATCACGATCTATAATTTTGCGAAAAACATAACATATATATGCAATAAAGGGTGTTGTTTTTAATATAAAATATTTTTCCGGGGTAGTATTACTCTTAATGGAATCAATAAATTTACTTAGTTTAGAAAAAAGTCATTTATAATTATCTGAAATATTTCAAATGAATTTAAAACCTGTATATAAAAGATATTTACTTAAGTCTAAATTTGAACCAAAATTTTGTTGTTACTTATTTTGCCTTAGTTTTCTTAAATAGTACCTAATTGATGTTTTAACCTAAAATGTTTTATTATAAGACCTTCAAATCTGTTTTAACTAAAAATAAAAAATGTTTTTAGTTTTTTTTTGATGTCTTAATTTTTTATATCAGTTTCTAATTCATATTTTTCAATTAGAAAGCAACAGTTGTTGGAAAAACGGTTGAATCGATTTTGAATAAAACGAATATACTTTGTAAGTTCATAATTACCTGGTTTATAAACGAATAATAAACATCAACTCTTTGTAATATATTTAAATTCAAAATGCGAGATTAATGTAATAAATCCCTCTTTTTAACAACAATTTAAATAACAAATATATATTTCTAGATCTTCTAATTATAAATATGGCAATATTCAATCAATTTTTCAAAACATTAAAAATTTATAAAACTATTTAATAGATCTTGTTTATTTGAATAATGCCAACATAAACGTTTAGTTTTTTTTTTTTTGAAAAGATTTTGATAAATTATCGAAAATCTTATTTGTATGTAAAGATTTTCTATTATCCATTTTAATTCAACTCATTTCAATCATTGTATATATTATATTTTATTTTTATCAATCGACCTGTTTATAATAATCATGTATGCCATTCAGTTATATAACTATGATTGATTAATTTGCAACAATTCATTAATGATAATATGTAAGAGAAGATACCAATGTACAATTGATTTTTTTTAACTCTTATTGAACAATGAATCCTTGAAGTATATTAAAAATAAAATATACATCAAATCCAAAACGTCCTAGCAATAACTAAACAGCCTAAAATGTGCCATTCATATTTTTTCGAAAATATTGAAATATTACAAAATATTTGTTGTATTTTTAAAAATTTCTACGTTTTGTAATGTTAATAAATTTTAATTAGATATGCTACTATAATATGATAAGATGCTTTTTTAAATAAAATTTGTGAAGGAAATCATCCGCGTTACTGAAAAATGTAGATGCGTTTCGAACAATTTTAACATTCATACAAAATAATTTGAAAATGCATCTTGAAACATTCATCACTAAAACTTTACTAGAAACAATGAATGTTTCGAATTTATATATTCAAATAACATTTGATAGAGCAATCAACAATTAGGCAAGAAGATAAAAGCACGTTTCGGACAATTTTTACGTAATTACCAAATCATGTGAAGATAATAATCGATGCAGTAATAACAATTTTTTTTATACATTTAACCGAAAATTTTAAGAAATTTCTAGAGTAATACGAAGGTACAGAAAAACTACTTATTTTCCTGCAAAAAATAATGGATAAGTCAGTAAATAAGTCAGAATTTTTTTTCTGACTTTTACCTTACTAGCGCTCTGACTATACTGTGTCCTCTAAAAGCAAACACCTTCGCCCAAAGTAAAAGCGAGCCGGTGTGGAGTAAAAAAAAAATACTCGGGAAAGGATCGTTATGGTTCCTCAAATAGTCAATACTGACATTGTAATTGATGACCCCTTGTATATCATTCATTGATGGCGTTTTATGCCGAAAAGATTTATGACCTACTTGAACCCGAAGAAAATTGACGATTTTTTTCGTATTCGGTTACACATGCAAAGATATTTTGCTGGATATTTTACAGGACAATGCAATGTGCGTTTTTGTCCATCTTTTTTCTCAGAACTTGTCTTGCTGGTTGCAATGACATCTTCGCAATTTTTCACTTCATGTACGACACATACATTGTACGAAGATGTGATTTAAAATATTGAAATATGGAGTGATTGGAAATAGACCTAGATTTAAGATAACTGAGGTTCTGGAACAACACTGATAGCAATGACTTTGAGCTTATTTCAGATCTTTGTCTATGAAAAAATTACTTATTTGTCGTACCAAACTTCACTCTGGATAAAACTTGTCTTTAAAATGTTCTTATTATAATAAAAGACAGCCGAAAAAGACGTAGCAGTTAAAAAGCCTAATTTTTAGTTGTGCCTGCGGTTTTGCAAGTTTTCTTAGTTTATTTACATTGAACACAAGACTTTTTTTAATAGTTTTGACCAATATTTTTAACTTAAATATAAATGATTTATTCTATTAACATTATTCTAAAATAATTATTTTACCGGCAATTGTTTGAATGAAATGTTAAAAAAAAGGCATATATGCATTATGTTCTTGGTTCAGGTTAAGCTCAAGGTTGAAGTTACCAGGTTCTGTTTATATAATTAAAAAAAATCAATTACCGAATACTTTTGACATTTTCTGAATCCAATTATATGCAAAAAGTTATTATATTGTTTATGACCAACTTGGACTCGAAAAAAATTACGACTATTGTACATGCAAGGGTATTTTGCTGGACATTTTACAGAACCATTCAATGTGCGTTTTTGTCCATCTTTTTTCTCAGAACTTGTCTTGCTGGTTGCAATGATATTTTCGCAATTTTTTACTTAAAGTCCGAAACATATATTGTACAAAAATGTGATTTAAAATATTGAAATATGGACTGATTGGAAATTGATCTAGATTTAAGAAATTCTGGATTGGGAGAAATATGAAAACTACTGATGGCGATGACTTTGAGCTGATATCAGACTTTTGTTTATTAAAAATTTTACTTATTTGTTGTTAATAAATGACATCCGTTCATTTTACGAAAATATATATTGCCGTGAAATAAGCGACAAAACATTAAAATAAATTCAATATAATAATTAATGTAATCGATTTATTTGTATTGATTTTTTTTCACGCAATAATTAAAATTCATAGTAAGTTTCATTATAATAATCATATATACCTATAATATAACTAAAATACAAAATTGTAAAATAATAAAAGTTGATTTGAACATGTGGTAGCGAGGGAGCAAGTAAGCAAAAAGTCATGACATTTCTCTAGTTTTGTGAACAATAAATTTTAATATTTTTATACAGATGGAAATTACGTTTTATAAATTTATCCATTTCTATAGCAGTCACCGTTTGACCATTCATAGTAGTCATAAGATAGTCTGCCTTCTAATGATATTGAAAAAGCTAAAGATGTTTTATTAGGTATGTATCACGATTTTACAAAAATATTTATAAAATATGCTACGAAATATATTACATAATTTTCATAAATTTGAAAGCGTGCCAATGGGTGGTTCTCTAAAATCATTATACCTTTATTAAGTCTCAGATTAATTACTAAATGTCTTTTAATTATAAGACAGATTGTAATCTAAACATGAATAAAAAAAATCTGTTATATAAGTAAATGATAGTACTGTGGGAATCAAAGAGGCTATGAGTTTGGAGAAACAAATATTCATGTTACGATATTTTGTATAGTTTTGATAATGATTTATTTTAATTTTTATAAAACATAAAAATATCTTTCTAATAATTCATATATTCCTAATTATATATTTTAATACATTTTTAGAAATATCTTTCTATTAATTTATATATTTCTATAGTAAAAATTTATATGTAGCAGAAATATTTACTATGAAACATTTAAAATAATGAATATTTAGTAAATTCAATTATTAGAAAATTTGTAATAACCCAATATTGTAATAGTATTGAAAAACCTTTAAGATCGATTGTTGATGTTGGTGATAATCTATATTTGATAAAACTTGAAAATGTTTTTATTAAATATACTCCATTTTATAAAAATACAGATAAAATGTACTAATAAATATTAAACTTGATAATTAGTTAATCCGAAATAATTTTGATAGTAGTTATTTGTTTTTGTCTAGTTAAAAATAGTATCTGGTTTAAATACGACAAAAAAACATTTCTAGGTTTCATAAAAAACTATTTATATTTTAAGTAAACATTTGAACCAATAACTTTTAGCAAAGTATATTCAAATAAAAAATTATGCGTAGTTCTTCAAATATATATATATATATATATATAAATAAATGTCTCTATAAAAAAAAATTCAATAATTTTTAATACAATAACTGATAACACATTTGTTGTCGATGTATTGGAAATCTATTGTGTACAAGAGCTGATATTTAAGTGTACAGATATATTCAATAAATATAACGAATATACAACAATATTAATAAAATATACTACCATACATATCATAATTAACAATTACACGGATTTTAATTATAGAAATAATTACAAAGTAGTGGATTGCTTTTTGACTAGTTAAATCCAATTGGTATCCAGATTCTGGATACCAAAACAGATCATTTATAAGGCTCGATATAAAATATAATATAACAATGAAATATTAATTGGAATTTAATCTTTATTAAAACACATTTGTAGTTCTTAAAATATATTATATTATATGTGTGTTCTATACAATAAATTCAGACAATGTTATCTTTAATGTAATTTAAAAAACTACTGAAAGGCTTCTGTTCCAAAAGTTTCGAAAATCCATTGAAATTGATAGCTGCTGTTTGAGGTCGAATTCTGTTATTTTAAAATATTCAAAAATATGTGGTTGTCTTTAATAAAAAATAAACACTAATTTATAAAAATAATAATAAATTTTACTAGGAAATAATAAAATAACGATTTCACTGATTTCTATTATAGAAATAATTGATAGATGTGGGTTGCTAGTTTAACCAGTTAAAAAATATTTTAAAAAAAATCTGATCTAGGTACCAAAAAAATCATTTCTAGACAACTGAGTGATCTGTATTTGCTCCAATTATATTGCATTACTTGCTTTATCTTGAGCAGTGAAATACTTGGTAACCAGTGGTGTGAAACCTTTTAATAATCTTGATAAAACCACAGCAAGTCATTGCAAATGCATATAAAAAATTCACATTTAAATGAGAATTTAAAATAATTAAAGATAAATTGCTGACAATAAAAAATAAAATAGTAGATATAAATAAAATTGAAATATTAAGGCATGCAAAAAGTTGATAAAGGAAATCGGGAAAATGAAACTTTTTGATGTTGTGTTATAAAAAAAATTAACGCATTTAAATCTAATTATTTTGTTATATGTCATACTCAATAGAATGTTCGAATAGTTAAGTAAATTCACCTGAATTTTATTATTATTTGAACGATTTTTTGAACGATAAAATAACAAAAAAAAACTTTGAAAAAGTTAATATAACTGAAAGTTGTTATCAAACTAGAAACCTCATAAAATTTAATATAATATTTTAGAAGACAACTAGGATTGAGGGTTTGTTTTCTCATAAGTCAACTAGAATTATAATTAATTTAGGAAATAAACTTGAATTTGATGTTTATTAGCAGTTTTTTAACGATAGTACAAAAATATCTATAAATATAATAAAACTTGCCAATTTTTAAAAGGTTTTTAAATAATTTTCAGCCTAAATCGCTTGTTCCAATAATATGCAGAGATTTGTCTATTAGTATGTTTTTTAATTGTAGATAAACTCAAATATAATTATTTTGGTTGCATATTATTTTTAACCAAAAATCTACATATATAAGAAAGTTCAGTTATTTTTAAAAGAATTATAAATATAATAAAATTATTTGTGACTAAAAAAAATTGACACATAATATTGTAGAGTTACGTCCATTTTATTTATTTTTGTTCTTTTTATTTCTGAAAAAAAACGCTAATTATTTGTTTGCATATCATTTTCAATTATAAAAAGGCAAAAGCTGTAACAGAGTAAAAATAATTAAAGGTTATTATTATCGAAAAAAATCGAGCAGTTTTTAAAACAATTAACGAGTTAAATTTGCTATTGTTCAATTTACTGGTTCACATATTTTTTTTGTAAGTATTCTTATTTTTATAGATAAACTAGAATTTGATATTTGGCTGGAAATATAATAACAAAAACTATACTAAAGAACATATTATAAGAAGTTATAATTAAACAAGGAAAATCGATAAATTTTGGATAATTTTGCCCATTGCAATATTTTTCTGTTGAGGAAAATTTGCATGCTTGTTGTAGAGTAACAAAATAACAAACAACTATAAAAAGATAAATTTCATAAAGGGGTTAGGCAAAAAAATTCAATAAATTTTAAAATAATCAATTAATATAAAAAATACTGCCTATAAAAACGCTTGCTTCTTTGCACACTTTTTAGGTATTTTTTCTTCTCTTTGAGAACAATTCTGATACAATTTTTAAATTCTATTTGATCAAATGTTTACATCGTCTGATCACTATTTAATCATATGAAAACATACTCGTATGTATACAGATGCAAATTTTTTCTCAATAATTGAAAAATCAATTTGCTGTTACTTTTGACAAATTACATCTATTAGAAGCCACCTAAAAATATTAAGAAAAATCAATATATGTCTAAAAAACACTTTGTTATATAACCACCTTCATGACCCATTATACTTCAACTCCAATGAAAATGAAACCAAATTGAAAATTATTTTTACAATATTATTTTGTCATATTTGCTTGATTAGCATATGCATTTAACTATTTGGCAAAATACATTTATTAGAACCCACCTAAAATTGTATAGAGAAATATCAAATGCCTAAGAAAACTACTTTGTAAAATAACCACTTTTATATCCTGCTGTTATATTTCAACTTCAATGAAAATTAAATCAATTTGAAAAGGTTTTTTGCCAAACTAATCAAAAAACAGGGACAAATAAAGACATACAAAAGGTTGCTTAAAAAAGGCCTACGGGTCATTATGCATTTGGACATTACTCAATAATTAAACAAAAATTCAATTCTTATGAATAGTTAAAATTCAATTTTATAAATAATTAGAAAATGCATCATTAAATCTCCTAGTAGTGGAAAAGTATATTTCTCGTTCTATCAAAGTAAAAACTTGCAACATTCAGAGTATTAAGATATTAGAAAGCCAACAATAGTTAATTCTTGTCAAATATTATCTTGGATTGCTTTAGTAAAATAAATTTAAGCTTATATTATTTTTTAGTATTGATTAGAATCTGCTTTTACTTATTCGACGAATACTAGAAGAAATCCAAAAATTTTATAGTGATATTAAAAATTGCATGCATGCCTAAGAAAACTACTTTGTGAGATGAGCACCTTTATAGCATGCTGTTTATAATTCAACTTCAATAAAAATTAACCAATTTGAAAATAATTCTTGCCAAACAAGTCGAAAAAGGGCTGCACAAAATGATTGCTTCCAAAAGTCTACTTGTTTATTATGCAATTGGACAAGCACAATCTTTTGCATACTTTTTGAATAATTTCAATAAACCAATTTGAAAATAATTTTTTGAAAATCATGAACGGAAAGGTATTTTACAGATTGCTTATAAATTCATTACTAATGATTGCTTCAGAG
>NW_020537758.1:32700189-32746857 GCF_003426905.1 Ctenocephalides felis | reverse complement strand
TTGTGGTGAGATAAATTGGCGGCGGGGAGTGATGTGGCGACATAAGTTGGACGTGAATGCGAAGTTGGTTTTCAGTAAAAACAAAAAATATGTTTTTTTTAATTTTATTTTTGATAGCAATCAAAATACATGGCAATTTTATGAGCTATTTGGCTTATGTCATTCACTCACACACATACACACTTTAAAACGCGCATATAGATTAATCTGATAAATATTACATTGATATTTAGAAAATCACTTAAATAAGTGAATCTACTAATCTGTTCATATAAAGTTATCATAGTTCTAAGGGTACTTCATATTATCTTTGGACAGCTTCTTCTTCAGTCTTCTTGAAGTTGGTGTCTCAAGAAGCTGAGTGACTATATAATTTGTATGATATTCTAGTTTATAAAAATGTTTGACACTGTTGATTTGTATAATTCCGTTTATAAATTCAATGTGTAGATCGTCGTGCAAGGTTTTATTGCTAACAAACCACGTAGCATCTGTAATCTGTCTCAATAGTTTTGATTGGGCACATTGCCATTAGCACTATGTTGGATTTGCTCGCACAGCCCCACAATTTTATGCCATAGGTCCATATTGGTTTTATTACATGTAAAAACGATATAAGATTTTAATACAGTTTTATACTTTTCCAATAAGTTAATTTTTTATACATTTTCCATACCATACTGTAGAATAAGAGTACATCTACCAGTACATCTAATTTTATATATTCCATATAATTTTGTAGCACAAATAATAATTATTTGTGGTTTTTATAAGCCAATTGTTTTTAGAAATTTGTGAACATGTTAGCTAATCATTTAAATTCATTATTATATGGCTGGCTATAAGTAATTTTAAAGTATATTTGTTCAAATTATCTTTGTTATTTTGCCTTATTACTGTAGAATGAAGGCTGCTGATCTAAATTTTTAGCTCATATGTTAATATACTATTTTAAAAGCATAAATGTCTATTGGCAATTAAATAATTTTTATACTAATATTTTAACTAATAATTATTCAAATTTATTATATGAAATTTATGAATTTGACACATTAGCCATTTTCAAATTGTTAACTTCCCGAAGGAGAACTTTTTGACGTTGTTAAAATTAAAATTAGACGATTTACTTGGTATAACAATAGAGTACTTGGTCTTAATGAACATACTAAAGCATTAAAGTCCTGCGAAGACTGTTTCAATTATAAAAAATTTTGATTTGTGAAAATTTGCTTTTAGAAGTTAATTATTAAGTCAATTATACGCACATATCGGGAAGTTTATGTAACTTGCCTCAAGGCAAAATACCAATACCAACTAGTTAATTGTTCTTTTGTTACCATAAATACTATATGGTGAAAATCTATTTAATTTAATATAGATCACGTAATATAATATACTGTTATCTTTTAACCACTGAACTAATTTCAATCATACAAATTAATTCAAATAAATTATTTAAATTGCTTTTAGTAATTGTGAAGTCATTTTCAAATAATTAAATCCGTTGTTATTTTTTGCTACGATTTATTGTGAATTTACATCTAATTTTATAGCTCGTGTAATAATTTTTAACCCATTTCTAAATTTTGGCATTCATTTTGATACGATAATACTATATATAGTGAATTAACTTTAACAATTTTAAACATTTTTTTATTTTATAGCTGGTATAATAACAATAATTTGTTTTATACCATACCTGGTTTCGCAAATATATTTGTTTTTTCATCGTAATATAAATTTTTATAAACAAATTTTTAGTAATATATTTTTATATGGTTGGAAATTATTAATTATAAATTATTACTACAAATACATGAACTCACTATAAATATTCAATTAATATATATGAATTGATAACAAAATTTAAGGTCATTTTTAAATTATTACATATTTGTTATTTTGTTATATATATATATATATATATATATATATCAAAAATATACACAAATTATATATATATATATATATATATATATATATATTAAATTTATGTATATTTTTGATCTCAGAAAATGGTTTTATAATCTTTTAGTATGCATGAATGAGTCAATCTATTGTTTTTTTTCGAATTACATTAATAGTATCAAATAAATATTTTAATTATGATTCTGGGCTTTATATTTTTATACGGAAAATAGAATTAGGCAAACAAATGAGGATGAAACTTTAGTTTCAGTTTGAGAGGATCAAATCCTTTCGGTCGATTTTAGCTACTTGGCATTATTTACCGATAAATGTACCATTAATTAAACTGGAAATCATATTGTTCATATTTCTAAATAAATAAAAAATAATACATTTGCTATTTATTTATTATTTATTTTTAAAAGTTTTTGCTCCTTATTAACTTCAACAGATCGATTAATTTTGCGGATTCACTCATTTTCAACAAACCATATTGTCGTTATCTCAATAATTTTATATATATATATATATATATATATATATATATGCGTGTTTATTTTATTATTTTCTACTTTTTTCTCATATGATGTTATATCGCCTAAAATTCTTCTATCAATGCCCTTGTAAATAATTTTTTGTCAGATTAGTTATACGACATGTCAGGAATTTGTTCTGTGTATTTTTTAACAAAGTAAAACTATTGTTTTATTTGTCGTACTTTGCTTAATGGTAAGTAAAAGTAATGATTAGCAATAAGCATTTTATTGCTAATCTCTGTACTTTTCTATAAATTTTGAATATCAAATTTGTTCTTACTCGACATAATTATTACATAATTTTTATATTATCTATTAATAAAATATTCGATAGTATTTGATTTTCGATAATATTTGAAATCCGCGTCTTTATTCTCGGCAAATGTAAACAAATAAATATATCTTTTTTATTCTCTACTAAACAGTTTTTGTTACATTGTCTAATTTTTTTAAATATTACGCTATGAGTTAATGTTTTGTGATTTTTTTATATTAAATATGTTAGGATTTTACTTAATTGATTTTGTGAAAGTACATGTAATTTTATTTGCGAATAAATATATCGAAAATGAATAATAAAGAATACCATATATTGTCATTCAAGGCTTACTTTATGATATATTGCAGGACGTTTATGATCATCACGTCATTATCTATTGAAACAAATGAACAGATCTGTCCTGATATTTATTTAAACAAGATATTTATTATTGTTAATTTCGATGAAATAATAAATAAATAATTTCCTTTTTAATAAATTTTTAAATATGCAAAATAAAAGTAGATAGGGAAAATGAGGTTATAACGTTAACCCTTATCTCCAAATTTAAATAAAGTAATATATATCTATCCTCTAACTTATCTCACATAAGTACAATAAATATTTTTATATATAATTTTTTTTAAATATTACATATTATATTTCCACGAAATGAAGATGAATACTCCTTTCGACACACTCAATACAACATAATTCCATATCTATTGTTCGTTATTTCACGTTGTTCATTTTCTAGAAAAAGTACTGTGTTACAACTTACCCCGTGATTGAGGCTAATTGTAACATCTACTAGTCCAAGTAGTAACGACAAAAAAACGTCTCTGCCTGCGGGACAGTAGCTCATTTTTCTTTATTTTCATTTCTTTTTTTTTATTTATTTTTTTTTTCTTTTTCTTTTTTCATTTTTTTTTTTTTATTTTTTTTAATTTTTTTTCATTTTTACTATTCTTTATATTCGAGTCGATTCTTTATATAGCAGTCGAGTCTGGATGCTCGGTATGGGCGTGTTTCTCGCTTCACAATTATGCATTTCATAACTTTTAGTCAAATTAGTTTTCAAATCTTTTAGTTATACATAATTTTTCTAAAAAAATGTTTTTCTCTAATATGTTATTAAGTTTATTTTTTAAAAATAAATTTTTGTTAAGTGTTTTTGTCCTGTGTTGCTGAATGATGACACGCATCTTGTGTCGAAACGTATAAATAAAGTTTTTATACTTTATACCCTTTTTATTTCGACGAATGGGCTGCTAGTTACTTTGAAATATTATATATATATATATATTTTATTTTTTTATTTTTTTTATTTGGAAAGATAGTTTGTATGTTTCTCAACTAATGTCAGGAAATTGATTATAAATTAAATTTGTTCATGCTGTTTTCTTTTTCTTCTTATCTTAATAGTGTTAATTTTAATGCCACATTCGCACCTTTTTCATAAATTTTTCACACTTTTTTTACCTAGATTAAAAATTTGTAGAAGTGAATAAAACTGTATTTTTTTTAAACTAAAAGTTATTTTGAATATGACAAATTGAAACAGATGATTGTGGATTGATTACTAACAAGTCTCTCTTTAAACTGGAAATCATTGTGTACTTATCTTTTGATAAATTTAAATAAATTAAAATACCTTTTTTAAGCTACAAATTATTTTTGAATGAGCGAAATAAGATGAGAGAATTGAACGTTATTCCTTATATCTAAATTGAAATAAATAAATAAATAATATATTTATTATCTACCTTTTCTTATACGAATACAATAAAGATTTAGTAATACCATCTTAATTTTATAAAATATTTAGCTATGAATTGAAATTTTTGACCTTTTTTGCGGCAGATATCATAATTTTATTTGATTATATATATATATATATATATATATATATATATATAATGTACATGTGCTTTTTTACCCTTTCCAGCTTTATAGTATCAAATCTTAATTTCGTTGCTACATTTAAACATTTTTTATAAATTTGCATATATTTTTTATCAATTCGTTTATCATTTTCGTAAATTTTATATTTTCGGTTAATGAATTATTTTATATGTAAGTTTAGCGTTAAAACTAAAATCATCCCAAGCTTAATTTTATTATTATTTAGAAAAACTCATTTCAGTACAATTCGATTTTTTGAGTTTGTCTCGAAGTGTTATATAAAAATATATACTTTGTGATGCCAAAGGTTTTCGATTACTGAAGTATTTTATATTTAAGTTTAGCGTTAAAACTGAAATCATTCTTGGCATTTGTTATTCGCTTTTTTTTAAATACTCATTTCAATACAATTCAAATATTTAAGTTTGCCACGAAGTGTTATATAAGAATAAAACAATTTGTGATGCCAAAGGTACTTATCTACTGTACAAAATTTGCTATAATTTTAATTACATAATTATTGCATATATAATTAGGTTGTTATACAATGCTTTCTGGTATTTGCAAAGTTTGACTGTTTTTAACGCGCAATTTTCAAATAATTCTTGTGGCACCATTTAATCACCGTAGAACACAATATTTTGTATAAATCTACTAAAAACTAGAGTTTCATCGTATACATTTTCAAGCAAATTTCTATTAAATTTTCCATCGTCTTTCGGCCTAGAAAATAATTGCTGCATACTTATTTGGATGAAGTTTACCTTAAGTTCAGCTAACATCAATTAATTTATTTCTTAATAACCAATAATATTGCTATTAGCATAAACGTTAGACAATCAATCACAGTTTTTGCTCTAAAAAATATTTTTTTAATGCAAGAGTTTGAAGTAGTTAATTTTATATTAGATTACAAATGTTTGAACACAAAAATTTGACTTCAAATTTAAGAATGATTAACAAATGATCAAATGTTGATCTCTTCTATATTTAGGCAAAATATGTTTTAAATTTCTATCGTAACTAGTAAATAATACTATATAAACTAAATCAAACATGAATATCATTGAATCGTCATAAATCAAACTGATTTAGTATACAAGTAATTATAATATTTATAAACATGTATATTATTCATAAGCTTTTTGTATGCATCAAACGATTTCTTTGAACAAATTATAATAACCTGAAAAATAATTTATTTTACAAAAATATTGCTAGATGTTGAGATGCATCTTCTTAAATTTTTTTGTAGGTGAATTAGCTTCTTGTAGTTCAAAAGTTTTTTTAAATATTTGGGGAGAAGTGAATAGATATTTTCTGTATATGTAAATTTATAAATTATATATTTTTATTTCAATTTAAATGATTTTGTTCACAATTATTTTCAAATCATACTTTAAGAGCATTGGAACATGGAATGTAATATTTTAATTAAATTGAATTTACTTTAATGAAAAATGTAATATTTGTATTTGTATTTGTATTTAATTTAATGAAAAATGTAATGAATAATGTATTATTTCGTATTATGTGTAAGTGGCAATATATTAGTAGTAGAATATTAATTTCTCGAAGCAAATATAAATTCAGCAAATTGGAATCTCTTACTATATATATTATATATGTATATGTATATGTATATATATACATATACATATATAAAAAAATATATTTTCTTTACTCAGAGTTTCTCATGAAGAACGAACTTAAATAAAAATTTTACTAAGCAATACAAAATAATTACTTTAATTTTAATTAAGAAGTAATTTTAAATACCATGTTGTAACGGTTTTTTGTAAGCAATAAAAGCGCTATAAATATTTTTTCAAACATTTTAATTTTGATTGACAATATTATTTATTTTTATCTAAGTAATTAGTGATTCAATATTCTATTATAAAGATTGCCATTTTTGTTTAATCATGATAAAAATTTAAGGCAAAATAACTAATTTGGAAAAAATCTCGCAAAAAAGGTAGAAAATTATTTTTTATGAATAACAAAAATGGCTAGGGAAAATTGTACTACAAATTATATTAATTTGTTAAAAAATAAAAAAATAACAATTATAGGTTTAATATTTGCCTGATTTCTTGTATCAGTGCAAGCATTTTTGGTATAATTGACACGTAATACAAGTAGTAATAATTTTACATTTTCTTTTATTAGCAGTTGAAACAATTTTTTTGTAATTAAAAATGCTTCGAATATTTTTGCAAACCATAATTTTTTTCAGAAGATTTTTTATTGTTATCACCGTGATAAAATATTCTATTATGAAAATTTCCGTAATTGTATAAAAATGTTAAAAATTTAGGCAAAGACTTTTATTTGGAATAAATCTCCTGAAAGGTAAAAACAATTTTTTATGAGTAGGAAAAATATACTTCATATTACATTAGTTAAAACTTTATTTTTCGCCTGATTTTCGTTTTCAGCAGAAGTGACACTGCTGTACAGGCCAGCACGCCGTCCATAAATGTAGTAGTAATCATATTTTTTTGTATCAGAAGTTGCAACGAATTTTTTAAATTACAAGTTGCAACGATTTTTTTTAAATTAAAAATGCTCCAAATATTTTTACAAACCGTTTATTTTTTTAAAAGATAAAGATTATATTATGAAAATTTCCGTTATTATATAAGCGTTCTGAAAATTTTAGGCAATAATTTTGAATTAAAAAAAAATCTCAAAGGTTATAAAATTATTCATTATGATTAACAAAAGTGACTGTATGATACTAAACTGTTATAAAATATAAAAATAACAGTTTAAGGTGTGTTTCTTTTAATTCTCGAAATACTTTTAGATTTTCTTGTATTAGATGTTGCAGCGATTTCTTTTTATAATTAAAATCTCTAACTATTTTTACAAACCACATTTTCTTGATAACATTTTATATTGTTATCACCATAATTAGTGATACAATATTCTATTATGAATTTTTACGTTGTTGTATAACCATGTTAGAAGTTTTAGACAGCTTTTGAATTTGGAAAAGATGGAACCAAACCTATAATATAAAAATAACAATTCAAGGTGTAATATTCGTCAACTCTTTCGCTACGGTAGCCTTTTCAGCTGAAGTGATACTGGTGTACGAGCCAGCAAGCCGCCCACATATCTTAAAACCACAGTGATAATCATTCTAAAGTCAAAAATATCATAAACAAAACCATATCTACAAGCATTCGCATATTGTCAAAGTTTCAGCAATCAAAATATTTGTTCCCACATATATACCTCTGTACAATCAATCCACCCCAAAAATCAACTGACCCCAAAAATATACCCTGACAGCTCTCCGCCCACCTGAAAATCCGTCAAAATTCTCGGAACCCCTTGGGACCGCAAACCGGGATCCGCCTCCACTGCTCTACTGCGCTCCAACCAACCCCTAATCGTATTTTCATATCGGGTTACCTACAGCATCCACCCCCGTGTGGTGACTTGGGTGACAACATATGAAAACTGGCGGCAATGATTGTCTGTGGGATCGGGAAATTAAAATGTCACCAAATGTTATTATAACTGATTACATCAACGAGAAAGGGGTGGCCGAGTAACGGTTCACGGTGGTAAGGGTTGGGCGTCGTTTTTAGGGATGTCTGTATTAAAATTGTCACATGCGAAACAAACATACACACACACGTAAGAAATATTCATTTGATTTATTGAAGTCTATGTATTGAATTATTTTATTAATTTATTTAATAAATTATATCTATATCCAACAGTCCATTATTAGTCCAATAGTCTATATATTAGTATATTCTACTTTTATCTCAATTATTTTAACATCCCCAAGGAGAAGTTTATGTTTCCACCAAAAATGCCATTAGCCAATTTTACGTCTTCTCGACGTTTTAAAAGCTAGTCTGCAAGTCATTGACTCAAAATTTTGGAAGAAGTATTTTTTAAGACTAGGTCTTTTGTCTAGGTATGTCAGACTCTATACCGCCTTAGTATTTAGTCTGACATACCCAGACAAAAGACCTAGTCTTAAAAAAAACTTTACTGCCTTAGTACCGACCCTAAACATCCGTTTTTATCTTGTCTCTTGTCCTCATGGTAACTGCCTTTATGGGGGGAGGATCTAGAGGGCTGTAATTCTCTTAAATATAATTTCTAATCCTCTTAAAAAGTACAATTCGCATTTTTTCACGAATACACATTTCGCTAAGCTTCGGTAGCAATTGCTCAAGGCAGCCTCAGCAGTCAACATAAACATCAAAAGTATGTGTTTTCTTGTATAGAGAAAGAAATGCTTTTAGGCATAATAGTCAACATAAATATCAAAAGCATGTGTCTTCTTATATAGAGGAGGAAATGCTTTTAGGCATCCTAGACTAAGTCTTTTGTCTGGGTATGTCGGGCTCGAAACCTCCGCGTATCTCTTGCCACTTGTCCCCACGGCTTCACTTCACTTCACTTTGTAGAAGGAGGACCTAGAATGCTATAATTATCTCTATTACTTTTATTTTCCTCTTAAGTAATTAGTACCATTCGATTATCTTCTTTCTGAATAATGCACTTTCTTCAGAAAAACTTTCACTAAAACTTCGATAGCAAAAACGGCATCAATCAGAGCATTTTTCTACATTCAGATTTTTTACCTTTTGTCCACGTTTTCCCATGCTGGACCAATTTTAAAAATTTAAGAACCATTCAATGTATCTTAATAATCCGTTATATAAATAAACTCTCGTTATATTTTTTTGCACAATGGTCTTCATACTGTTTCTTTGTAAGGAATAGTTCGAGCACTATTTTAAAAATTCAAAAAATATATTTGAGAATTGCCTTAATTTTAATTGTATTTTTATGATGAAATTTATAAAAGTATCTAAACTAGGGAGAGCATCACCCTATAGTCCAAAAGCTTTCTCATTTCACTTTTAATTTTAGGCAAAAGCAATTTTTTTTATTTTGATTTGTAATTGGAAGCGGCGACACTTATATATAATTTAATTTTAAAATAAAAGTTGTTAGATTGTGGCTATCAATTTACTTCGTAATCTAAGTTTAACTTTATTTAAATTTGAACTGAATGCGGACTGAAATTTTTGATCATTACTTCTATGTAAATAATTACAGCAATTTGTTCTTAATGTTGTTCTGTTTAGTCATAATATTTTCACCAAAGTCTATTTAATTTGTTTCATCCTTGAAACAGATATTATTTTTGAATTCTACACAATTTTAAATAAGATCAATTAATAGTAAGAAACTATATAATGTAAAAAATAAAGCAAAGTTTTGTAAATTAAATTCAATTGTTAATTTTATGTACATCTATTTAATTTTTGTACATTAATTCTATGTAAGAATGATACAGCAATTTGTCTCATAAAATTATTCTGCTGGTCATAAAAATTGTCGCAAAGTATTTTATTTTATTCAAGAAACAGAAAATTGAAAAAAAAACTTTTCGCCTATTTATTGTTAGTTGTTGTTTATGCAATAGTTTAAGAATAAGGACAGACTGTAAATTAAAATAAGTGAATGTAAATTTTTTGCTATGAATTGCTATATTGAAACGGCTGTTTTTTTATTACATAAACATTTGCATAAATGGGGTACCTACACCAAATTTACACTTTGTAAAAATTTTGTCTGTATGATTTGGATTGACTTTTTTTTGGAAGGCTGTACGTTACTTTAATTTTGTAAAAAAAACATTATAAAAGATCTTATATGATTCCACCATGATTTCATGCATGTGAAAATTTTCTATGGAAACTATAGGGGTAGTTTAATTAGTCTTCATTTTCAATCATATTTTATAATTTGTAATATTAAAATTTTGATGTATATTATAATTTTGATATTTTTAAACTAGATATTTTATTTTCAAAAAACAAAAAATATTTGTAGATTTCTTTATTTATAATAGTGGTCTTGTAGAGAAAATTTTCAAATAATAACAATCAAATTAGAAGTTGATTTAAAAAAATAGTTAAAAATTCATAAATCAAATTTCTCAAAAAATCATATGATTCAATTTTTATAGTTCATCGAAATCCCAGTTTTCGTGCAATATTTATATAGGCTTTGTAATTATATTAATTACAATATTTATATTTGAAATATATTTTAATATTTAGATTAAATTTTCTAAGTTCAAAAACAATTCCTACTAACTTTTCTATATAAAAAACCACACTCATTTTATTTTTTTCTCTTCATAACCTGCCAAACTCCTACCAATGTGGAAATAAGTTAATTTGTAATTAATAATTCCCAACTTTATAAAAATTTATTACAAAATATTTGTTTCCAAAAATGTATATTATGACGTGTCATTTTCATTTTTCAGTCTTTTCTGATCCAATACAATTATCATATTTTCAAATAAAAAATAAACATTTTAAATATTTTATTTGATAACAATAAATGAATATTTGAAAAGCATGATTATGTAAACTTTGCGAAAATTCTAGAATATGTAAAAGTACTATTTTGGTGTTACATTATTTTTTATAAAACATATTATCGATATATTATCATATTAAAATAAAATGCTGGATCTGTCCTGTCCTTTTATATTATCATATTTTAAATTTCGACAGTTGCTTTATTAAAACTTAAAAAAAAAAATTCTATATTTTTCTGTCTGGCTTATTTGAGTATTGTAAAAAACTATATGAAAAATATAGCAATTTGTCTCATAATGTTGTGTGTTAATTATGAAATTTTGCCAACTTATTTTGATTATATGTTTTCATGCAAAGTACGTTTTTGCTTTCGTGTTTGGAATTGCTATCAATTTTGATTTTTTCTTTCGTGTGATATACATTGTATAATATTTTACCAAAGTATTTTTTAATGAATGTAAAGATTTAAGTACTAAGTCAAAAAATGAATCAAGATAAATTACTATTTTTTAATTTCTTTAAAAATTGCAATCAAGATTCAATGAAATCTTATAAACTATTGTTACATAAAAAACAGAAAAACAAAGTTAGAACAGAAGAAAAATGTAATATTTTAGAGTTCACTCTGAGGAAAAATTTAGTGTATAATTTGTGATTTCACAATTTTAAATCGAAAAAAGAAGATAAATAATATCTGCTAGTGCAAATGATTGTTTAATCATACTTCCTTGTATTTTAATGGCATTAAATTACGTTTTAGTTGTATCGAACAGCCCTTTTTTTTAATTATTCTGTGAAAGATTTACAAAAAATATGAAATTCTATTGTAATTTTTGCAATCTATACTTGGTTTAACCCTCCGTCGGTCGGCGTGGTCTGGCCAGACTTTTTTCGATTTCAATTAAAAAAAAAAAAATACTTCTAGTAATCCTATCGACTTGAAATTTCTTGACCTTTCCTAAAATTTCATTAGCTGTCGATCAATGAAAAAATCAGGACGAAAAAATGTACAGAAGGATAATTATAAGGATATTAACTTTTTTATACTTCGAACGGTCGGAAAGGTCTGTCTAGACCACCCATACCTTTTGTATGAAATATACGCTTTTTGATATATGTAAACCAGTATTTTGTCTTTTTTCATGGTATTTTCAATTCAAACTGCCTTGTTTATATTTTTTGCTATGTGTTCTAACATGAATGTTAGTATTTTCATGACGAGAGTTCCTTGAAAACCTACCAAACTTATTGGTAATCGCAAACACTGAAAATCGGATGAGTAATGCACAAATTCATTTCAAAGGCGCCGAAAAAGAATAAATATTGTTTTTTATTGATTTAAAACAGAAAAATTAACAAAAAAGCTACGATTTTTTTATATTTCTTGATTTTTTTATATAATCGTTAATACATAAGACACCAAAAACTCATTTATCCGATATAAATGCATGTAAAATGAATGGTGGTCCAGCCAGACCTTTTCGACCGTTCGAAGGTGAAAAAATAACCGACCGACGGAGGGTTAATATATCAAACTTTTTACTATTCATTTAAATAACAAATAAAAATATGAAATTAAAAAATAAACCTAAATGTATTTATATTGTTAAAACTGTGTACTAATATAATATAATAATCAGGCTTTTTGCTGTCAGAAGCAAAATTTTATATAGAAGAATACTGATGTATAATTGTTATAAAAACTTAATAAAAACTTTAAGGTATGGATTATAAACCTATTATAAAACAAATGTATTAACAATTAGAAACAAACATGTATTGACCTATAATTTTAGAAGCTGTTGGTCACCACTCTTGATAAATGGTGATAAAAAATATTGAAATCTAAATTAAAAATCTTTTTTGCAATAAGTAGTGTTAAAAAATCTAAAAAATATTTTTTGTTGTGATAATAGAAATATATGATACAAAATTATTTTTTAGTTTTTCAAGTAAGAAAACATAGTGTTACTATGTGTCTATAGATTTTGTAAATGATCGAAATAATTTAATTTAATTGGAACTGGTTTTTAATTTATGCAACTTCAATGTTTGACTACAATAATGTTTCAACGGTTTTGATTCAATGTAATTAATTTTTGGGACTAAAAGATTGAAAAAATTATCTTGGCTAAGCGATTTCATACAAGAACAACAATTCCTTGATTAAGTTACATTATATCTTCTTAATAAAAAATTTCAGGGATATAACCTAAATTTAAACAATAATTTAAACATTTTTAAGTACAAATATGATTTAATAATAATTTTAATTGAAATATTTTTTTGTAATAAAAATATTACAAAATTTGTAGAATTTAGAATATATATATATATATATATATATATATATATATATATATATATTAAACATTTCAAGAAACGAAATTTTTATTTTGTTTTTCTAAATAATTAGTTCGTACCGTCTATGTATTCCTGTTTATTTATAAATGTTATAAATTGCGTTGTTTAAAAATTGCATACAATGTCATTGCAAAGTTAAATCCAAATTAATAATATGCAAAAATAATTTTAGAAATATTTGCGCTCTTAACGAGATGCACAATTTACATTTCTTAATTATATTTGCAGAATATTTCTTAAAAAAGCATAATTTAAGATATCAGGTCAACAAACGTAAATTATTCACTATTTAATCAATCCATATTTGTGATAGATAAATACATGTGATATATATTTTTGGTATTTAATCAACATATTTTCGATATTTAATTTTATGTACCTAAGGCAGTTTAGTATGAACTAGGATGGAAAATCAATTTTTTATAATCATTAGCATAAAGGCAACGAAAGTCTTTAATAATTATAAATAAAAAAATATAATCAAATCAATTTAACAATTAGAATTATGTTTACATTTTATAATTATACTTGCATAAAATTTTTCAATTAAAACTTAATTTTTGATGTTTTCAAATATAAATCAGGTTAATAAAAATTAATATAATAATTTACTATTTAATCAATCCATATATGTGATAAATATTTTTAGAATTCTCGAAATTTTATTTCACTCGCCTAATGGAATTTGCAAAGATCAATGTAGTCAATTAGATAGAAAATCAATTATAAATGTTTATAAAAAAGCAAGAAAATCATTAATTAAAAAAATATATATAATCAATAAAGGACTTTTGAAATATAAATGCATTTTTTAATTATTCTTGTAGAAACTTTTTTAAGAAAACTATAACTGAGGAAGTTTTTCAAGTCTATCACGTTTCATATATGCAATTCACAATTCAATCAATTCACATTTGTGATAAAAAATATATTAACGTCTTTATTAATAATAGATTTTGTCTATTCCTTAGCTACTCCTTCATATTCTGTTAGACTATTCATGTCTATATTTAATATTGCTTATATGTCTGGCCTCTCACTTTAATTCCTCTAACAATCAACCAGATCCATACTATCATTCACACCAACATTCATACAATACACCGTCGCATCTAGGCAAAGCTAACAAATATGTGAAACAAATTTTTAATTCTCAAACGTTTTTCAAAATATTTTACGTCGTTTATAAAACGTATCAAGTAAAAAACTGATGTTTTTTCAATTATAAATGAAACACAAAAGAATCTTATAAAACCAAAACATATAGCATTTTATAATTATTGTTATTTAATTTTTGTTCGATTGTAATGAATATGTCATTAAAAATTCAGAGATGGCAAAATAAATTATTAAAAGAAATTTTCGTAAGTATAAAAGCCGCGTGGAAGATCACCCAAACACGGTTGCAGAGTAGTACTAAGTTGCCAGATTAACTAAAAAATTCATTTTACATTTGAAAACGCTTCCTCATTGTTAATTGAACTGATGAATGATTGTCTAGAATTTGTTTTCCTTTGACCATAGGTGCAAAAATTTTTGTATGATAATAAAAATTTTAGCTCAAGTTAGAAAAATGCTAATATAATTTTGCTTTTTTAATAATAAAATTCTAGTATATTTTTCGAAAGGTTTTCAAGAAAAACTCAATAAATAAACCGTCTCATAGCAAACTTATACAGATCCATACTATCATTCTCACAATACACCAAATATACATATAGATACAAGATACAAATTTTTAGTATTCAGCAAATTTTCAGAATATTTTACCTATTATAAAATGTATTGTCAAGCAAAAAATTTATATATAAATAATTATAAACAAAACACAAAAATCTTATAAAATCAATATAGCATTTTATAATTTTTGTTCGGTTTAATGAATATGTCATTCGAAATTCAGAGATGGCTAAACAAATTATTAAAAGAAATTTTCAAAAGTACAAAAGCCGTATGAAAGATCACCCAAACACGGTTGCAGAGTAGTACTAAGTTGCCAGATTGACTAAGAAATTCATTTTACATCTGAAAATAGTGTTATTGATCAGATGAATTTTCATTTTCAAAGTCTGTCAAACTGATGTTGTATTATTTATGAATAAAACACAAAGAATCTTATAAAATCAATACACATAGCATTTTATAATTACTTCACACCTCTTTCATTTTTGTTCGATTGTAATGAATATGTCATTAAAAATTTAGAGATGGCAGAATAAATTTTTAAAATAAATTTTCAAAAGTACAAAAGCCGCAAGGAAGATCACCCAAACACGGTTGCGGAGTAGTACTAAGTTGCCAGATTAACTAAAAAATTCATTTTACATTTGAAAACGCTTCCTCATTGTTAATTGAACTGATGAATGATCGTTTAGGATTTGCTTTCCTTTTACCATAGGTGCAAAAATTTTTGTATAATAATAACAAAAATGTTAGCTCAACTTAGAAAAATGCTAATATAATTTGCTTTTTCAATAATACAATTGAAGTATATTTTTGGAAAGGGTTTCAAGAAAAACTCGATAAGTAGAATCTCATAGCAAACTTATACTGATTCATTTTATTATTCATACCAACATTCATACAATACACCGCCGCATCTAGGCAAAGTTAACAAATAAGTAATACAAATATTTAGTATTTAATAAATTTTCAGAATATGGTACCTATTATAAAATTTATTGTCAATAATATATATATATATATATATATATATATATATATATATATTTATATATAAATAATTAGGAACAAAACAAAGAATCTTATAATATCAACACATATAGCATTTTATAATTATTTTTGTTCGATTTTAATAAATATGTCATTAAAAATTCAGAGATATCAAAATAAATTATAAATTTTTTTTTCAAAAGTACACAAGTCGCATGGAAGATCACCCAAATACGGTTGCCAGAGTAGTACTAAGTTGCCAGATTGACAAAGAAATTTATTTCACATCTGAAAACAATCATCAGATGAATTTGTATTTTATAAGTGTTTTTTATTCCAGAATTTTTTTTTCCTAAAACTTTTTATTAAGCTCTTCCTCATTGTTAATTGTATTGATGAATGATTGCCTAGGATTTGTTTCTCTTTTACTATATCTATGGTGCCTAGGTGCCTAGATGCAAAAAATTTTATTATAAGAGTATTAAAAATGTTAGTTCAAGTTAGAAAAATGCTAATATAATTTTGCTTTTTTAATAATAAAATTCAAGAATATTTTTCGAAAGGTTTTCAAAAAAAACTCGATAATTAGACCGTCTTACTTTGATGATAATATGCATTGCTAATATTCGCGTCCGACGGCTGTCAGAATTACGAAGAGAGAATTCTGCGTCGCATAGCAACACCCTTGTATTTCGGATATATATATATATATATATATATATATATATATATATATATATATATATATATATATACATTATACACGTATATATACATTTGCTAACTCATATACAAATATTTATGAATGTATAAATTTATATATTTATATATTTATATTTTTAAAATAATTTTCTTAATCAAAAAATATATTTTAATTTATTATTTTTAATTTTATATTTATTAGAATATTTGTAGTTTACCCACTGCAACGCCGCATGCCGCATATAAATGTTTCTAGAGCTTATTAATAGTTATTACAAGTATCAGCTTGATATGAAATTCATATAAAATTAAAACTGCACATTTGGACATTCAAGTTTTTTGATATATTATTACCGCGCTTCTCATCAATTAATTTTTAATTTTTAATTCCGAAGCAGAATCTGAACACTTATTTTAGGCGTAATTTTCTAGATTCAAAAAATACATTTGTTTGCTAAGAATTTCTATTAAATTAGGCGTTATCCGTTACAACATTATTGGTAATTAATTAATAAATAAAATAAATTAATGAATATATAGTTATCAATTTGAATATTCTCCCCATTTTAACACGAGTACTGTTGTTGATCACAGCTTATATGACCAAAATTGGCACATAAAATGCAAAATCTTTCTTTTTGTGGGCAGTTACGAAATCTATGCCCAATTCTTCCGCAGTTATAGCAGAGATCAAGTTCCTCTCAAAAATTGTATCTTTAAATTTTTTATTCAATTTTTAGGCGCATACAATCCTTGATGGAAATAAAATCAGAAAATTTTAATCAAAATTCAGACAAAAACATTATTTGACTGAATGCGAAATAAAATTTAATTGAATTACCTCCAAACAGAGACTTCAAATGAATGCATATTATGGTGTTTTTTTATGATCAATATAATAATAAACTTATGAAGACATTTATAAATAATTACTAGATACGTATGTATTTTTAATGTTTGCAAAAGTGCATTTTCATATTTATTGGTAATGATTGAAAATCCTAAAATATTTTATTAAGTAATTCTACTACCTCGTACAACAGTGTCACTGGTGCAGAAAACTTATAGAAGATTTTTGAACGGTTTATGTATCATTTACAAATGCAATACTTAAGTTATAGTGAATAAGTTGAAATATTCTTTGAGCAACAGATTTGATTAAATGTTCATAAATTCCTTATAAACTAATTTTTGAATCTACTATCTATTTCAGTTGTAATATTTATTGATCACATTCCTTTTTTCATAGCTGGCAGCTATTTTGATAGATTTAGTGATGACTTTTCATAAAAATATGCATTTTTAATAGTACTAGTTATTTCGTCTATTCGACAAATCAATACAAAAATGTGCTGATGTAATTTTTTTTTAGTTGCAAAATTTTTTTTAAATTTGTTTGACCATAGCTAGATACATCTTTAAATATATCTGTGTTAGTGCTCAAGCATTGTTTACTTTAAAAAAATATAAACTAAAATTTTGTTTATACTAGTATGATTTTCTCTATTCAAATATAAGTATAGATATATCTATATAGCGATTTCGATTTTGATAATTTAGTTTTGATAAAAGTTCTTACAAAGCTCTTTCAAAAAGCCTTTCTAATATTGGTTATTTTCTCTAATCAAATCATAAAACACCATTAGCAGCACTATTTCAAATTTTGCTGGCAGAAGTTTTGTTTACTTAAGGCATGACTGTATGTACTAAAATGTTTGTTCATTGTTGATTTTATCTTGTAATATATCTAAAACGATTTAAGTTGCGTTTGATTTAAAAACCTCTACAAATGTAAAGTTTTGCTTAAATTGGATTTTTCTCAAATTTAAATGACTGTGCTGAAGCAATTTTATCTGCTTTCAAAAGACTTTCTAAATATGTTCGTACATAGTTGATGCATAATAAAATATATCTATCTATTTAAATTAATATGTGCTAATACAGTTATTATATATTGTTTTACTTTAAACAATTTAAAAATATATGAGTTTGCCAATACTTATGTTCTTCGATTTAGTTAAATAACGTCGCAAAAATTTTATTCAAGGAAACCAACAAATGCAAGAAAATATGCGCGGATGAAGGTTCTACTAATAAAAAGGCCAATTTAAAAAAAATTGACATTTATTTTTCTATTAATTTCAATACTTAAAGATAACTCTACATCAAACAACTGATACAAATCGTGCAGTTGTTTCAAATATCTACTATATAGAGAATATATAGTTTTGTTAATACTTGTCAATTTTCTGTATATTTAATTAAAACTACTATTTTTTATAGAATATATAGTTTTGCTAATACTACAAGTATTTATAATTTTCTGTTTATTTAAATTAATCCAATTGCTACTATTAGAATAAAGTAAATTCCCAACCAAGTGTTACAAATAAAAACTAAAGTAATGTAATGTATTAACAAAGACTAGTAAAAAATATTTTATAGTTTTGTTGTTATTTAATATTTGATTTATTGAATTAAAATGATACTTAACCACCCAACAATTTGATTCAATTTAATCGTTAAGCCAAAGAGAATACATAGTCTTGTTGATACTTGTTATTTTTCTATAATCATTTAACAAAAACTTCAATATAGGAATTTTATAACTATGCTGCGATTATTTTTATATTTATTTTAAACTAAAGCATATTTTATCATCTATCTCATTTGAGTAATTTCTACATCAATGATCAAGTATAGATTGTGCAGTTCATTTAATAAAAATACAAAAAAACACATTTTGATACATATTTTACTATTGAATTTAAAGTAATCTTATAGCAACTATGTTCTGAATACAAATTGTGTAGCTTCTAGTCACTTAGACCTATACAAAGAGAATTTATAACTTTGTTAATATTCAATAATAATAATAATAATTCTTTAATAATGATAATTGTTATTTTACTAGTTAATTCAAATTAATCTTGGATCTACTATTATATTTAGGGAAATTCAATACTAGCTTGACTATCTATTTGGTAAAGTTTGACCTGATGCAGTTATTTTAATAACCACTTGAATATAAATTTTTTATAATTCTGTTGAAACTAATTTTTTCCATTTATTTCAAAGACTTTTATGAAAAGAATTTGTATATTGTCTGTTAAAAGTTTCTCGATTCTATACATGTAAACCCTACACTACTAACTATTTAAATATTTTACAAATATATGCAGCTGTGTGTTAGATTTAGGTAAATACTCCATACAAACCAATTGATACAAATTGAATCTGATACAGCTATTTTAATAAAAAGACTTATACAAGGAGAATTTGTAGTTTTGTTGATATTTCTCTATCTAGTTCTGTACTATTTGATTAAAAGATAGTATTATCTTGAACCCAAATGGTACAAGTTTGAGCTAAGACTTTTATAAAAAGAATTTGTAAATTGTTAAAAGTTTCTTGATCCTGTCCACGTAAACCCTACATACAATACTAATTATTTAAATATTTTACAAATATATAGCTTTTTTGTTAGATTTAGGTGAACTCCATATAAAACCAATTGATACAAAATGAATCTGATGCAGCTATTTTAATACAAGGAGAATTTGTAGTTTTGTTGATACTTTCTCTATCTAATTTTCTACTATTTGATTCAAGTTGGGCAATTTTCTTCTACTTAAAATATTTTACAAATATATATATATATATATATATATATATATATATATATTGATTGTTTCTTTTCAGAACAGTAAATAAATATATGATTTAAATTATGCATGTGCAATTTTTTATTGCTTGAAGTATTTCATTTCACTCTATATTAACTATTTGATTCAAATTGTGCATATGCAGTTTTCGTTTACATTTAGGATATTGGTAAAAATAATACACAGAAACTTTTTTTTTAATTCAAGTAACTTCTATATAATATAGAAATTTGATAGTATGCAGACATTTTACTATAAATACAAATAAAATATTTAGTTAGTTTTGTTGTTAATTTCTCTGTTTAGTTTCTTTTCATTAATGGTATCATATTGCAATTAGTTAATTCAAGTGAGATCTCTCTATATAAAGAAATTCCTAGCCGATTGATATAAATGGAATTCTATGAAGTGATTTTACTAAAAATCGTTAGCATAAATAATATAAGGTTTTGGCGTTAGTTTCTCTATCTAGTGGGAGTAAACCCTATATAAAAAAATTGATTCAAATTTGTTCTGATGGATTTTTCATTCACTGACAAAATTTTACAAATACTTTGCTTTATTTACTTAAAAGATTTTAAAAATATAGTTTTTTGATATTTTGAATTTGATTATATTAATTATATAGCAACAAGGTAGAGATTGCTGGCTAATGGATAGAACTAAAATCCTATGTAGTCATTTTACTAAAAAAAAATATACAAATAAAATATATAGTTAGTTTTGTTGTTAATTTCTCAATTTAATTTAGAGAAAACATATCAACCATGTGATTTAAATTGTACAAGTGTAGCTTTTGTTTACCTTTAAAAGATTTTAGAAATATATAACTTTTTTGCTTTTATTTCATAAATGCTGACATATAGCAATTAGTTATTGCAAGTGATATAAATGAAATTTTATAAAATCATTTTACTAAATAAAAATTTAAAAAATAGAATATATTAGTTTCTCTATCAAGTTCAAGTAAACCCTATATCAAAAATTTGATTCAAATTGTTCTGATGCATTTTTCATTCACTGACAAAATTTTACAAATATTTTGCTTCGTTTACTTAAAAGATTTAAAATTATAGTTTTTTTAAATTTTAAATATAGCAACTAATTTAGTTAGATATTCTGAATAATAGAACTAGAATACTTCTATGTTGTCATTTCACTGAAAATATTTTTACAAGTAAAATATATATAGCTAGATTTATTGTTACTTTCTCTATTTCACTTAGAGAAAACTTATTAACTATGTGATTTAAATTTCGTAAGTGCAGCTTTTGTTTACCTTTAAAAGATTTTACAAATATATAGCTTTTATTTTCTTTTTTCATTGATGCTTTATCATATAGCAATAGGTTAATTCAAGTGATCTCTATACACAGCATAGAGATTGATATAAATGGAATTCTATAAAGTCATTTTACTAAAAATACTTAGAAAAAATAATATATAGTTACAGCGTTAGTGTCTTGATCTAGTTGAAGTAAACCCTATATCAAAAATTTGATTCATATTTGTTCTGATGCATTTTTCATTCACTGACAAAATTTTACAAATATTTTACAAATATTTATAATATTATTATTATAAAATAATAAATATTATTGAATAAAGAGGCTCAATTTAACTCGAGTAATTTTAGTACTATGTAGCGATTGCTAACAAGTTGATAAAACTGTAAACCTATGCGTTCATTTTATAAGAATTCTTGTACAAAAATAATATATAATTTTGGCGTTATTTTCTCAATTAGGTTTGAGTAACTCTAAATCAACAATTTGATTAATATCTCGTTGCTTCAAATTTTTTTGGTGCATTTTTCCTTCATTGAAATAATTTTACAAATATATATACCTTCGTTGTTCTGTCTATTTAATTCAACTAAACGAATGTTGCTTCGTTCATTTAAAGCAATTTGAAAATACAGTTTTTTGCTATTTTTTATTTGGTTAAATTCATTATATAGCAACTAATTAATTTAGATATTCTCTATAGAGATTGCTAACTAATTGATAGAAACAGAATGCTGCTAAGTAGTCATTTTACTAAAAATATTTATACTAATAAAATATATATAGTTTCATTTGTTGTTACTTTCTCTATTTAGTTTAGAGAGAGCATATATCAATTATTTGATTTAAATTGTACAAGTGCAATTCTTGTTCATCTTTAAAAGATTTTAGAAAAATATAACTTTTTTGTTTTCTTTTTCATTAATGCTGACATATAGCAATTGGTTAATTCAAGTGATCTCTATACAGTATAGAGATTTCCAGCCAATTGATAAAAATGGAATTCTATGAAGTCATTTTACTAAAAAAAACTTGGAAAAAAGAATTTATTAGTTTCTCTATCAAGTTCAAGTAAACCCTATATCAAAAATTTGATTCAAATTGTTCTGATGCATTTTTCATTCACTGACAAAATTTTACAAATATTTTGCTTCGTTTACTTAAAACATTTTAAAAATATATTTTTTGATATTTTGTTTTTGATTAAATTAATTATAAGAATTTTATGAAGTCATTTTACTAAAAATACTTAGAAAAAATAATATAGAGTTACAGCGTTAGTGTCTTGATCTAGTCGAAGTAAACCCTGTATCAAAAATTTGATTCAAAATGTTCTGATGCATTTTTCATCCACTAACAAAATTTTACAAATATTTATGATATTATTATTATTAGGTGATAAATATTAATAAATAGAGAGCAACTATTTAACTCGAGAAGTAACAGTACAATACAGAGATTGCTAACAAGTTGATAAAACTGGAATCTTATGCATTCATTTTATAAAAAATGTTGTGCAGTTTAGGCATTATTTTCTCTATTAAGTTCGAATAACTCTAAATCAACAATTTTGCCATATTTGTTTTAAATTGTTTTGGTGCATTTTTCCTTCATTGAAACACTTTTACAAATATATAATATACCTTCGTTGTTCTATCTATTTGATTCAACTAAACGCCATATCGTATCGCCGTAAAATCGGAGTCTGCGCTGTGGCGCGTCTTCTGCTAATCAACTGGTGTATATAGATATATACATATACATCATGCATCAATGATATATTTTATGTGTTAGTATATAAACGTATATAGCATTTCCGTCGGATAAAACGGGATGTACGCTTGAGACGAAACGGGAAGCAAATAGGTCTTTTGTTCTCAATTCGTGATTGGTCTGTAGTAAGTCTCGGGGTCGGATACAGACTTACAGAGGCCAAGACGACGTGAAGAAAATCGTACACACTAAATCATTACGTATTATATACATACACACACACATATATATATATATATATATATATATATATATATATATATATATATATATTTATATATATTAATTTAGAAATACGAACAAACAACACTATTTTTTGCACTAGTTCATTAAATAATAATTTTACAAAAGTTTCGAAACTAGGTTTGTCTGTCTCATCATCAGCGTGTTATAATTTAAAATCCAAAATATGAAAACCTAAATTAGCATTATGTGTTATCCGTTACAAGTCGTTCCTTCTACTGCAACGCCAACGATCGTCGGAGTCTGAATTCTCTATCCAAGGTCAACTAGGTGAGTCATGAATTATCAAATAGAAAAGAGAAGGAATAGGGCCCAGTTGAAGGAGAAAATAGTAAAAGTACTTACAATTAGTTAATCTCAGTGTAAAAGTGAAAATTTTATTAATCCATGGCGGTATCAGGATATGGTAATGTTCTACACTATGTATTATAAAAAATTACAATTAGATAATGTGTTGTTCGTAGACTGGATTTAAAATATATATATATATATATATATATATATATATATATGATAAAATTGTTTCTTGGGCATCCATCCAGTAATTAAAAAACAGTTTTATTGAAAAATGTTTTTATTTAGAGAAACATACGTTTCGGGTCTTGATTTGACCCATCTTCAGTGCTACAAATAAATATTTCAGGAATACAAATTAAAACAATATAAAAAATACATAATTACAGACAAAATGTATATGAAAAGTAAATATGAAAAACAACCATAAAATAAAACAAATGTAAAGAAACTCACCATACAAATAAATTTTTAAAAAAATAACACAAAAAAGACACAAAATTGCACGAAAAAATAAATATGAAATAAAAAATTGATAAGACGTCAAGTTATGAAATTTTTGTAAAAAATTGTAAAATTAAAATAAATAATATATTTTATTATAAAAAAGGTTATTCCAAACAAACATTAAGTTTTTTTCTCTCACTCTGCATAATGATTTTGTTGTAAAAATATGTTCTTTCTCTTACTTTATTTTAGAATTTTCAAATTACGTTGGCATAGAACTATTTTTTTTCTTCAATCGACTTTCAAAAATAGACCTTTAATATTTTAAAGGCATTGGAACCTTATTAGCATATGGCTTTTCAGGGAATTTAGGGACGATTAAACTTGATTTACATGTAAATTACCTAATTAGGGAAAAAAAGTACTTTTAAAATTTTGCTGACTCAAAGTTTACTTGCAAACTATGGTTTCTTCTGCAAAGTTACTTGATAATTACCCATTCCCCCCAGAACTAGTTTTTCTTTGTAACCAATGACAAAAAATTTTTTCCACCTCTATATATTCCACTTTATTATTAAACACACATATGTAAAACATTCATCTGATAAAGAATAAACTAGGTTATGTTTTTGCAAAAAAATATCCGTATCATCATCAATTAGTTTAAAATCTCATGCCCATTTTTAGTGCATTCAGCACTCATTTTTTTTAAAAAACTACTATAAATAAATAGGGCACGTGTAACACTATCGAAAATAATCCTTTTTTGTTTGCAAATAGAACTAATGTCTACCAGAGGTGTATAATGTGAGTTTGATTCATTTTCACACACACACTAATAATTTTTAAAAAAAGCTACAAGCAATAAATAAAATTTAACTACCATAATTTTGAACAAATAATATTTTGACGATGTGATTTTGATAATAAACCAAAGATATGTTTAAGAGTACAACTAAAATCCTGATATAATATTATATAATATTAGCAAAAATCTTCTGTTAGTACATACCCATGTTTTGTTGTAGCAATTCGAGATGTTTTTTCAGATCTGAAGTAAAAAAAGTAACCGTACAATAGTCGTATATTATGTAGAGTATGAGAATTCGGAGATGTACAGAATTTCTCAGAAATTAAACATAAAACATAAGAAAAAAATATATGAAAGATAATTGAACAGGGGCGAAATGGGAGTAGTATGTTGTATATATGAAAACTGTATTTTTTTAATCTGTGACTTCAAAATAATATAGTAATAAGTAGCTGTTAGATTATATTTTTATACAACTTTAATAAAAATCATGTTAGTAGATCTGCAAGTGAATGATCCAAAAATATAAATATTTATTATATACGATTAGTAATGATTTATATTTTGTTATATTTTCATTAAATTTTTTTGGTAACGCTATTTATCGTGTTACACACACATTGGTAATTTATTTAATAACAAAAAATTATTCTGTGAAATTTAATACTTAGCAATTATCAAATAATAAAAATGATCTCATGGCAAAAATATTTATTTAAAATTATCATTTTAAAACATATCAATTGTAAGCACTGTCTAAAATTTTCGTAATGACACCCACAGAGTACGTTTCTTCCACATTTACAATTTTGTAAATATTATTTTTATTGCTTTATATATATATATATATATAAACTCTTACCTTTTAAAAATAAAATATAGAATTTGAAGAATGTGGCATTTTTTATGCTCCTAAACAAACCAATTTGAGTTTCGTGAATATCTCAAAACTTTTTTTAAGATTCAAGTTCTGCTTCTGTGTGAAAATGTGTACAAACATTTTTAAATAATTTTTTTGAAATTTGTAAATAGTCTTTATATAATTTCTCCTTTATATTATTATCATTCTCATACAAATATCGCGTTTTCAAATTCATATAGAATTCTATGAAAGTATGCAACAATTTATGTTTAGACAATTTAATTTTACTTCTATAAAATCATAATATTGGTGCTTTTACTTTAAAATTATGTTCAAAAAATCTATTTCTGCCAACTTATGGATATTAATCAAATATTTGCATAAAAAATATTTAGTTGTAGTAGTAGATAAAAATATCCTGAATCTTTTTTTAATTTTTATGATATTTTGTACAATAGAGTAATCCATCATTTACATTTTGCAAATTCATTAAAATTAAATAGAAATTGTAAATTTTGTATTATGCTAATGGGGGTGTCAAATTCAAGTGTGAAACTTATTTGAGTAAAATTAAAAGCCGCATCTTGTAGATTTTGGAATACAATTGCTATTATAATTTTTTATATATAATACTATTTTATGACATAAAATTTGGTTCAGCTTTCATATCCAATAAATTTAATAATCCTGTTTTTGATAGCTTTTACTTTTACATTTAATGTATTTTTTTAATGTAATATTCTCTAATTATAACGTATTATTTATTAAATATTATGTTATTTCTCAATTCGAAGCACTGAAGAATATTTTTTGCTTACATTTCGTATAAAACAGTAGCATAGAATAAAATATTTTATAAATTGAAGAGACCATTAATATTAAGTTATTTTCTGCTGTCGAATTCATATTTTTTGACATACCAAATTATTTGAAATTTAATGAAAAATTTATTTTGATCTCAAAATATGAGGAGCACATATCCCTTTTTGCTAAAACTACTATTCAATTGGTGGAATAGTCAAATTGTCATTTTCATTTTTGAGAATTAATTTATTCAATTCAATAATCAAATAAATATACCTAGTACATACTTTTGCTATTTATATATGTTCGTATAATTTTTTGAAGAGCTGTTTTGTAACCTAATTTAAAAAAAATAATTTTAATCATTATTGTACATGATCCCCATCCATCTCAAGTTAAGCAAAACTACAATTTTGCACCAAGTCTTTGAATTCATTTTTAAATATTATAGTAGTATTTTTGCATTAAATTTTTCATGTAAGGCAAAATGGATTGAAATATTAAATTATGTCGTAGCTCTTAGTTTAGTTTTCATTATAATTTAAATCATTCTGTAAAGCTTTACGTAATAGTTTTTATAAATTGGATATAAGTTTCTTATAGACCAGAAGAAGGAGGGTAGAAGGTTCCTGTAAAAATATTATTATTAATAATTAATTTTGTGCTCTTTATCTAAAATAGTTACTTTATCTAGAGTAGTTACTTTAAATTTTGAAAAATTGTAAATATGTATTTAAATATTTATGTAAACTAGTTTTTGCACCAATAGTGTGTCATCATCTGTGTCAAGTTAGCAGAAGAAATTCTTCAAAATATAAAAAACAATAAACACAATAAAAAATTATGGAAACTTTTTGTTGTTTATTTTTAAGAAATTTTATATATATATATATATATTTGTATAAATAATTCCCATATTAAGTCAAGATAGTACAATACTTCTACTTTTTATTAATTGTTGCTGTTTGCATGAAAAACAGAAATAAAGCACAATTTTTATTGGTTATGAAATGAAGATACACTGAAAAACTAATTAAAAATTAAATATTCGTTTAAGTATTGAAAACACAAAGTATCTTTAAATCTTGGTTTAATTAACGGAATCAAGCTTTAATTGAATTTTAATTGTTTTAGTTATATATAAAAATATTTAATTTTTTCTCCAAATATTTTTTTATCGATTCGTTTAGTGGTTTTGAGTATTTTTCACTATGCCTATAAGTGTTCTTAGGAGTAATTATAAGGTATATGTAATAAAAATAATGTATGTATGAAATTTGAAGCAATTGTAACAAAATTGTAAATTTATTACCAAATATATATTTATAATGTATTATAATTAATGTATTGAATTCACTAATAAATATATAATTTCCATTTTTTTGCATAGTTTTATTGCCAATCAAAATAATGTACATTTTTTAAGACAATATGCTGGGTGTAAATGAATTTAAGAGATTATCTCCTATGAGATATCATTCTCTTTTTTTATTTTTTTGACATATTATTTAAGATCGTATGGCCAATTTCTATATTTTAAATAATATTTTCAGTCCTCAATATATTCGTGTACTAATTAAGAAAATACCAAAATAAATTTCCCATTTTTATTCAGAAAATCATATTGTATTATGATATAGACCTTCTATGCATTTTGAATAAAGTGTTCAAGATGCATTAAAAAACAAATTTTAATTAAAATTACATATTTGATTTTTGATACATCAAATGTATTGAAATTGCTTTAAGAAATACGCAGGTTTTCAAAATTTTTATCATTGTGTTATAACATTGTTTCAAAATATCTTTATATAGAAAACAAATTTTTGTTTCTAATATTTGTAGAATAATAAAAAATGTGTAAATTTATTCTAAAATATAAAAATCGCAGAGGAATTTAAATATTTATTCAAACTAGTTTTTGATTCAATTGTGTGTTATCTTATGTGTCAATTAAGTGGAAGAAATTGTTGGAAATATAAAAATACCATTCATGTATTGCATATACAAATAATTGTTTAATATATTTAATATTATATTCTTTTATATTAGTTTTGTTATGTTGTATTATGTTCTTTTTTTAGTAAAGCCAAAAATATGCGTTTAGCCATCCCAGACTAGGTCTTTTGCCTCAGTATGTCGAGCTCAATTCCACCTGGGTATAATACAGAACTCCCCGCTTACTTTTTGCCTCCTGTCCCCACGGAAACCATCATTAGGGGGGAGGGTCTAGATCAAATCAAGCTATGATTCTCCCTCTAAATTATACTTTCCTTTTAATTAGTGCATTCGCTCTTATTTCTTTCCGAAGATAATTAATATATATGTACTATTTGTAGTATACCATTTGTACTAAGTACACAAATACCTAATTTATAAATAATTGCATTATATTAATTTTATATTAAAGTGATAAAACTGATCTTAATAGTTCATTTAGATGATTTTTTACTAAACTGTTCCAAATCATATATTTATTTTTGCCAAAGATCTATAATACCTTGTGTATACTTTAAGTAAATATTTTTATATGTAATATAACCATATATTTAAAAAAATATCAAATACTCACATTTCTTCTTCAAATATGGTTTTAAATTACTTTTAAAATATTAGAAGTCCTGCTGATAAAAATCTAATCTGCAGTTAAGATGTAATAAAAGCATTTTGCACTTTTAACGAGAAAGTAAAAAATATATAATATAGCTAGCTTAGCTGCAAGAAAATGTAGATATATGTTTTTTTTAAATAAAGTGAGAAAGGTGTACTAAAAACTATTTTTTACTAATATTACATAATTTTTGATACAAATCTTACAAAATTGATCTAATTAATATACAGGTTTTCAAAATTTGTATCATTTTCTGCAAAATTGTTTTAGAGAACAAATGAAAATGAGTGATAATAAATATTCTTATAAACAAATATTTTGTACATTTTTATATTGTTGAAAAATATTAATAACATAAATCCCATTTTTACAGAGAAATCGATATATATTTCGACGAAATCCTTTTGAATGTTTAAAAGCTCTCAACATATTTCTAGTATGTGCCAATAATCATACGTATTATGTATAATAATACCAAATTGAATTATTAATTTTTATTTTATAAAATCGAACTCTATTACTTTTGTATTGGAGTTTCAGTTTGGTAATGGTATTATGTATAATAATACCAAATTTTAATATTAATTTTCATTTATAAAATCGTACTGTATTAATTTTGTTCTGGAGTTAAAATACTCTGTTTCAGTTTGGTAATACATATTTTTGTATATATGTCTTTTCTCCCAAAGGATTTATTCGACATTTTTAAAAATATTTAATCACAACTGTCCACATTATATATTAAACTAGTAGTTGTGATCTGATTTTTTTCACAACTGTCCAAAGCAAAATTATTTAGTTTTTTTTAAACACAAATAAATACTTTTACAAGTATAGGTCAAAAAAAATTTAATGATTTTACAATTGCATTCTTCACTTTCAGTATGCAGTAGTATATTTATTTAAAAATGAGCTCGCTAAAAATGAATAAAACTATATTAAAAAATATGATCGTTTACAAAAATATGAATGTCATGACTCTATTTGTTTATGATCCCACAAGTATTTCAAATTGATTATTTATATTATTTATATTATTTATATTGATTATTCATTATTGATTTCAAAAGTTCAAATTGATTATTTAAATAGCATTTTAAGACTTTTGACTACATTTTTTCTCTTTTTAAAAAAAATTAAAATAAATTTTTTGTGTCTAAATATCTCGACCAATATTATTTATAACTTGGACTACCAAATCCAAACCAAACATCCAACTAATATAATTCCACAAATTGTTATAACCACTGCTCTAATTAATTTGACAAGTAAAAAATACATTGATAAAATTTACATATTATTTTATTTTCAAGTAAGTCTGGAAATTGAATTTTACGCCAACGTCATTTCCATTTTTCTAATATATATTTTCTAAATATTTCTAAATTAAATTTTCAAATATAACAACATTTCCATATTTAATATGAATTTGACACCAATGAAAGGGATTATAATATGCTGAATAAATAATAAAATTACCAGAAAGTATAATGCAAAAATATTAGCTATATAAATAATTTACGTACTTTGAACAAAATCTATAATTGTAAAATTTTTCAAAAACTAAATATATGATTATGAACATTGAACCATTTTATCTCAAATCATGTATTTGATTGTTCCACAAAATTTATACTTTTTTAATAAAAGAGCTATTTCGAAATTCGACACTTAGAATTGCTCATAGCTGATATATAATATATGACTATGAAATGCCTGATAATTATTTTGAAAGTTTCCATAAAATGCAACGAATTATATTCAAAAATTCACACTGCATTAATTTTATATCAAATTTATTTTAAAAAATAATATAAAAAATACTTTAATTTAAAAATAAGTCATATATAATTGTAATAAGTATTAGCTAAACATTTTTAAGAATCGATTATAATTAGATAATTTTGATAAAAATACAAAATGAAAATTAAATATTAACTAAAATGTGTGAAAAGAAATTCAAGATTCATAATTTCATTTTGAATTCGCTACACAAATAAAAGTTATCATAAAATCGTAACTAAGCTTTTTATTATTATAAGATAAAATAATTTTGGCTGATATATTATAAGTTATAATTAAAATAATTTGTAAAAATATAAATTCAAACTAAATTACCCAGGGTTGAAAATGGAAATTCCGTTCTTTGGCTTCCAGTATAATTTTTTGGGTAGAGTACAATGTATGGACTATGAATAAATAAATGATATACAAAATAATTAAAATTAAATTAAATAGATCGACCCTCAATTTTGCCTTCTCATTTTTGTAAATATATTTTAAATCATTGGTCATCATATGCATTGAATTTGTTGTATAAATTCGTATACGTTTTTAAACCTTTTAGTATGTCTTTTCTACACCTCGCACAAAGTTAGCATTTTTTTAATTTAAAATTATTTCAATATATTTAAATATAAGTAATTTAAGTAAAATAATAAACACATATGTATATGGACTGTAGTAGCAATTCCTTCTCCGTATTATTATCATCGTACAAGTAAAAAATTGAAAAATTTGAATATTACAATTGTTGTATGAAATTTAATGAATTTTTTGAATGACGCAAACATTAATAATTTTTTATGCCACTTGGTTTGACTAATAACGAATGCTAAATAAAATATTTCATCTATTATTATTATCTTTTATCTATTATTTTATCTATTATCTATTATAACTTTTGTATGAAGTAAGAATCAACACTAAACACTTAACCACAAGTTTATCTCAAAATTTAAATGTTTGTAAGTATGTTTTCAAAAATATTTTAGCTAGTATTGAATTTTATTATTCAAAATAATTGCAATTTTAGTTATCAAGGTTTGTATAAATATATTTTTTGTGTACATTACAATTGTTGTACAAAATAAAATGTAGTTTTTCAATGATGCAAATATTAATAATTTTTTTTTTATGTCACTTGGTTTGACTAATAACGAATGCTAATTTAAATATTTTATCAATAATTTTTGTATGAAGTAAGAATTAACACTAAACACTTAACCATGAGTTTAAGTTCAAAATTTAAATGCTAAATTTTCAAACACATTTTAGCTAATATTAAATTTTATTATTCAAAATAATTGTAATTTTAGTTATCAAGGTGCATATAAATATATTTTTTGTGTTACGATTGCTAAATCATGTGTAAAATGCAAACTTAGAGTAGTCAAAAAATAATCAGTTTATGTTTATCTTTTATATAATAAAATTGTTTTTTTGTTGATATTTTTTAGCAAGATTTAATAAAGATAATTTTTAAATTCATAATGTAAAACGCTACAACTTAATTTTACGTATTATAATTTGCTAGATACATGAGTTACAATTTATAATATGTAAATAATGTACAGAATTCTATTTTCTATTCGTTTTATAAAACAAATCAAAGAGTCAACATACATATTATTCTGAATATTTATTCTAAAATTTTCAAAGTAAATCGCTGTTTTTTCTTTCAGGTCATTGAACGTTTTGCCGTAGAATTATCAACTAAATCAATTAGTGCATATATTATATAAAAAATAATTTTAATATTAACTAAACTTGAATAGTCTCCTTACCTTTAAAATTAGCATATAAAAATTAACTATTTAATGTGTTACCCGTTTAAATTTAGCAAAGATTTTGAAATCAGTTATTTTTTGAATAGAACAATTTTGTTTGATATGTCTAGAATGTGTAAATTAAATTTTTGGATCCTCAGATCGAGTCCTGGTACCGTCATAGAATTATATTGTAGAGTCGAAATAAAATAGAATTTGATTTAACTTGAATATGTATAGAATTAGAAACTTATAAAATCAGATAGATTGAAAACATATAGAAAAAATATATAAAATATTGTAGTTGGCTAAATGCTTTAAGTAAGGAAGACTAATAATTAATAAATAAAATAATAAAATATATAAGTTTATTTAGAACAAATCTACTTTTTTTAAGTTTTTCAGCTTGCTCGTACTAAATTAAAAATCAAGTTAGTTTTTCGATTGGAAACAAATGTTGATATTTATTACTTTCATGGCAATAAAATATATGTAAGATTTTTAAAATAATACAATCTTAAAAACTTATACTTTTAATTGCTTGTTCCTACTGATTTTGAAACTAACTAATTTTTGTGTAAAACAATTTTGATAATATTTCTTCATTTGGTGGCAATAATATATATGTAGAACTTATAAATTTATATTTTATTAGATATAAGTTGCTACTTTTAGATGCTTGCTCCTACTGATTTTGAAATCATATATTTTTAATAGAACGATGTAGTAGACAACTTATTGTTTTATGGCTACTTGGATAAATGTATAATTTATAAATTATATTTTATTTAAAATAAATTGATACTTTTCGCTTACTTCTACTGATTATGCAATTTTGGGAATAAAAAAATTTATGAATGGCTTTTTTCGTGGTTCATGTAATATATTATGGTAGAAATTTTAAATATGTTCGAAACTAATTGAACAAAATGAAAATGAAATATTTTTTGAGTAGAATAATTATGTTAATACCTTTTTACGTTTTTGTGGCTATAGAATTTATAAAACTATATTTTTTTAATTAATTTTCTTCATATATCTTCCTTTTCGTAGAAAATAATATATATGTAAAACTTATAAATTTATATTTTGTTTAAAATAAGTTGCTACTTTTAAATATTTTCTTCTATAGATGTTAAAATCAATTATTTTTTTAATCTAACAATTTAGTAGATAATTTATTTTTTATGGCTACTTTAATAAATTTATTATTTGTAAGTTTATATTTTGTTTAAAACAAAAGGATACTTTTTGTTTGTTGATTACTCCTACTGATTAAGCAATCAGTTATTTGGGAATTCAACAATTTTGTGTATTTTGTTTGCTATTATGTAAAATTAATAAATTTATGTTGTCTGAAACAATGAACAAAATAAATCTATAACGTTTTTGAGTAGAAGAATTTTGTAGATGAAACATATACATGATAAATATAGAATTTATTAAAATATATTTTGTTTAAAACGGATTGATGCTTCTAGTACCTTATTCCTACGAAACTACTAAAGAAGTTATTTTTTGAATAGAACAATTTTGTTGATACCTTTTATGGCCTTTTAGGGCTATATGATAAATGAACAGTTAATAAAATTATATTTTTTATAGAAATTGATACTTTTTGTACGTAGCTTGCTCCTATCTATACCTCAAAATCAGTTATTTTGGAAGCAGAACAATTATGTTTATGGCTATATGATTAACGGAGAATTTATAAATTTATATGTTGTCTGAAATAAATTAGTACTGTTTTTAGCACTGTGTAGTAAAAATCATTTTGGCTCTCATTTTAGTGTATGAGTGTAAATTAATACATGGAAAATACAAACTACGTTGTGATCCAGACATTCATCAATATCGATGTTTATACCGTTAAATGCTAACGCATTTACTAACTTTCATACCGGACTTCCGTCGGCGGCATATTTATTTAGTAAGTCCAGACCTCGGATCATCGCTGACACCATAACTAGTTCTGACTATTCACCGGCCTATTTACGCCAAGATTTCGGATCATAGTAAGCTGAGCAGTCTAACATTTTCAATAAGATGTCAAATGTAAAGATGCTAAATTTACAACACTCCTACAATCTGTTTTCTCGTCAAATAAATACAACGTGTTTCCGTTCATCTTTGAACTGGTTTATGTATTCAACACTGAGCGGGGAGTATGTGGGTGGGCCTTTGCATCGTAATTGAATAGAAACAAATTACATTTCTATTCTATTTTTATATGCAATGAATTTTAATAGATTTTAATGCAGTTATCTTTCATAAATTTTCTCATTTTCATATTTTAACATATTTTACCTAGAAAAATATATGTATGTATATGTATATGCGTGAGTTTGTGTGTGCATATGTTCGGATACAATTTTTCATCCACGATATCAAGAGCACGGATCAACCGATTTAAATTATTAAAAAAATATTTGATTGTTTTGACAGGAAAATGTTCTGATTACAAACGGAGTTTCCAAAAGAATGAGCACAATCGATCAGAATGATGCAAACTACATTCAATTCGTATTAATTGTGAGTGAGTAATTGATTACATTTTTGCAAAGGCACTTTCAGTGGTTTTGGAAATACGAAGCACAAAATGCAAAGAATAGCAGTTTTTGAGAGAACGGCACAACCGATTACAGTGCTTCAAAAAGCAAATTGCTTGTGTCGTCGGTGCTTGTTTATTATTTCAGATCTTGCGTATAAACTCAGATAAATTCGCTCAAATATGAGCACTATACATATAAAACAAAACGATTGAATTTACAGTATTTTTAATATAACTATTTTAAAATTTTATTCTATTTTTAATTCTATTTCAACAATTATTATTTATTGATGAATTTCTATTGATAATCGCTTTTTGTCATTTCAAGAGGTGTTTTTACTTATTGTGCTGCAGGATGCTGCAATTTGTTTCAAGGCATAATGCCATTTACCACTAGTTTACTATGAATAATTTTTTTTTTCGCAGCTCGATTTTTTTTTGTCAAAATTCGACCCTGTATCCCCGTACATCTGCGAAGAACAGGAACAGTTTTGAGGATAATTTCAGGTGATTACGGTATTAGAGATCCTTCGGCGTGCGTGCGTGCGTGCGACCGCAAATTTATTGAAAATTAACTGCTTATTAGGCCTGTAATACGTGTGTTTTTTAAATCATCATTATTTAAAATTTCTTTTTACATTTTGCCGCAGTTTGTGGTTGCGGCTTTAACTTTGATTTAGATTTTTTGACATGATTTGTGTAAATAATCATCCGGCGGTAAGATGATGGAATTAGACTTTTTTTCTATATCTGCATGCTTTTTCAGCAGTAAAATATTTCACAGGAATCTTTGTGCGTTAACTTTTTTTAACTCATTTTTTTCTCGTTTAATAATCGACATAAATTTTTAACTAAATGGTGAATGTCTCTTTTACGTTGTGATTCGATTTTTCATAATTTTAACGTACGGGTGTGTACCTTCCTATAGAAAATTTTCCATAATAATGTTTAACAATGACTAATTAATTGAATATTAATTGCTTTTTTTTACTCTTTTCAACAATAAATAAATAGATATGATCTGCTTTAATTAAGTATTAATCTATTTTAAAAGTCTGATGGTTTTGTATGTCCTAATATTGTAATAATACTACCAATACTACTAAGGCTACTTAAATATTTAAACTAAGTAGGCCTCTGTTATAATATTTTGAAATGTATCGATTATTAGCAAAATATTTTTAAAAAAATTCGAAAGTTACCTTAAATAGTCTCTTTTAAACAAAGAAGTTTGCTATATTGCCAATCACTTGAAATTTAACATATATTAACATTTATGTACAAAATACAAATTTTCATTTAAACCTCATTCGATAGGTTCAATATAATGATTTTTTCTAAATCGGATTTTATAATTAACAATTAAATTATTTTTTCATGCTTACCAGTCACACTCCGAGAAAATATTGGAATTTTCAAAACTGTATAGTGGAATATTGCAATATTTTAATTTAAAGGCATTGTATTTTTCGATATTTTAAAATTATAATGAACATAAATTACATTTTGATGTAGCTGGATTGATTCAATAAGTTAATCAAAATTATTTTAAGCTTTCTAGTTACAATCAGGAAAAATTTTGTCATTTAATAAATCGATTAAGAGATATTAGGACCACCACTTTTGTTCGGAAGTCATTGTTTATTATTCTCCATTTTTATTGAAAACTAATATAAATTACATTTTAATATAGCAAGGTTATTTCAACCATTATTCAATATTATTTTAAGCTTTCTACTTACAATCAGAAAGGAATTTGCAATTTTATTTGTCGTACAAGGAATATTACCAATACATTTGTTTTGAGCTGTTTGTGCGTTTCACGATTTTTGATGAACACAAATATAAATGGTATTTTAATATAGAAAGACTAATTCAATAAATTAATCAAAATTATATTATGCTTTCTAGTGTTATATTCAGCAAAAATTTTGGGACGTCAAAAATGGAACAAGAGAAATTAGGACTACTTTTGTCCAGAAGGCATTGTTTATTATTATTCGACATTTTTAATTAAAATAAATATGAATTACATTTTAAAGTAGCTAAATTCTTTCAATTGATCATTCAATATTATTTTATGCTGTCTACTTATAATTAGGATAAATTTTGCAATTTCAAAACTTGTACAAAGTATATTAGAAACACTTTTATTTTGGAAGACATTTTTCGTGTTTCACGATTTTCGTTAAAAAAAATATAAATATCAAAATATTTTGCTATTTACATTAAACAACTAGGAATTATTCTAGGAAATGTTAGGCTTTCCTGTTGCAATCATGAAAAATTTTGCGATTTCGAAAATCGAACAAGTGAAATTAGGACTTTCAAAATATTAGGATCTTTTGTTCTGAAAATATTGTTTATTTTCCGCCATTTTTAATTAAAACTAGCTGTAAGTGGAATTCTGTCTTGAGGCAATTATGGCATCGTGCCTTGAGGCAAATTGCTGGAACTTCCCGCACCGTAACGAAATGTTCGAGGAATATTGAATATTTTCAAATAGATTATTATAAATATAGTAACATTGTCTAATATTTATAAGAATTATATAAACCGAATTGCAGAGTTGAAATTATTTCTAAAGTATATTAGAACTATAGTCAGAATTAAAAATAAAATCTGAAATATTTTCGATATACAAAATACTACAAAAAAAAAAAAAAAAAAAAAAAAAAAAATTGGAACAAAATTTTTTTTTCCAAAATCAATTATTTTGTTAAGACAAGCAGAAAGTTCTTTGAATCATTTAAATCGGACGCTTAGTTCTCTCAAAAACTGCCATTTTTTACATATTTAGCTCCGTATCTTCGAAATGGCTGGGCCTGCCTTTGCCAAAAACTAATAAACACTTCTCCCAATCATTACTAATTGAATGTTTTTTAGATCATTCAAATCGGATACTCCGTTCGCTCAAAAATTCGATTTCTATTTTCTGCACTCTTTGCTCCGTATCTCCGAAACGGCTGGACCTGCCTTTGCCAAAAACTAATCAGCTCTTTTCCCAATCAATAGGAATCGAATGTTTTTTGAACCATTCAAATCGGTTGATCCGTGCGCCCTAAAACGTGACTGGAAATTTGTATCCACACATACATACACACACACACACACACACACACACACATCCATTTTTTCTGAGGTATGCCAAAACGTTCAGAAACCTTCAAAACGTCGAGAAATGTAAAAATTTTCAATTCCGATTTTCGGCCCATTACAATAACTTACCCTACGGGAAGTTAAAAATGTAACGGCATTTGTTATAGCAAAATAAATTTAATAAATTAATCAAATTATTTTATGGTTTCAAATAACAATCAGGAATAATAACCTTGCGATTTTAAAAATCGTATAAAAGATATTAATTAACACAACTTTTGCCTTGAATATATATTGTTTATTTCACAATTTTTAATAACCAAGATTCATTTTAATAAGTTAATCAAAATAATTTATAATCATGTACTTTTTCCAATATTTGGACATATACAGCCTGCGTTTTTAATGGTGTAAAAAAATATACTAAATATTAATATCTGTTTTTCACTACAAAAAAGAATTTCATTTTTCAGTTTTTAAGCTTCCCTCTGTAGTTGCATAGTTTGAAAATAATAAATTGATTCAATTACAAGTAAAGAAATGAATTTTTGCATACTTATTGAAATTATGTAAAAATAATCCATACGTAAAAGGGTTGTGGAAGTAAATTAAAAAGGTACTCAACAAAATATCCGATTCTATTAATTATATAAAAAAATAAAATAAAAAGCAAAATCGTATCGGAAATATATCATCAATCAATCTCTCAAAATCTGACATGAGAAACACATTTTTAGTTTAGATCACTTTTTACGAAAGAAAAATCGATCGTAGTTAAGAGAAATTTTTGTAAATAATTTTTCAGGTGTAAATTTTATTAGTAATTTGAATACAACATTCGGTTAATGTATTGATTTTAATAAATATATCGATCAAACTTCAATTTTTACTCGAATTGAAAACCAGCACGAGGAAGTAAAGTAATTTTTCTTGCTGTTTTATCGTAGAGTTTTTAATTAAAACTGTTTTATGACATTTCATAATGTGCTATTATGTAGGTGTATATTTTTGTAGATATCGTTTAGGTTTAAAATGACGAGAAAATGTCTTGTGTTGAAAAAAAACGCTTAATTAAACCGCAGAACTTGATATAAATTTTAACGAGATTTTTTTCATCATCTCTGTTTATATATATATTGTTTTTTAGGTTGAATTGAATTTTGCTTTTCGAAGGACCGATTGTAAATACTTTGACTTTGTAACTAGTAATATTTATTTTACTTTAATTACATAAATTACATCGTATTTATAATAATTTAATATGGTTTTATTCCGTGTTGAATGATTTGAGTTTTAATTTTATAATAAATCGATTGATGATTTTTTGTTTATGTATCAATATAGCCGCATGCTTTGATTGGCGCGAACATTCTCCCGGCCTTGAAATGTAGATTTCAAAATAATTAATAATCTTCATTAAATCGTTAGGATATGAGCTTCAAGAAGAAATTGGTCTTGAGTATACAAACATTGCTTTGATCTGTGTCAGAATCACATAAAATTCCTCGAAGGTTAGGATTCTTCATTAATATCTTGCATGACCTTATGGTTGCTTCCCAAATTCCTCCGAAAAAAAAACAGAATTCGGTGGAATGTGCTTCCATAATACACCTTCGTTGGTCATTTTATTACTAATCTGGTTTTGATTTGACTTTTTGTGAAAATTTATAAGATTTCTTTAATCCAGAAGTTGCGCCTATGAAATTCGTTCCATTATCTGAATAGATTCCGCGAGGTTTGCCATGTCGTGCCATAAATCGTTTTAATGTTGCCATGAAACTATTCGTCGTTAAATCAGATACTAATTCATGATGAATTGCTTTCGTAACAAAACATACAAATAAGCATATATAAGTCTTTAATTTTTTGTACCCTCTTGTTTGACGATCTCTTATTAAGACAGGACCTCCGTAATCTACTCCGCATATAAAAAAGGTGTAATTGATTATTATAGCATTAATGGATGAATCCATGTGGGTTTTACTTTTAAGCATATTACACATTTTTTAGGATTAATCTTGTAAAGTTACTGCTTCCGATAGGCCAATAGGTATTACGCATTGTATTTTATAGTATTTGTGTTCCGCAATGATACAATTTTAAATACTCATGTCTAGTTATCAGAACAGTTAATGGGTGATTCTTTGGTAGTTAGTGATTTTAGTTTTGAAGTTCATAATTATGTCTATGTCATGCTTGAATGTATCATGTTGTGTCTTGCTGTGTTTCAAAATGGGCCTTGCCACTATATAAATGAATTAGATAGTAATTAGATTATGTTATTGTATGGAATATGAATCGGTTTTAGAATAAATTACGATAATTTCGTATTCCTTTGGAAAAACTGTCTGGTTTTAAACACACCGTGATTAGGCCAATAAAAACTTGTTTTGGGTTTGATAGATTCACTAGCTATGCTTCTATTTCCTAGTGACATATAAGTATTCATAAAGTTTTTATCTTTGGTAAATAGATTTTGATTTGTTCGTAAATCATTTGTGCGTGAACTATAGCATTTACAATTCGCATTGTTTTTTATATAATTTGTAAATGGTGTTGTAATAAAAACTTCTTCCTTCATTTGTCGTAGTCCTATTAGAAAAATGTTGTTTGCGTTGTGTTTTCGTTTTATTAAAATATTGTATGTCATTGCTTGCTTTCAAATCCCAAATTCTATTTTCTTGCGCTTTTACATTAGATCTACGATTGCATATTAAAAATGAATGTGAAGAATTAAGAGGTATGTTACCGGCAGAATGACATGAAATAATTTGTGGTGTATCAAGAGTCTGTGGTTGGTTTGAATTTCTGTGTAAGAGACTATGGTGATTTAAATTGCAAAAGGTACATCGACTCGATGAAAGGCATTGACTAACATTATGATTACACCGTAAACAATTAATGCATAATTTTAGTTCTTTTGCTTTAATTATTCTATCTTCTGTAGATAGTGATCGAAACTTTGGGCATTTATATGCCGAATGATAAGTCCCATTGCAAAACAGACAAATATTTTTGCAATTGGTTGATGTATCGTAAGACTTCGTTTGTTTTTCGAAATTAGTTTTTATGTCTTTAAAATTATTGAAATTTCCGGTTCTTGTCTCAGTTGGGTTTATAGCTTCTAACGTCATACAACGTTGATTTAGAAAGTTATTGAGTTCGGCAAACGTAACTAATTCTGACCCTCTATTCATGAGCATTTCCCACTCTTGGTGAGTTTTTTTGTCTATTTTTGTCATGATTAAATAATTAATCAGAGCGTCCCACTGGTCTACCGGTTGTTGCAACATTTTTAGACATCTTAAATGCTTATTAAACGTATCTATTAAATTGCGAAGATCCTTACCCGATTCATTGTGCATGGCTGGATGATCAAATAATTTTTTAATATGGTTATTTACGATTATTTTCTTGTTTTCAAACCGCGTTTTTAATAAGTCCCACGCAATAATATAATTATCGGCCGTTGCCGGTAGTGATTCTATGAGATTAGCAGCATCCCCCTTTAGGCACGATTTTAAATAATAAAATTTTTGGGCATTGCCTATGTTTGAGTCTTTGTGAATTAAACAAGAAAATGAATCGTAAAATTGTAACCAGTTTAAATAAGAGCCGTCAAACTGAGGCAAATTAATCTGAGGCAATTTAATGTTGTTAAGACTATTTGTCATATTAGAATCATTAAAGTTGTTTGAATTAATATCTGACTTATTTTGTGCTATTTGACTGAATTTTAATAAAGTTGATAGGCACCTTTTATATTTTTCAAAGTATTCATCTAATTCGATATCCATTAACTTATTTATTTCATCTTCGTCTTCTAATAGCGTTGTTATATTGATAATGGTGTTTTCGAATATTTCAAATAATGGCCTTACCTCTTCGACATGGCTGTTTTATCTAAAATATCTAACTCAGAAGTAGGTGTTTCTGCCATTTGTTTGCATATTTTCTCATATCTTGTTAATCGCGATTTCATTCCTCTTTGCTTCAGTTTTAATGATTTTAACGATTCCATTTTGACGTGGATTATAATTGTAAAAATGGTTAGTTTTAAGTGACCTGATTTCTGCTCCTTTGGCTCCAATTGATGTCTTGTATCTTCTTCGACTGCTGGATGTCAATTCGGACTCGAAGGACCAATGTTTTTTAGGTTGAATTGAATTTTGCTTTTCGAAGGACCGATTGTAAATACTTTGATTTTGTAACTAGTAATATTTATTTTACTTTAATTACATAAATTACATCGTATTTATAATAATTTAATATGGTTTTATTCCGTGTTGAATGATTTGAGTTTTAATTTTATAATAAATCGATTGATGATTTTTTGTTTATGTATCAATATAGCCGCATGCTTTGATTGGCGCGAACATATATATATATTATATATATAATATATTATATTAAAATTTTGTTATTTTTCTCAAATATTTGTATCAATTAGTAAGTCCACTATTTCATCTATATTTATAATTTATAAACTTTCAGAAAACGTATGAAATTAATACGATTTTCTCGGTACATTTCTAGGAATTTTGTATAATATACGTATTAACTCTATTTTATCCCCCAAATAAGCAAACTTATCAAAAAAATTAAATAAAAATATTAGGAAGCAATTTATACTGAATGATTTTTGCCGTAGAAAATACTGATTTTGTTTGGTTATTTCTTAAAACAAAAATAAATATATTATATAATATGACATTTTTTTTGAACAATACAATTTTTGTGGTCAATACTATTACTCATTATTTGCATTTAATAGTAATAATCGTATCAAAAGTTATGACAGAAACAAATGTTTACATTACATTTACATTTGCAGAATCTTGTTGAAAGTTATTCAAAATCATTTACTGTTAGAACTTCTATAACTTTTGTTAGTTATAAGATTTTTATGAATGTTTGTAAACTAATTTTATACTTAGTATAAAAGATGATATTTTCATATAATTTTTCATTTAATTATCATACGTATTTCAAATGTTCTATTTTTTGTATTTCACGCTAGAAGCAACCAATTAAATTTTTATAATTTACTTGATTTTCCTAGATTCTAGAAATTTAAAAACAAAAAAATATTCCATTATTTTGCGACAATATATTCATTTTTCACAGTTAAATTTGTTTGTCCTTTTTAGCATACGTTGGAACTTGAAACTAGTAGGACTTTTTGTGAATTAAACTTTATTGTGAATATATTATTTCAATATATTCTTTATATAAACTAATACTTTTCACAGCCATTTTTAGCAGTATTTTGCTGTTATAGTTTTAAAATTAAGATTAATTCGTACATAGTTTCATATTACCAATAATTGAAGATTGTAAAGCATTGAAGCATTTAGTATTTCTTGAAATTTTGAACAAATTTTATACCACTCAAATTATTTATTTATTTGTCATTTTTCTCTATAATAATGTACGTACTTTGGATAAATCTCACTTCAATCCAATTACAAGTGATGGTAAAATTAATAAATATAACATGATTTAAACTAATATAACAAAACTTTTCCGATTTTCATGAATAAAGTAAAATAAAAACGATTTCCAGTAATAATTTTAATTCAATATTAATTTTAATTATAATTTTAGGATAAGAATTTTTAAATTCATCTCATTTGACAAAACGAAAATCTTTATACACTTAATAGAAATACGCTTTTTAGCCTGTTAGGATTATTAAAATGATTGACTTTTTTCGAAGACAAATCATCAGCATTTTGCTCTTAGAGTTTAAAAATAAAGAATAGTTTGTTCTTAGTTTCATATCACTAATAATTTATTAGTTTTTTTTTTAAATATTGAGGGATTTTTAAGTTAGTATAATATTTAATTTGCCTTTTTTTAGTAAATTTCTACAATATTTGATCTACATAATATTTTTTTCGATAAATCTCATTTCAAATAGAATAAATAATATACCATAACGAGAAATTTATTAATTTGAACATATAGTAAGACCGTAAATTTTTTTGATTTACACGAAAAAGTGAAGGAAAACAATTTTCGTTCTAAGATTACTTTATTTTTAACTTTAAGATATGATAAGAATTTTTAAATTCTAACATATTTAAAAATTAGGATTTATTGAATACACTTGATAAAAAATATCCAGTTCACCTTTACTAACTTAAACTTACTTTTTAATATATCTCAATATACTTTTATTAATTGTAGCTTTATTAACTGTAGCGTATATAGCAATTATGCAGGCATTTATTTAATATCTTAAGAAAATATAACTGAAAATCAATGTTATAGATCAAAGTAAATTAAATTTCTATTGTATTTTATTTAATATTATATGATTTTCTGTATATTACTAAAGTCATCTAGTACAAAAAATTATTTATTTTTGTTTATGCTTTACAAATTTGAACATTTACTAAAAATGGTATATATTTATCATCTTTCTTGAAAATGCAACATTTTACAGAATTTTACCTGAATTTGCGAAGACTGCCAAGGAATTCTAAGGAAAATATATTATATATAATATAATATATTAGATTTCGACTTTTTCATATAAATAGTTGACATTTTTGAGGAATAAGAAAAATTCAATATAATAATTAATGCAAATATTGCAAGTAAAAATTGATTAATACTTTTAAACTATTTTAAAAATTATTATTATTGAATTAACAAATATTCGTTAGAAATAAAATAATTTACTTCGTCTAATGTAAATATTTATGTGGAATATAGCAAAACTAGTACATTTTTGTCATCAAAATTGATCAATCCAAATTTTAGTAAACAATTTTAGTAACAGCTTACTTTTATAAATTTTTACTATTGTCATATAATTTTCGTCTCGTTTCATAGAAAAAATTCATTTTGAAAAAAAATCTGGCTTATTAAAAATACTAAATTAACTTAATTTAATTATTTTTAATTCAGAATAGTATTAATTTTAACACCTAAAATTGCTTGTGTTTTGTAAATGTATGATATGTCGCTCAAGAGTGAATCTGGTGATTGAAAAAAATTCTTCGAATGTTCCTAAACTTTATAAGTAATCCTTTGGAATTCAAAAGTTCTCATAATATAATTTAATGAACCATTAAACAAAAATATTTTGATAATGCAAATATTTGCAAACATCAAACACAATCTGTTACACACAATTTGAAGTGTTTTTGTATCAACATGCAGCCCCATAATATATGTATATGAAACTCAAACATATTACCAAGTATCAATAAAACCGTCGTATAATATATTTAATAATCTAGAATAAAATAAAAATATCAAACGATTCATACACCTCTACTGTACGAATCAACATTCTCAACGTTCCAAAATAGGGGATGAAAAAAATGTATAGGGTTGGGAAATTAAATGTCGATATGAATAAAGAATTATTTTGAACCAGAATATTTAAATTAATTACTAAATTTTTCATATATAATTGTATAAAGTCATTACAATCAATTTTTAAAAATAAGCTAGTATAAAATAGAAGCTGAACTAGTGGTCCTTGACATCAGCCTCCAAAACTTAAAAAAAAATTTTTGAAAATTTTAAAAAAATTGTAAATCTTATTCTTTGTAAAAGTTTTTTTTTCATATTAAGGAAGGTTAAAAATTGTCACTCGATGTTAAAGAATTTTATTATCCATTAATGGCACGACAAATTTTATTAAATTATAAATAAAAAATATAATTTTTCTCAGCCAAATAGGTTATTTTTAACCAAATAGCATTTTAATTAATCAAAGAAGATTTTTTAACCAAATAGCATTTTTTGTTAACTGAGTAGCAATTTTTTTGACCAATAAAAATTTTTCTTAACCGAATAACAAATTTGTAAAAAGCTCATATCCTGCAATGTCCGATAGATCTTCAGATCTAAAATAAGGTTAAATTACGCAATATTTTAAAGTAGATATTTTGACTTATAAAGTCTGAGAAAATTATATTTGACCTG
>NW_020537758.1:32653999-32699189 GCF_003426905.1 Ctenocephalides felis | reverse complement strand
AAATTAGTCCAGACAAAAGATTGCTAACGCGGCAATAAAATAATTGAGAGTGTTCATATCTAGTGTAAAATGATATTCCTTATATCGACACAGATTCAAATGGTAAAAAAATAAAATATCGTATTCAAATCTGACAAGAGTTGCAAAATTATTATTTCGCAAATATTAATTATAATTTTTATTGAATAATCCAGAATTATGCATTTGTTTATATACTTGTAAATTGTTCAATTGTTACTATGTGTGAAGATTTTTCATCAAAAAATTAATGAAATGAGTTAAAGCGGTATACAATTATTAGGTTCTGCAAAAACTTAAAAGTTCAGATAATTCTGCGTTCACAAATGTTATTAGAATGTAAAAGTCATATAACAGTAGCATGAATATTAACATATATATCAAAACGTAGAGCTTCAAAAAAATTTCCCAAAAACTGACTAAAATCCAAGACATTATATTTTTAAAAATTTATAACTGTTACATAGCATAAAATGACATTTGTTTGTAAATATAACTATATATAAAATGTAGAAAAATAATCACAACTTGTATAAAGAATCTGTTTCCAAAAATTTGATTGCACTCGAATACCGAATCCCGTAAAGAGGTACAAAAATTGGCCTTCATGTAAAATTATATTATTTTATAAGAGACTACACTATATCTAATAGAAAATAAAAATTAATAAATAACTAAATTAATTACAAAAAAATCTATCTAAAAAAAATTTTATTAAACTCGAAGACATCGTTTGTGATACTAGTTATTCAAAATTGACGGTGATGTAAAATTTTATAAGTATGAAATACATTATTTTGTGCGTGATTTATGTAATATAGGAATAAAAATTAGAATTGAAATATTGTTACCTCGACCTAGTAAATGTATTATTCCGTTTTACATTATGGAACACAATATGGAAATGGAAATGGAAATTTATTTTCCAAATTTATTTTACAAGTTCAAACAACCGACTAATTTTTATACATCAATTTTATATCATCATATATATTAGGGATTTGCCATGAAACTAATAAATTAATTTTTCTATAAAATACCGAAATTGAATCAAAGGGGTAAAATTGGCCTTATAATCCGTAAGTCTTGCAAATAAAATTTGTTTGAACAGTTTGTTCGTCTATTGATTTAAACAATATTAAATTTAAATCCAAAAACTAATTGATATTTTATACGATTCTATGAAACAAAATGAAAGAATTTGGTATGCTAAACAAGCATGTCAACTATAACCTGGTCAACTCACTAAGGGTTGACACACATTGAGTATTAAAAATATGTCTGCAATTTTTTTTGAGAAAATATCAAATCTTTTCTTTTTTTGTCACATAACTATAATATCCGTTTTCTTTATACTAAGTATAAATATATTTTCATAATGTATAAATATAATACACAAATAAGACATTCGTGTACCAATCCATCTTATGAATTATCATATAATGAAATGAGATTTTTAACTTTAAACAAAAACTAGTGGAGCGCATGGCATCGTGCTTTAAGGCAAATTGCTGGAACTTTCCGTGCCAAATTTTTTTTACAAACAAATTATACTTATTGTCAAAATGTCTATTAATATCTGATAATTTGATGTGCATATGGTCTAATGATCATTTTTGACCGCCAGCTGGCATTTTTTTTTTACTTTTTTTTTACTAGATTTCCGAAACCGCTAGACCTGCCTTCATGAAAATTTGATCAGTTCTTCATCTTGTTAATAAAAAATAAGTAAAATGTTTTTTAAATTATTCAAATCGACCTCTCGTTTTCTTAAATACTGTGTTACCGTTTTTGGCACTTTTTGCCCATAATTTTCGGAACGGATCAATACGAATCGAAAGCTTTTTGAATTATTCAAATCGCTTCATCCGTGTTCCCGAAATCGTCGACGAAAATTTGTATCGGAACACACATACACATGCAACACGTACATCAAGTTATTCTAAGGTATCCCAAAAATTCAGAAACCTCTGAAACGTAAAGATATATAAAAAAAAATTATTTTCGATTTTTTGCGATTTCTATAACTTGCCCTACGGGAAGTTAAATAACTTGAACTTGAACTTCACATGTGAAAAAATAATTAAATATATAGAATAATAAAAACATTGTTGCTATATTAAATTATTTACCTAAATAATCCAATACAAAAATGGCGTTTTAAATTTAGATAAACAATTCCATAATAAGTACTTGTCCTAACTTATCATATTTTTTTTATATGGGTATGGTATGATAAATAAGGTATTATGATAAAATTATTTAAATAGTTGTGATTACTTAATATTTGTCTTAAATCATAATCATATTTTTTATTGATTTTTATCTCAACAGTGAGTTCCAGGGTCCTACAAGTTGTCGTGGCGAAATTATCCTAAACTTTTAAAATATCGGCCTAGATTTAGTTAAATGTAAGTTGACTGTATACTTAAAAAAAATTATATATTTCTTTTGCCGACTGTACACATTCGTGTTACATTACCCTGGGAACTGGCACAATTACCCGCCCTTACCCGTCGAACGAGCAAATTTCAAGCGAAATGAGTTCAGGTAGTTTGACAGCTTGGGGTCTGCAAGACCCTCTATGTACAGCTTCGACACCGACGGGGTCTCGAATTTCGAAAGAGATGGAAGGATCATGAAGTTTGAAAAGCGTAAAATATTTACGAAATCTGGTTCATTCATGCAGATCAGGATGATATTGTGATACGCTTGAATATTGCCGAAAGTGAAACAAATTTTTGGAGATGATCCTGATGTAGAAAATTAGATTCGGGGTGGATTTTGTAATTTTAGAAAACAACGTGAGATTTATATTTATATTTTATAATTATTATATTTTAATTAAGGCTTTGAAAATTATGTATAACTTATTTTTTTAAATTTATATTTTCATCTTTTTTTTTTATTTTCACGGAAAGAAAGGCTAAGGAAAGTGAAACAAACAAATTTTTGGAGATGATTCTGATGGTAGAAAATTTAGATTCGAGGGGGGTTTTGTAATTTTAGAAAACAACGTGAGATTTATATTTTATATTATAATATTATATTTTTAATTAAGGCTTTGAAATTATATATAACTTTTTTTAAAAAAAATATATTTCATTTTTTTTTATTTTCACGGAAGGAAAGGCTCACGTACAGATTATATAAAGTTTTTTTTTTGATGATACGCCCAATTATTGAACTGTTAATACTACGTTATAAAATTTATATTGAACTTATGCTGTTGTTAGGTCTTTAAGTACATTTTAAAGCAATTTGAAGATGTATACTAAATACCTACGTTTAAAAATACAGATATGACTTATTATCAATTAGCACATTTAACCGATCAGTTAGTTGTCACCTGCATTATTTTATCAAGCATTTTAAATTAATGACAAATATTGAATATATTTATATTTATATATCTATATATTTAAATCATACAGTTTTTATTGATGTAATTGTGCTCTTAAAATTTATTTACATATTTCAACATCAAAATTAACATAGATATAAATTATATCTTCACTTAGTCTGCAAATCGCATACTCTTGTAAAAAATTGTTCTGTTAATTAAATTTCATATGTCATAGATCTTTATAAAAAGATTTTTTTTAATATTTTTATTGTCAGTTGAACTTTTATAGGATATCCTCATCATCGATTGCTGAAAATTCTATTTTGAATATTAAAATAAAAAATCATTAATTGAAAACTTGGCCTTTAAAAATAAACGTTTAAGATTAATGAAAAAAAATCGTGCAAACTTTGAATTCTCAATAGAACTTATATTTAAAATTTTCTTATTTCTTTTTTATATTTGAAATATTTATATTTAAAATAATCCATTAAGTGAAGACCTGGCTTTTGAAAACTAACGTTTAATATTAATGTAAAAAATCATGTATTACAAATGTGTTTTGTGAAATTATTTTTCTTACCACCTATTTAATATTTTATATTTTATACTAATATATATTGTCTGCTCATTTATTTTAAAGTATCACTATAAATCGGGTGCTAAAAATTGATAGATAAATAAATTTATTTTGATAATCTAGTCTGCTACCACCTAAGCCAAATATTATATATGATAGTTTTTATATTTTTTACTAATACATATTTTGTCTGCTCATTCATTCTACAAGTTTCAACTCTAAATATAAACAACTAACAATTATTGTAAAATGAATATTTATTTTGATAATAATTTTCCTACTATTTTGAGATTATTTGGCGTATACAATTGCAGCATAAAAATAAACATTTGAAAAAAGAATTTTATTTAATATTTGGAGATTATACTATGAATATTAAAATCAACTTTGAATTCAAATTGAACTAAACTCTGAATAAAACTTAAATTTAAAATTTTCTTATTTCTTTTTTTATATTTAAAATATTATATTTAAAGAAAATTCATTAAGTGAAAACTTGCCCTACAAGAATAGACGTTTAATATTAATGTAATACTATTAAACGTAAAAGACTATTAATTGAGAAATTATTAGTCTCCTACCACCTATGTCAAATGATGATAGATTTTATATTTTTTACTTATATATATTTGTCTGCTTATTTATTCTACAAGTATCGCTATAAATCAGATATTAAAAATTGATAGAATAATTGAAAATAATGTTTTATATTCAATATTTTGAGGTTATTTTGGAGTACAGGATTGCAGCATAAAAATGAGGATTTATTTTAATAATATAATTTTATTTAATATTTGGAGATTACTATGATTATTAAAATAAACTTTAAATTAAATTTGAACTATACCGAACTCAATCTGAATAAAACTTGTTTTTAAATATTTTTTTATTATAATAAAATACGTTCGAAAACTAAGTAAAAGTTAAAATGTTTCTTAGTTTATTATAAAGAACACAACGTTTAACAATAATTTCGACAAATTTTTGAACGACAACATAAATGTTTTATTCCTTCTAGTATTTGACTAATTTTGGTAATAATTAAGTTATTTCAAAATAATTATTTACAAGCCAATGTTTGATTCTAATGAGGCAAATGAAAGGTATATATGCATTCTACTCAAAAATTTAAGGTATATATGGGGTAAGCTTAAGTTCAAATTTTCCAGTTCTGTTTACATAATTAGAAAAAAAGTCAATTACCGAATACTTTAGACATTTTTTTAATCCAATTATATGCAAAAAGTAGTCATAAATCATAAAAGATTGTTGCTCGCCATGAGATCTGTGGCTTATGTACAAATCCTAGCACCATCATTGGCAAATTACCTCAAAAAGTCAAAAACAAGCTGTGCTAAATAATCTCAAACATCAAAAATTCCAATGAACAGGTGTTCTCGGATTATTCTGACCGAGGTAGACAGAACGGCCACGGGATCTCCTTTACGAAATTCGTGAAAATAATAGACAGGAAGGCAGTGGTCATACTTATTCATAAATTATATATTAATACTTTGTACTTACGTCTTGTGAATAAATCATGTAGATAGTATATACTTTGTTGACCTTATATCACGATCTATAATTTTGCGAAAAACATAACATATATATGCAATAAAGGGTGTTGTTTTTAATATAAAATATTTTTCCGGGGTAGTATTACTCTTAATGGAATCAATAAATTTACTTAGTTTAGAAAAAAGTCATTTATAATTATCTGAAATATTTCAAATGAATTTAAAACCTGTATATAAAAGATATTTACTTAAGTCTAAATTTGAACCAAAATTTTGTTGTTACTTATTTTGCCTTAGTTTTCTTAAATAGTACCTAATTGATGTTTTAACCTAAAATGTTTTATTATAAGACCTTCAAATCTGTTTTAACTAAAAATAAAAAATGTTTTTAGTTTTTTTTTGATGTCTTAATTTTTTATATCAGTTTCTAATTCATATTTTTCAATTAGAAAGCAACAGTTGTTGGAAAAAACGGTTGAATCGATTTTGAATAAAACGAATATACTTTGTAAGTTCATAATTACCTGGTTTATAAACGAATAATAAACATCAACTCTTTGTAATATATTTAAATTCAAAATGCGAGATTAATGTAATAAATCCCTCTTTTTAACAACAATTTAAATAACAAATATATATTTCTAGATCTTCTAATTATAAATATGGCAATATTCAATCAATTTTTCAAAACATTAAAAAATTATAAAAACTATTAATAGATCTTGTTTATTTGAATAATGCCAACATAAACGTTTAGTTTTTTTTTTTTGAAAAAGATTTGATAAATTATCGAAAATCTTATTTGTATGTAAAGATTTTCTATTATCCATTTTAATTCAACTCATTTCAATCATTGTATATTATATTTTATTTTTATCAATCGACCTGTTTATAATAATCATGTATGCCATTCAGTTATATAACTATGATTGATTAATTTGCAACAATTCATTAATGATAATATGTAAGAGAAGATACCAATGTACAATTGATTTTTTTTAACTCTTATTGAACAATGAATCCTTGAAGTATATTAAAAATAAAATATACATCAAATCCAAAACGTCCTAGCAATAACTAAACAGCCTAAAATGTGCCATTCATATTTTTTCGAAAATATTGAAATATTACAAAATATTTGTTGTATTTTTAAAAATTTCTACGTTTTGTAATGTTAATAAATTTTAATTAGATATGCTACTATAATATGATAAGATGCTTTTTAAATAAAATTTGTGAAGGAAATCATCCGCGTTACTGAAAAATGTAGATGCGTTTCGAACAATTTTAACATTCAACAAAATAATTTGAAAATGCATCTTGAAACATTCATCACTAAAACTTTACTAGAAACAATGAATGTTTCGAATTTATATATTCAAATAACATTTGATAGAGCAATCAACAATTAGGCAAGAAGATAAAAGCACGTTTCGGACAATTTTTACGTAATTACCAAATCATGTGAAGATAATAATCGATGCAGTAATAACAATTTTTTTATACATTTAACCGAAAATTTTAAGAAATTTCTAGAGTAATACGAAGGTACAGAAAAACTACTTATTTTCCTGCAAAAAATAATGGATAAGTCAGTAAATAAGTCAGAATTTTTTTTCTGACTTTTACCTTACTAGCGCTCTGACTATACTGTGTCCTCTAAAAGCAAACACCTTCGCCCAAAGTAAAAGCGAGCCGGTGTGGAGTAAAAAAAAAATACTCGGGAAAGGATCGTTATGGTTCCTCAAATAGTCAATACTGACATTGTAATTGATGACCCCTGTATATCATTCATTGATGGCGTTTTATGCCGAAAAGATTTATGACCTACTTGAACCCGAAGAAAATTGACGATTTTTTTCGTATTCGGTTACACATGCAAAGATATTTTGCTGGATATTTTACAGGACAATGCAATGTGCGTTTTTGTCCATCTTTTTTCTCAGAACTTGTCTTGCTGGTTGCAATGACATCTTCGCAATTTTTCACTTCATGTACGACACATACATTGTACGAAGATGTGATTTAAATATTGAAATATGGAGTGATTGGAAATAGACCTAGATTTAAGATAACTGAGGTTCTGGAACAACACTGATAGCAATGACTTTGAGCTTATTTCAGATCTTTGTCTATGAAAAAATTACTTATTTGTCGTACCAAAACTTCACTCTGGATAAAACTTGTCTTTAAAATGTTCTTATTATAATAAAAGACCCCGAAAAAGACGTAGCAGTTAAAAAGCCTAATTTTTAGTTGTGCCTGCGGTTTTGCAAGTTTTCTTAGTTTATTTACATTGAACACAAGACTTTTTTAATAGTTTGACCAATATTTTTAACTTAAATATAAATGATTTATTCTATTTAACATTATCTAAAATAATTATTTTACCGGCCAATTGTTTGAATGAAATGTTAAAAAAAAGGCATATATGCATTATGTTCTGGTTCAGGTTAAGCTCAAGGTTGAAGTTACCAGGTTCTGTTTATATAATTAAAAAAAATCAATTACCGAATACTTTTGACATTTTCTGAATCCAATATATGCAAAAAGTTATTATATTGTTATGACCAACTTGGACTCGAAAAAAATTACGACTATTGTACATGCAAGGGTATTTTGCTGGACATTTTACAGAACCATTCAATGTGCGTTTTTGTCCATCTTTTTTCTCAGAACTTGTCTTGCTGGTTGCAATGATATTTTCGCAATTTTTACTTAAAGTCCGAAACATATTGTACAAAAATGTGATTTAAAATATTGAAATATGGACTGATTGGAAATTGATCTAGATTTAAGAAATTCTGGATTGGGAGAAAATATGAAAACTACTGATGGCGATGACTTTGAGCTGATATCAGACTTTTGTTTATTAAAAATTTTACTTATTTGTTGTTAATAAATGACATCCGTTCATTTTACGAAAATATATATTGCCGTGAAATAAGCGACAAAAATTAAAATAAATTCAATATAATAATTAATGTAATCGATTTATTTGTATTGATTTTTTTCACGCAATAATTAAAATTCATAGTAAGTTTCATTATAATAATCATATATACCTATAATATAACTAAAATACAAAATTGTAAAATAATAAAAGTTGATTTGAACATGTGGTAGCGAGGGAGCAAGTAAGCAAAAAGTCATGACATTTCTCTAGTTTTGTGAACAATAAATTTTAATATTTTTATACAGATGGAAATTACGTTTTATAAATTTATCCATTTCTATAGCAGTCACCGTTTGACCATTCATAGTAGTCATAAGATAGTCTGCCTTCTAATGATATTGAAAAAGCTAAAGATGTTTTATTAGGTATGTATCACGATTTTACAAAAATATTTATAAAATATGCTACGAATATATTACATAATTTTCATAAATTTGAAAGCGTGCCAATGGGTGGTTCTCTAAAATCATTATACCTTTATTAAGTCTCAGATTAATTACTAAATGTCTTTTAATTATAAGACAGATTGTAATCTAAACATGAATAAAAAAAATCTGTTATATAAGTAAATGATAGTACTGTGGGAATCAAAGAGGCTATGAGTTTGGAGAAACAAATATTCATGTTACGATATTTTGTATAGTTTTGATAATGATTTATTTTAATTTTTATAAAACATAAAAATATCTTTCTAATAATTCATATTCCTAATTATATATTTTAATACATTTTTAGAAATATCTTTCTATTAATTTATATATTTCTATAGTAAAAATTTATATGTAGCAGAAATATTTACTATGAAACATTAAAATAATGAATATTTAGTAAATTCAATTATTAGAAATTTGTAATAACCCAATATTGTAATAGTATTGAAAAACCTTTAAGATCGATTGTTGATGTTGGTGATAATCTATATTTGATAAAACTTGAAAATGTTTTATTAAATATACTCCATTTTATAAAAATACAGATAAAATGTACTAATAAATATTAAACTTGATAATTAGTTAATCCGAAATAATTTTGATAGTAGTTATTTGTTTTTGTCTAGTTAAAAATAGTATCTGGTTTAAATACGACAAAAAAACATTTCTAGGTTTCATAAAAAACTATTTATATTTTAAGTAAACATTTGAACCAATAACTTTTAGCAAAGTATATTCAAATAAAAAATTATGCGTAGTTCTTCAAATATATATATATATATATATAAATAAATGTCTCTATAAAAAAAAATTCAATAATTTTTAATACAATAACTGATAACACATTTGTTGTCGATGTATTGGAAATCTATTGTGTACAAGAGCTGATATTTAAGTGTACAGATATATTCAATAAATATAACGAATATACAACAATATTAATAAAATATACTACCATACATATCATAATTAACAATTACACGGATTTTAATTATAGAAATAATTACAAAGTAGTGGATTGCTTTTTGACTAGTTAAATCCAATTGGTATCCAGATTCTGGATACCAAAACAGATCATTTATAAGGCTCGATATAAAATATAATATAACAATGAAATATTAATTGGAATTTAATCTTTATTAAAACACATTTGTAGTTCTTAAAATATATTATATTATATGTGTGTTCTATACAATAAATTCAGACAATGTTATCTTTAATGTAATTTAAAAAACTACTGAAAGGCTTCTGTTCCAAAAGTTTCGAAAATCCATTGAAATTGATAGCTGCTGTTTGAGGTCGAATTCTGTTATTTTAAAATATTCAAAAATATGTGGTTGTCTTTAATAAAAAAATAAACACTAATTTATAAAAATAATAATAAATTTTACTAGGAAATAATAAAATAACGATTTCACTGATTTCTATTATAGAAATAATTGATAGATGTGGGTTGCTAGTTTAACCAGTTAAAAAAATATTTTAAAAAAAATCTGATCTAGGTACCAAAAAAATCATTTCTAGACAACTGAGTGATCTGTATTTGCTCCAATTATATTGCATTACTTGCTTTATCTTGAGCAGTGAAATACTTGGTAACCAGTGGTGTGAAACCTTTTAATAATCTTGATAAAACCACAGCAAGTCATTGCAAATGCATATAAAAAATTCACATTTAAATGAGAATTTAAAATAATTAAAGATAAATTGCTGACAATAAAAAATAATATAGTAGATATAAATAAAATTGAAATATTAAGGCATGCAAAAAGTTGATAAAGGAAATCGGGAAAATGAAACTTTTTGATGTTGTGTTATAAAAAAAATTAACGCATTTAAATCTAATTATTTTGTTATATGTCATACTCAATAGAATGTTCGAATAGTTAAGTAAATTCACCTGAATTTTATTATTATTTGAACGATTTTTTGAACGATAAAATAACAAAAAAAAACTTTGAAAAAGTTAATATAACTGAAAGTTGTTATCAAACTAGAAACCTCATAAAATTTAATATAATATTTTAGAAGACAACTAGGATTGAGGGTTTGTTTTCTCATAAGTCAACTAGAATTATAATTAATTTAGGAAATAAACTTGAATTTGATGTTTATTAGCAGTTTTTTAACGATAGTACAAAAATATCTATAAATATAATAAATACTTGCCAATTTTTAAAAGGTTTTTAAATAATTTTCAGCCTAAATCGCTTGTTCCAATAATATGCAGAGATTTGTCTATTAGTATGTTTTTTAATTGTAGATAAACTCAAATATAATTATTTTGGTTGCATATTATTTTTAACCAAAAATCTACATATATAAAGAAAGTTCAGTTATTTTTAAAAGAATTATAAATATAATAAAATTATTTGTGACTAAAAAAAATTGACACATAATATTGTAGAGTTACGTCCATTATTTTATTTTTGTTCTTTTTTTATTTCTGAAAAAAAAACGCTAATTATTTGTTTGCATATCATTTTCAATTATAAAAAGGCAAAAGCTGTAACAGAGTAAAAATAATTAAAGGTTATTATTATCGAAAAAAATCGAGCAGTTTTAAAACAATTAACGAGTTAAATTTGCTATTGTTCAATTTACTGGTTCACATATTTTTTTTTGTAAGTATTCTTATTTTTTATAGATAAACTAGAATTTGATATTTGGCTGGAAATATAATAACAAAAACTATACTAAAGAACATATTATAAGAAGTTATAATTAAACAAGGAAAATCGATAAATTTTGGATAATTTTGCCCATTGCAATATTTTTCTGTTGAGGAAAATTTGCATGCTTGTTGTAGAGTAACAAAATAACAAACAACTATAAAAAGATAAATTTCATAAAGGGGTTAGGCAAAAAAATTCAATAAATTTTAAAATAATCAATTAATATAAAAAATACTGCCTATAAAAACGCTTGCTTCTTTGCACACTTTTTAGGTATTTTTTCTTCTCTTTGAGAACAATTCTGATACAATTTTTAAATTCTATTTGATCAAATGTTTGTTACATCGTCTGATCACTATTTAATCATATGAAAACATACTCGTATGTATACAGATGCAAATTTTTCTCAAATAATTGAAAAATCAATTTGCTGTTACTTTTGACAAATTACATCTATTAGAAGCCACCTAAAAATATTAAGAAAAATCAAATATATGTCTAAAAAACACTTTGTTATATAACCACCTTCATGACCCATTATACTTCAACTCCAATGAAAATGAAACCAAATTGAAAATTTTTACAATATTATTTTGTCATATTTGCTTGATTAGCATATGCATTTAACTATTTGGCAAAATACATTTATTAGAACCCACCTAAAATTGTATAGAAATATCAAATGCCTAAGAAAACTACTTTGTAAAATAACCACTTTTATATCCTGCTGTTATATTTCAACTTCAATGAAAATTAAATCAATTTGAAAAGGTTTTTTGCCAAACTAATAAAAAAACAGGGACAAATAAAGACATACAAAAGGTTGCTTAAAAAAGGCCTACGGGTCATTATGCATTTGGACATTACTCAATAATTAAACAAAAATTCAATTCTTATGAATAGTTAAAATTCAATTTTTATAAATAATTAGAAAATGCATCATTAAATCTCCTAGTAGTGGAAAAGTATATTTCTCGTTCTATCAAAGTAAAAACTTGCAACATTCAGAGTATTAAAGATATTAGAAAGCCAACAATAGTTAATTCTTGTCAAATATTATCTTGGATTGCTTTAGTAAAATAAATTTAAGCTTATATTATTTTTTTAGTATTGATTAGAATCTGCTTTTACTTATTCGACGAATACTAGAAGAAATCCAAAAATTTTATAGTGATATTAAAAATTGCATGCATGCCTAAGAAAACTACTTTGTGAGATGAGCACCTTTATAGCATGCTGTTTATAATTCAACTTCAATAAAAATTAAACCAATTTGAAAATAATTCTTGCCAAACAAGTCGAAAAAGGGCTGCACAAATGATTGCTTCCAAAAGTCTACTTGTTTATTATGCAATTGGACAAGCACAATCTTTTGCATACTTTTTGAATAATTTCAATAAACCAATTTGAAAATAATTTTTTGAAAATCAATGAACGGAAAGGTATTTTACAGATTGCTTATAAATTCATTACTAATGATTGCTTCAGAGAGTCCCCTACACTTTATTATACATTTGGGCATTACAAAATTCTTTGTATTGTGGCGATATCAAGCAGGCTGGTTTTGATTTGTAAAAAACAATCGGACATGTCATGTATATTTTTGATATCGAAATATTTTTATAGTTAATAAATTTATATATTTTTTTATTATGCTGGGAGTTTCTAATTTAATATATTGTCATAATCATTACTACTCCCACATTGGTGACTCACGACGATGGAGATGAAGATAAAGGAGTTTTATTTTTCGAAGATTTAAGAAAAATTGATTTTGACGCAGCACCATAATCACTGGTCTTCAGTGACGACCTATAAGGTATGTCCAGTCCAATCCATCATAGTTAACGCACTTACTATCTGGATCAGACTTCCGAGGTTACTCATTTGGTATACCCAGACCTCAGTGTTTATTGCTGACAGAAAAAATAATTTGGAGTCTGAACTTTTCATTGGAATGCAATTCAACCTCTCTTTCTCTGTTAACTCAACAAATCGTCTTATAATGCTACCTCCCATTATCGGTGACAACGACGAATCAAAACAAAATTTGACATAATTTATTGGATTCCACAATTCTGGACTCTTATGTCAAAGAAACCAATGATCCTGATTTGGATAAAGAGCCAACTTCTTTCTCTGATCGGAACTCATCAGATACGAATGCAACGCTTGCAGAAATGGAAACTGTACCCATAAATTATGCATTCTAAACATTAAGTAATTCGGATATAACTAATACCCATTAGATCGAGAACATTATGCAGAATATGGAGTTGATGGCAGGTCAAATCACCACATACGGTGGATCTGCTGACGAAACATGGAAATTTGTAATTGACCAGTATTACAACACTGGTCTGCTATAATCTGCTTTCCCACCACATTTTTATAACGTGTTTCCCTGTATTTTTTTTTTTTAAACTGTGAGATCAACACTGGCAGGGAGTGTGTGGCGATATCAGCAGGCTGGTTTTGATTTGTAAAAAACAATCGGACATGTCATGTAATTTTTGATATCGAAATATTTTTATAGTTAATAAATTTATATATTTTTTTATTATGCTGGGAGTTTCTAATTTAATATATTGTCATAACGACTCCCACAGTATATACTTACCAATAATATTAATAAATAAACATAAATTCAATTGTTATAAATTGTCATAGAATAACAAAATGCATTATTAAATCAGTTAGTAGATCGTGCAAAAGGATATTACTTGTTGTATCCAAGTAAAAATTTGCAAAATTTATAGCAGTGTTGAAGGCATATATAATAGTTCATGTCAAAAAATATTATCTTCGATTGCATTATTAAAATAAATTTAAGTTGATATTATTTTGCAGTATTGATTAGGATCTGCTTTTACATATTTGGTTAATTGCATACATTAGAAGCAACCTAAAAACTATTTAGTGAAATCAAATGCATGTCTAAAAAACCAATTTGTTAGATAACAACTGTCATAGCTTGGTACTATTTTTCTACTTCCATGAAAATGAAACCATTTTAAAAATAATTTTTGCCAAACAAATCAAAACATGGCCATACAAATGATTGCTTCCAAAAGTCTTATAAAAGTCTTAAAAGTTTATTATGCAATTGGACAAACACAATCTTTTGTATACTTTTTGAATAATTTTAATAAACCAATTTGAAAATGATTTTTTGCAAATTAATGAACGAAAAAGCATTTCACGAATTTATTATTAAGTCATTACTAATGATTGTTTCAGAAAGTCTTACTCTTTATTGCGCATTTGGGCATTACAAAATTCTTTTTATAATCTTTCCAATAATATTAATAAGTAAACATAAATTAAATTGTTATAAATTGTTATAAAAATGATTAGAAAATGCATGATTGAATTAGCTGGTAATTTGTAAAAATATTATTACTTATTTTATCAAAGTAAAAATTTGCAACATTAGGAGCAGTGGTAATATGAAGGCAATAATAGTTAATTTATGTCAAAAATCTGATCTTCGATGGTGTTATTAAAATAAATTTAAGCTAATATTATTTTGCAGTACTGATTAGGATCTTTTTACATATTTGGTGAATTGCATCCATTAGATACCACCTAAAAATTATATAGAGATAGCAAATGCATTTCTAAGAAAACTACTTTGTGAGATAACAACCTTTATATCATATTATATTCCAACTTAAATTATTTTCATTTTAAAAATGTTTTTTCTACACTAATTAAAACAGACGCGTTTTTTATATTTTTATGATTGCTTTAGAAAAGACTGCTCATTGAAAATCCTGGGCATTTGGACCTTACGCAATCCCTTTGTGTACTAATAATTCTAATAAACAATAAATTATTATGAATTGTTACAAAAATGACAGCTAGTGGAACTATAAGCCACCTAAAAATTATTTAGTAATATCGAATGCATGTCTGAGAAAACTACTTTGTGAGATAACCACCTTTTTAGCGTTCTTTTATAATTCAATTTCAATAATAATTAAACCAATTTGAAAATGATTTTTGCCAAACTAATCAAACCGTGGCAAATAAAGATATACAAAAAGTTGCTTTAAAAAGTTTTAATACTGTTTATTGTGCATTTGAACATTTCTCAATAAACAAAAATACTTAATAATTAAAAAGGAAATTCTTATAACTTGTTACGAAAATGATTACACTTCCATGATTACATCAGCTAGTGAGGATACTGCTCGTTCTATCAAAGTAAAAATTTGCAACATTCAAGGTACTGGTAATATTTTAAAGGCAATAGTAGTTTATTTATGTAAATTTTTATATGGATAAATAAAAAGAAAAAATTGACTTTGATAAAATAAATTTATTTGCTTGATTAGAATCTGCTTTTACCTATTTGAGTGTGGGAATCAAGGAGCTTTGGAATTTGGTAGAAACAAATATTTATGTCATGACATTTTTATAGTTTTGATATTCATAATTTGCAATACATTTTTATAAAATATGTAAATATATTTTCTCGGTTTTAAAAAACTTCGAAGCTACCTAAAAATGTTATAGAGATATCAAATGCATGTGAGATGGACTATTCCAAAATTATTTCAATGGTAAAGCTAGTTATGTAGTTTCATATAAAGTGGTACTAAAAATTGACAAAATCCTTTACGGTTGCTGTGCAGTAAAGGAAGAGTTTTAGACAGAGAACACTAAAAGGTTTATACAAAAACCGATATTTCAGAAAACCGGTTTTCGAATTTTAATGTTACTAAAAAACCGGTTTTACCGGTTTTCGAATTTATATGGAAAATAAATTCTTGCTCGAATATTCTGTAATTTATCCGTAAATTTAGTGAAATTAGAGCAGTATTTGAATGAATTCATTTATTGTTCAATTTTATAGATAGTAAACAAAATTATTTTAATTTCAATCAGTAGAAGTAAAATTAATAGTTTATCTTGACTAAATAACTTTGAAAATATTATTCGTTATTTACGCATTATTTTCACATATAAGAATGAAAATTTTTTATGATAGTGAAAGGAAAGTTTTCATTAATAATTAACAAAAATTCATCAAATTAAAAAAAATATTAGACAAATGTTGATACATACTTGTTAATAACAATTTTAGTTTTAAAAACAATTATCTAAACTCAGGTATTGTCTATTCGAGCAATTTTAATTAATTAATTAAAAATTAGAAATATTAGACACATGTTGATACATACTTGTTAATAACAATTTTAGTTTAAAAACAATTAATCTAAACTCAGGTATTGTCTATTCCGAGCAATTTAATTAATTAATTTTAAATATTCTAATTGGTTTTTGTTTAATAAAATATGATTTAAAAAAGCTGAGAACGTCTATCGAATTGGTACTTATACGTGTCCTTTGTTTACTCCCAAAATTTTCTAAAATAAAAAATACTCTTATACTTGCGACAAATTATGCTTAATTGTTTTAAAGCCTGATATAATAATTCTAAGTTTTCTTTTTTTTTAAGATTGAGTAGAGGAAGTTAATTCTTTAAGAAGAAGTCACACTGATTTAAATTAATATATACACAATGGTATAAAAATCTAAATTAATATATACAAAGCCTTTCTGGGAACCATTGCAGACGGATAAGATATCAAATGCTATTGAACCGATAGGATTTTAAGAATCAAAACGCTTTTATCTATCTTTCATATTTGGCTATATGTCATTTCCATTTATACAGTGAAAACTGACTTTTTTCACTAAAAAACCGGTTTTTGAATTCCATAATTTTTGCCAAAAAACCGGTTTTGAAAACCGACAAACCTAGAGAACATGTCACCTAGAAAACGCATAAAGGTAAAATAGAACTATGTTGCGATAAATGAGTCTTTGAGATATGCTACTTGCTTGATAATATATGAGTGAAGTTGCTTTTTATGCATCGTAAATACGTGTCAATTTCCAGTATTTAGTAACATATTGCATGAAAACTGGAACATAACATTACTTTGCTATATAACATTGGTCCCATTGGGCGGGCCATGAATCAAAATTCGTTTTAATGCAGATGCAAAATTTTTCTTTGCAAAAAACCAATTGGAAATGACTTTTACCAAACTAATCACAACAGGGGCGTTGCACAACTTGATTATGAAGTCATACCAATGATTGCTTCGTAAAAGACTGCCTATTGAAAATCCTGTGCATTTGGACATTACACAATCTTTTGTGTACTGCTCTCTACGTATGTTAATCACGTGCTAAGTTATTATTATAATAAATACAGGGTCTTCAGTACTCTATTCTTTGTAAATAGTTCCCAATGTGTTTGTTGATTTATTCCAAAGGTACCTGCGCGAATACAATTCAACCATAAGCGCTTCTGGGGCTTTTTCCAAGGGGAACTTTAATGAATGATTACCTTATCGGCTGGAACTTGGTGTATCAAATGACGGTTAATTATCATATTTATCGAAAGTTTTGATTATATGTTGACCTGCAGTACATCTACCCTTCAGAAATTCTTGGAACTAGTCATAATTAGAGTCCTAGTAGAAAATTGCAAATTCCACGTAGCTTTTTGGTCTGGGAAACTGAAAAATATTTCAAATGGGAACAATTAAATAATATTTTAAGATGGTTGCGGACACAAAAACATTTTACTTAGCATGAATAACATCAGATTTAGAATACTCACTCGTTAATAGAATTTGCAATAATTTGTAAAAAAAATAATTTAATTACTTGCTCTTGGAAGAAATGGCAGAAAATTAATATATACATATTGCAGAATAAAATTGAATAAAAAAATATTTAGGTACAGTTAAAATATTGTTTATCTCTCAAATTTACGTGATCGTGTTTTCTGATTAAATCGAAGTTAGTGTTTTAATCGTTTATAAAAAATATATATAGTTTGTAGGACAATAGACAATCAATATTCGAATTAGCAGAATATGTAAAGTTGGTTTATGTAGCAATATTTATATATGAAATTATAATCATATATTATTTTTGTATGTTTAGACTTACAATTGGTTTTCATATCTACAGTTATAAATGTTTTGTCATTAATTGTTACATATTATAACTAAAAGGTTTACTAATGGGTAAATTGTTGAGAATACATTTTAATACCTACAATCAAATTACTGAATGTCTCTTGGAGACAGATTGTAATTTATATGGGAATAATATATATATATATATATATATATATATATATATATATATATATATATCATAGTTATTTCTAAATGAGTTTAAATTACTCTAAAAGATAAAAAATAATATATGTAAAAATAGGAAAAATATTGATTATATAAAAGACTGCAGTATAAACTCTGAAAATATTCACTCACATATCTTAATATTAAAATTATTATTAATTGTTTAAATTAAAATTCGCATAGTATCTGAGAAACTCAAAATTTTTCTATAAATCAAACATCAATTTTGCTACCTAGTTGAGTCTGGCAATTTGCCTTAATTCAATTTGCAAAAACTTTCCTTTAAATATGAAAATTGACCTAATCAACCGAAATTAAGATTCAAATAATCGTATCTACTAATTTGTAATCAACTTTATATTAACATATATTTGTCAGCTCTCTTCTGCTTAATATAATAATATATACACAGATTGCAGAATAAAATTGGATAAAAAAATATATATTTAGATATAAGTTTTGAACTGTATTTCGAAAATAAAGATTTAGCTTTTACCTAAATCTAAACATTGCCATATCCAATTGTAATCTCTTAAACATATTTGTAATATTTGTAATTATTATTAATTATAATAGTGCACAATAACTTTGTATGCCCTAAAATTATAATCTATTATTCAAAACTTTATTGAATTTTGATAATTCAACCAATTTTTGTAAGATTATTTAGTGCATGAACATAGCTATGTTAATACATTTCATTAAAAATGCCAAAAAATGTTTTAAAAAAACTTAATTGTTTTGTGATATTATGCAAATGCTCTAAGAAAATACTAGTACGTTATTATATGATAGAATATTATATTAGAATTATTATTATACCATAGAATAGTATATTATGTATAGAGAAGTTTTCTAGGCTTCTCTAAAAACTTTATTCTCATAATTATTAATTAATTTCTATAAAAATGCACAAATTCTTGAACTTGAGATAGCAAGATTTTTGCGAAAATTGTTACAAAAAAGAGCGCTCTTTAGCTAATTGCACAGAAACGGCTTGGACGATCGTCTCGCAGACTAACCAAGCTTCACATTATCGAGTTTATTTCAATGAATTTTACCACATTTAAAATAAATGAAATGAAATTTGCAATATTTTGTTCATTTTTTTAAATTAAATGCATATTTAGGTACGGTACTGCAAATAGAAATATCTGAAAATTAATGTGAAATCAAAACTTCAACACAATATATAAGAATCAGACAATTTTTAAATGCTATTAATTAATGAATTATTTTAGGATGTTCAGGGATACAGATAAATGCTACTATTCTTTTGATCAAAAGCATATTTAAAAATACTTGCACACATAAATAAACTACGCAACATTTTGCACAAAAACATAATTTAATTAATTGGTTTTGAAGGTATTTATTAAATTAGCACAAAATTAATATTAAGCGAAAATTATTGACACAATTTCCGAGAGAAAAAATTAAAATGCAATAAATTCAATTTGGCGGGTAGAACAAAGATTTTACTTCTGCAGATAAAAATCACAATTAAAATATTTGAAAATTCGAAATACTTGTGCTAAAAATATTTATTTGGATTTTAGAAGTTGTTAATAGGTAGATATATAATATTCGATAGAGAGCCATGTAGTATGCATTTATAAAAACAATTCAAAATCTTAATATATTTTAATGTACTTTAGATTTTTTTAACTAGGCCACTTTACGTATTATATCTCTAAATATTATTTATAGCAATCTATAGTAAATAATATTTATGTTTCATAAGAAAACAAAAGTATTGCAAAAAGCCGACTCTCCACAAAAAGCAAAATACTGGTTCATAAAAATGCCTTGGAAAAAAATTGGTTCAAAACTGTATAAAAATTGTGTTTGCATTTTGCTGTGGTTTATATGATTAACTAATGGAAAACATTAGAATAATATTTCTTAACTAAAATATCTTTAAATGGACTATAAATAAATATTTATTACCTTAAATTTTGTCTGGCCTCAAAAAAGTTGTATCAACAGTCTAAAATTTTAGAACGTCTTTTTTTTGAGATGAGCTTCTGAAGATCATCTGTATTTTTTTTTCAAATAGATATTTTTACTACTACTTTTCTTAAAATATAATTAAAGCATACCATAATATATGTATAAATTTTTGGATCAATAAATTCAATAGATTTTTTCAGTAAAAAATCACAAAAATTCACTTTTGTGACTCCGTTCTGTAGCTGTCTATATCCATTAATTATGTCGAACCCAAATAATACTTAAATGCAGTTTTGAATTATATATATTATTTTAGTAAAATAATAATTAAATGCGTTAATATTACTAATAAATAAATTTGAGACTGTGGTGAAATAATAAATGAATGAGATAATAAATTAATTAAATATTAACGTGGAAAATCACATTTATCGTTTAAGTAAATTATTTAATTGATTTTTTTTAAAAGTACTCGACATATCAATACTATGCTGCTTTTAAAAATAAAATTTGTTAAATATAAAATCCACTGATGAGGAAACAAAATAATTATAAAAGATCAACAGTTTAAAAGCTTAGAACCTTGAATCATGTCAATACAAAAATGCGTTTTTATAATTTCCATTACATAATAAAAATAATAATTAAATGCATTAAAATTAGGAATTAATAAATTTATTGAAACTGTGCTGAAATAACAATTAAATGCATTATTAAACATACAACGTGAAAAAACACATTTATCGTTTAGGTAATTAATTTAATTAATAGCTTTCAAAAGTACTTAACATATAAAATCCTAGTTGCATTGAAAAAAAGATATTTGTTGAATAGAATTTTTTTTAAATGGGATAAAAATTATTAAAAGATCATACCTATTTTGGTTTGCAAAAAAGTTGTATCAATAATAATTTAAAAGAATATTATTATAATATGCATCATTTTAAAAAAAGAGGATTAAATGCAATAAAATAAACAATTATTAAATTCTGGCGAAACGCCGGTCGAGGGCAACGAAAATTGCTCCTTCTATCCAAGTAAAAATTTGTAACATTCAGTACAATATTATAAAGATATTTATAATAGTTAAAATATGTATATATATATATATATATATATATATATTAAATTTTTTATTAAAATAAATCTAAGCCAGAATTTATTCGCATTTTTTGCTTGATCACGATATGTTTTTGCCTTTTTGATAATTTACATTTAGAAACAAAAACCCTAAAAAATTATGTCAATTATTAATATCAGATGTATACACAAGCGGCCAATTATTTTAAATAAACAAACTATAATTTATCACATTAATATATACCCATATTATTGATATATTTCAGCTTACATGAGCTCGAGTGAAATCTGCAAATAATAATTATCAGCAAATCCCCAAATGAAAACTATATTCGATATTTTGATCACCTTTTTGGAACTCAAAAAACTTTTTGTTTTCAAAATTCCTGTTATGTTAAAATTAATTTAAATACATACAGCGATATTAAAATTGCAGACAAATTTTGTATGAAAATTGAAATTGTATGGAGAAGTTCTAAATCAATATCTGCCTTCTTGACAAAGGAAGCAAACGGATAGTAATGATAAATTAATATTTGTATCTTGCTTTTGTTTATCATTATAAGATTAAACTATTTTGTTTTATAATGGCAATGATATATAATATAAAAAAATCTGAAATTACGCAATATTTAGCATAACTTTGCTTACTATATTTTCTGAGTTCTTAAGAATAATATATTCGTTTCAAACTAAAATTTAATTATACTCCAATAAAATAATTGATTTGTTTTCTTGTATCAGTTTCTAAAAATATTCCCACGTCTTTTTTAACTGAAATAAAATATTTATTTTAAATATTTTTAATAAACATGAGTACGATAAGAAAATCTCAGTATTCAAATTAAGTTTAAATTTTAATTATAATGAAGAAAGCTTTTTCGATATAAAAAATGTTTGATTCAAGAATTTATATGAACTTGTCGAATTGTGTTGTATGAAATTTTAATTTTTTTTAACGAAAAAAACTTACAAAAAATCAAAAAAAAAAAACTTCAAAAAAATATAAACAAAATGTAAATTATGTGCATACTAAAAATATTCAAATATTTTCTTGAATTGAAATAGAATATTAATTTTAAAAATTTTTTATTGAGTACGATAAGAAAATCTAAGTATTCTAATTAAGTTTAAATTTTAATTATAATGAAGAAAGCTTTTTCGATATAAAAAATGTTTTATTTAAATAAAAGTATTTAAATAAAATTGTCAAATTGTGTTGTGTAAAATATACATTTTTTTTAATGAATAAACTTAAAAAAAAAATTCAAATCAACTTCAAAAAATATAAACAAAATGTAATTTACGTGTATACTATTAAAAGATAAAAACATATCAGAAAACTTACAGAATATTGTAAATTTTCAAAAAATTAGTGGTTTTTGTGAAAAATGCCAAAGACAACCGGTTGTCGAAAATATCTATGTTCATTTTTATAATAAAATTATTTCTGTGTGCAATTATAAGTTTTAAGCTTTAAAAATTACACTAGTTATGAATTCAGTACAGAAGAATGCAAAAAATATAGTCTTATAACTATAATTTGGGTTTGTAAAAAAAATATTTTTGAAAGTTTTTATTTTCTCTAATTATTAGATTTAAGAGAAAATTGTAATTGGTAAATAGTGTGGAAATCAAAGAGGCTAAGAGTTTGGAGAAACAAATATTCATGTCATGATATTTTGTATAGTTTTAATGATATATTTTTAACATATTTTGATAAAACATTGAATAATATTTCTATTAATTTATATATTTATATAATAGCTAGATAAAAAAAAACGGTATGGGTATTACCATCTCAGTATTCAAATTAACTTTAGATACAAAATTTTTCGAAAAAAATATTTTTCTCAGGGATGTATGTATGTAAAATTGTCATATGTTGAGATTATTTACTAAAAAACTCAAAATTATCTACGATGATAATCAGAATGAAAAAAATCTCTAATTAATGAATGCATTTAGAATTTTACAAAAATTAATGATTGCGTAGAAATGTTCAGAAACGGTTCAGCAAGGTCGGTTTCTGGAAACATGTATTTTCATTTGTGTAATATTTGTATTGTTGTATATCTCATTTTTCGAAAAAAATATTTTTTCCTAGGGATATATGTATGTAAAATTGTCATATGTTGGAATTATTTACTAAAACACTCAAAATTATCCACGATGATAATCAGAATGAAAATCTCTAATTAATGAATGCATTTAGAATTTTACAAAAATCAATGTTTGCGTAGAAATGTTCAGAAACGGTTCAGAAACGGTTCAGAAACAGTAACAGATCGGTTTTTGGAAACATGTATATTCATTTGCGTAATATTTGTATATTTTTTATACCTCATTATGTACACAAATATTTGATGAATCATGTCTCAAAAAATGCAACAAAATTGGCTACTTTAAATTATTAATTAGTTTGATTTTTACAAAAATAACAAAGATTGCTCAAAATTTATTACAGATATGGTCTTGTATGTTTTTAAAACTCTAATGTTAAGATACGGTTGGAAATTGCTTTACTGAAAAAAATGCTTTTTACAGTAAAAAAAATATACAATGTAAACAATACACCAATTAAAACTAATAAACTTAAACTGTTATATAATTTGTAACTGAAGTATCTTTTTAAAATATATAAAAATCACTCAAAATGAAACAAAAAGTTTAGAAAATATATGTATATATATAGCCTTATAGAGTACATAAATATAGTACTCTGTCTTCTTTTAATAAATATGAGTGTATATTTCTGCATTGTATCATTTGTAGTTTAATTTATAAAAAAGTTATTTCTTGAAGGTATTTTTTCTTAGTTTTTAATTTTAACTAATTGTTTATTTAAATTTAAAAACTGTTCAAAATATAATTACCCAATAACTTCATAAAATGTCTTATAATAATTCTAATGCTTGTTAGGTTGAAAAAGTTGTCTTCCCAAAAAAAAATTATTTTTTATTATCAATGAAATGATATGATATGATATCAATAAAATGACTAATTAAGTGCAGATTTAAAAAAAATAATAAAATTAAATACGTTTTTCTGAAATGCAGTGTCCATTTTGATCACTGACTTTTTTATCTTTCAAGCATCATTATCTCAGTTTCAGGAAATTTCTGCGGTTTTACCCAAAAACTGAATATGGTACAATTTGACACTATTCTAAACATTGAATTGTATATCATTCAAGGTATTTAAGTACAGTAAATATCAATACTAGAAGTAATCAGAAAATCTCAACCAAGTACCAATAATTTTTCCCGAGTGGCCGAAGGCATTTGATATCAATAATGGAAAAAGAGAAAAGCAGGGAAATGTTCTTTGTAATATGTCTAGACAACCAAGATCGTTATAGTAAAAAAATCACCAGGGTGAAATTTGGTAAACCAATTGACACTGCCGTTTTTGTTCATGGCTTTATCATCATAAATAGTGCATAGACTTTTGGTGAGATTAAGATGCCTTTTTAGATTCGCAGAATTTAAAAAGCAAAATATGACAAAAATAGGTGTTAAAACAAAGCATCCCATAATATGACAGTGTGATATCTAAAAATCATCGCAAAACAATAAAGTCAATTGAATAATTTTTGAATTTGAATATATCATAAAAACACAGCAAAATTTGGAATTATATTAAAATACAATAGTAATAATAAGCATTCTAATTGAAAGTGTTTATATAACAAGTATAACTAGTCCTTCATAGAAATCATCCAGGAAAGCAATAGTATTTTACATTTTTTCACAAACGCAAGTTAAACTAAATAATCGAACAAAAAACTGTTCAGACTGACAAACTGAATTGCCTAAAATCCAATAAAAAAAAGGTATTTTATATTTGGATTAAGCGGGAAAACGTGCAAATTAAATTGAAATCATGTACGAGTGAAAACTTCTATATTTGAAAAACCGATGAATCTAAATATTATAAAAATTACAAAAGTATTTCATAGTATATACGTTCTCAAAATATGTGTTTTTATGTATCTCATGATCAAAAATTTAATATGATTTGAAAACAACAAATACTACTTGAGGATGCAATAAATATCTGTCTATTTTAACTGAATCAATTTTCTTAAATCAAAATGTCTGACTAAAATCTTCATTCTTCCATTATATTTTATATTTTATATTATATTTTTGGATCTATGTTTTTTTCAGCTTTCAAGCTATTCTAAAATTATGTTCAAAGTCAAAAAGAAAATTTTCATATTTTTTTCGTAAAATGGAAAAAAAAAAGTTCAAGATTACTAATGTTATAAGCTATTTTAACTTGGTTTTGTGATTATTTCATTTCAATACAGCAATTTTCTCATTCACAACTAATTGTTTCATAAGCATACATAACATTTTCAGGATATTCAATGGGTAGTTGTAATTTTATTATTCAGTAAGAGCGAAGATTCAATTTAGGCCTATACTTTTCGAAAACCCGGGACAATCCGGGATAAAAGATCTGAATCCGGGACAAATATTGCTATATAATAGAAAAACCCGGGACACAAGGTGGAAATCCGGGACTGTCCCAACAAAACCGGGACGTCACCTTACTACTATGCAATAATATAAGTATTTTATATTTGGACTACGTCAGCTAACCAAAACAAAAAATTAAATTGTAACTAAAAATTAGAAAAGTGTTACATAGTATATAAGTAAATTGTAATAAATTACAAAAGCATTTCAGAGTTTATAAGTATCAAAAGTATGTGTTGTCTATGTTTGCTTTTACTCATGAATGTATGTATTAGCGGATGCTCTAAAACTCGGCCAAACAAACTGTTCTAGAAGAAAACTTGCGATGTCATTTTCCATCTTTTAAAAATACTAAATGAGAAACAAGATCAATCAAATAAGAAACAATTCAAAGACAGCTGGATTGCCTACCGCTAATAATAAGTAATTTACATTTGGACTATGTCAGCAATCCTGCAAATTAAACTGTAGCCATGTAGAAGTGAAAGCTGCACTTCAATCAATATTTGCAAACTCGATGAATCTAAATTTTATAAAAATTACAAAAGTATTTCATAGTATATTATACGTTCTCGAAATATGTGTTTTTATGTATCTCATGAATGTATGTATGCCAGAGTTACGACCAAATTGCCTACCGCCAATAACAAAAGGTATTTTACATTTGGATTACATCAGCAAACCTAAAAATTAAATTGCATTTATTTAGAAGTGAAAGCTGCACTTTCTTAGTTGCCAACCTAACACATCTAAATTTTTAAAAAATACAAAATTACTGGAATATATCCAGAGTACTTAAGTACTAATAAGCAGCATGTATTGTGTATATATCTAATAAATGTATGTATGTGCGGATGCTCTAAAACTTGCTCAAACAAGCTGTTCTAGAATAAAACTTACGAAGCAGTTTCCATAAATTTCCATAACTGCCAAATGAAAATTACACAATCAAACAAAAAGCTGTTCAGAGTTACGGCCGAATATGCCTACCGCCATTAACAAAGGTTATTTACATTTGGAACATACATTAGCAAACCTAAAAATTAAATTGTGTTCATTTAGAAGTGAAAGCTGCACTTTCTTAGATGCCAACCTAATACATCTAAACTTAAAAAAAATTGCAAATATATTTCAGAGTACATAAATACTAATAAGCCGCATGTATGTATGTATATATGTACGGATGCTCTAAAACTCGCTCAAACAAGATGTTCTAGAATAAAACTTACAAAGCATTTTCCATAAATGCCAAATGAAAATTACACAATCAAACAAAAAACTGTTCAGAGTTACGGCCGAATTGCCTAACGCCATTAACAAAAGATATTTTACATTTGGAATACACATTATCAAACCTAAAAATTAAATTGTGTCCGTTTAGAAGTGAAAGGTGTCCTTTCTTAGTTGCCAACCTAGTACATCTAAATTTAAAAAAATTACAAATATATTTCAGAGTACATAAGTACTACTAATAAGCAGCATGTGTTGTGTATGTATCTAATGAATGTATGTATGTGCGGATGCTCCAAAACTCGCCCATAAAAACTGTTCTAGAATAAAACTTACGAAGCATTTTACATCTTTCATAAATGCCAAATGAAAATTACACAAACAAACGAAAAACTGTTTAGAGTTAGAGCCGAATTGCTACAAATAAATACAAATAATATGATTATAAGCAAATTAGGAAAAATAAGTACGTTAGGATGCCTCTATTGAATTAATCCTAAGTGAAGAAAGTCAGGCAGAGATTACATGGTCAGGTCATTTTCTTTTGAGTCTTCGGTTTGTATTTTCTTTCACAAGTGGTTTTAGTAGTTTATTGGTATGTGTTTCGATTTTGTTAAGATGCGTGCAGACTTTATTCTTGGTGACGTCTTTTATATAAGGTATTTTTAGGTCCTGATGTATCAAATGATTACTTACAAACCATGGAGCGTCGACTAGAATTCTGAGAATTTTATTTTGCATTCTCTGCATCATCTTGGCTATATGTGATTTGCTAGCACATCCCCACAGTTCTATGCCGTAGGCTCACACCGGTTTCAGCACTGCATTGTAGATTAAAACTTTGATTTTAATTAAACTTTGATTAAACAGTGAAAGTGTTGAGTTTCTATCTAAAAGCCACTTTAACTCTTACATTTTTAGTTTTATTTGCATCAGCAAAGCTAAAAATTAAATTGTATCCATTTAGAAGTAAAAGCTGCACTTTCTTAGTTGCCAACCTAATACATCTAAATTTAAAAAAAATACAAATATATTTCAGAGTACATAAGTACTAATAAGCAGCATGTATTGTATATGTATCTCATGAATGTGTGTATGTGCGGATGCTCAAAAACTTGCCCAAACAAGCTGTTCTAGTGGCGTGTCTAGCGGTATAATCAACCCCATCCCTTTTCGACCTTTGGCAATAAAAACTGTTTCAATTTAATCTCGTTAGATTTTTTTCGTAAAAAATCTCACCCTTACGAAAAAAGTCGCCGCCGCAACACAATATAATTGTTGCAAACAAAATCCCAGGCAAATGCAACGATGATCTAGGTCGATTTTAAGCTGGAAAGGGGTCGTTGTCAAAAATCCCTGGAATTCGTTTCACTATATCAATTTCAGATTAAAATTATTAAATATGAAGTTTATAATAAGGGCCGCGGGATATGACGTGATATTTTTTTATCCTTTGCCTTTTCTAAGATATGAATATCTATATCTGTATATATATCGGTTCAGGAATAAGGTCAGAGTTCATTGAGCGAAGATTAAAATTGACAATAGAAATGTTGGATAGGACGACGACTAAGAAACGGCAGCAAAAAGTCTTTTGTGTGATAGAAATATATGTCGAAGTCAAATGTATTATTATTATTACACGACAGGACGACAGCTTCTGTGCAAAACATATTAATTCAATTATTTAAATCCTTTTATGAAGGAAAACATGCGATGATTCCCAGGACAACCGTTAGAAAATCCGTATTTGTTTTTATTAAAAGATTAAATTAAAATAGGTTTTAAAACTTATGAATTTTATGAATTTTATGAATTTTATGAATTTGCACATTTTGAAGAAAATGTCTAAAATTAACTATTAACCTTTACCAGATTATTGGAATAATTTGTATGCAATATACATTCCGCATCGTTATATTAGTAGACAAATTTATGAAAAGGCTAAAAATTGCAAAATTTATGAAAAATAACTATAGAAGAAAAGAAAGTTATAATGCACGTTATATTAAAAACTCAAAAAATTTATTAATTCTTCTAAATGTTCATCATTATTAACTCACAAGAAGATAAATAATATCAGTCCAAATAAGTAGTATTTTTCACCTAAAGCGTAAGAATTGATTCTAAAATAAATCACAGAATGCTAATTTCGACTTTAAAAAAGTGCATTATGGTGTATCCGCATTTTTATGAAAATTTATGTTATCTCAACTTCTCATAGAAAAAAATGTTATTATAATCGTCCAAAAATCGAAAATGAAAAATTTTTTACATCTGTTTTAGAGGTTTCCAGAATAAATTGATAATCGTGTGTTTGTGCGTTTTGTGTTTATACATTTGTTGTCCATGATTTCGGGCGCACGGATCAACCGATTTGAGTTATTAAAAAAACATTCCATTTGTAATGATGAATGATTAGTTATTGGCAAAGACAAGACCCAAAATGGACAAAGTTTTGATTGAACGAGTAATCTAATTCGATTGATTCAAAGAATATTTTGCTTGATTTGGCAGTGGGAATTATGGATTAGTTTTTGGGTAAGGCATTTTTTTTATTTATAAAAAATATATTTTTAAAATTAGCTTTTTTGCGAAATATATTGAAGCCAAATGCGTTATTATTATTACTTGACAGGATAATAGTTTTCATGCAAAACATGTTGATATAATGTTTAAATATTGTATTAGACCAAAAAATCTGTTTTTGTCAATATATAGTGTACACTCTCTATAGTTATATGCATTGACTTTATGAAAATATTATAAATAAAATTCGTCACTACAAAATAAATTACAACGATTGAATATTTTTATCCAGTTACGCAGAGTATTCTCTTAATAAACAAAAAATGTAAAAATCTAAGACGGGACAATAATATTCTTTTGCATAGTAGTTAGAAAAGATATAATATATATAAATGCATTGATAAAAAATATATTTTATAACAATCAATCAAAGAGCGCTGATTAAAGATTTTGAAAAATGTGCAACCTTCTTTAGAATCAGGAATTTTCTATTGTTCTATTTAGATATATTTATACACATATTAATTCAATTATATAAATAGAAAAACACATGCAATTCCGGGGTCAACCTGCAACAAAATCTGAGAAATGGAAAATCTGAGTTGTTTCTATAGAAAATGCTGGTAAAAATAAAATTATTTTCAAAATTGTTACATAACTTTTTATATTAATAATAGTAACTTCTCAATCTCTATCTAATAAAATATCATTTTCTAACAGTCGACAAATGCATTTTCTAATGCACCCTGTATGGATAAAAAATTTTATGTATGGCTAAAAAATGAATAATAATAATTTATTCTTGCTACATTTCGAGAAATACATTATTTTTTAGATAATTGAAAAGTCTATATTTTGACACACCCGTATTTTTATATGGAAAAGAGAAAATTAGAATCGAGTTTAATAATACTATTAAATTTTTGTCAAATTTTTTAGTATGTTTTTGCTACATAAAAAGTTGTTAAAATATTTTAGACAAGTAACTGATATTTTTGAACGCAAAAGCTAAAAAGGATGCAACGATCTGAACAAGAAAATGTTTTGTTGCTATGAATGAAAACGTCTTTATATAAATTTTAGGAATGAATACCATATAATTTATATTCACTTTAAAAAATGTATGATTTTTAATTAAAAAAAATTTCTAGAATCAAACTTGCCAAAGAACATAATTAAATTATTTGAATTAGTTACTAGAACCTATTGCATTTTACTTTTGAGAAAAATTTATTTAAAAATATCTATTTCTAAAAGTCGAGAAGTATATTTTCTCGTTGAAAAATCAGGATTTATTACAGATAGACAGACAAGACCAGGTTAAAAAATTAAAAACATAATTTCGAAATAATTATAAGTCAGAAAAAGTGATTTTCAACTGACGCAAAATTCAACCTCATGAAGAGAAATCTACTTTGATACAACTATATTTCATTCACTCAAGTTATCTAATACACAAAAACTTCATTAATATTTTCTTAATGCATAAGAAATATTATGATTTTGTTATAATTTTTATAAAAATGTATGTATTATTTTTAACATAAGTTCAGAAACCATGCAAATTACAAATGTATTGGTTCTAAATATGTTTTGTTGTTGTAAACGAACCTTTATTTCGATTGTAGAGAAAAATGAATTATTATTATTTAGATTCAACTTGGAAAATTTATTTAAAATCTGTTTTTATATTATGCAATAATAGCTGCGATGCAAACATTATTAATACAATTATTGAATTTCTTGGAAAATACATGCCAATCTTGGAACTACCTTTAGAACATCTGTGCCAGTTTTACTACGTTGATTAAAATAAAATCGGGTTAAAATATGTTTACAAATTTTTATATTAATTAAACACATTTTATATGAAATAAAAGGAATTAAATATATATATATATATATATATATATAGAAAAAATAATTTTCCAAAAATCTGAAAATATATTTGTAGAGGCTACTACTCTACATATTTCAAAAAGCAATAGGAATTTATTGAATATTTTTGTTTTTGAAAAACAGACAGATATCTCCATTGATGTAGAATGTAAGTAATATTTTAAACAAGAGCTTATCTGCTCTAGATGACATTTCATACATGAGCTTTACTGCTCAAGATGACATTTCAAACATGAGCTTTTCTGCTCTAGTCGTCATTTCAAAAAGAGCTTCTCTAGTACTCTAGATGACATTTCAAACATGAGCTTTTCTCTCTAGATGACTTTTCAAACATGAGCTTTTCTACTACTCTAGATGACATTTTTCAACCATGAGCTTATTATTACTCTAGATGACATTTTTCAACCATGAGCTTTTCTATTACTCTAGATGACATTTTTCAACCATGAGCTTTTCTATTACTCTAGATGACATTTTTCAAACATGAGCTTTTCTACTACTCTAGATGACATTTTTCGAACATGAGCTTTTCTACTACTCTCGATAAAATTTTCCAAACATGAACTTTTCTACAGGAACCCAATAATGAGAATACAGAAGCCAGTAAGAAACAACCTACCAATTTATTCTACTTAAACCAGGATTGGCTAACAAAATTCATGGAAGACACGCCTGCTATTTGGATTTTGCTCTTGGAACCTGAGATAGAGATAATAAACGTAAAATCTGATGAAATCAAATTCAGAAATGTACTTAGAGCTTTTGATCCACCCACCATATTGCTGGTGAATTTTAAAGCTCCTCGTGACTTGTGGTTGACATCATCCACAATCAACCCTCAACCAAAAAAGATGAATGTAGCAGGAAAATTATCATTAATAAGGTTACTGATGCAAAATCAAAAAAAATAGACAAACTATTAAAAAATATTTAAGTGATACAAAAAAAACATAACTGGTGGTCCCAAGGCAAAATATTAAAATTGGGTAAATCAAATACCAGCCACGAAATTATACTTGAACTTAGGACAGAATATGTTCACAACATATAAGACCTTTGCGTTATTACTCAAAATATGGCTTTGCAGAATATAGCTGATACGGCAGATAAATTAATGGAGAAGTAAAATTTTGCATGATGATCCACCAAAAGTGCTACATATTTAAAGACTATAAAAACAAGATTCACTAATCAACATCAAGATGTGGTTGACATCATAAGCAATCAACCTTCATCGAAAAAATATGAATGTAGTAGAAAAATTATCATTAATAAGGTTACTGATGCAATAACAAAATATTTAGTCAAACTTTTAAAAGATTTATCTTCAAGTGACTGAAGCCAGTAACAAACAAGCTACCAATTTATTCTACTTAAACCAGAATTGGCTAACAAAATGAAAGACACGCCTGCCATTTGGATTTTGCTTTTGGATCCTGAAGTCCAGATCATAAACGTAAAATCTGATTAAATCAAATTCAGAACTGTACTTAAAGCTTTTAATCCACACACCATTTAGCTAGTGGATTTTAAAACTCCTCGTGATTTGTGGTTGACATCATCCACAATCAACCCTCGACCAAAAAAGATGAATGTAGCAGGAAAAAATATCATTAATAAGGTTACTTATGCAATATCAAAATAACTAGACAAACTTTTAAGGTAATAGAAAACCAGAACTGGTCCTAAGGCAAAATCTTAGATTTGGCCAGATACCAGCCTCGAAATTATATTTAAACTTTGAACAGAACATCTTCACAACATATAAGATTATTACTCAAAATATGGCTTTGTAAGATATAGCTGATATGGCAGATAAATTAATGGAGAAGTAAAACTCTGCATGAATATCCACTAATCATCATCGCAAATTAGAAAAACACACCAATTCTTTCGTACCTCAGAATAATGAAATTTAAAAAAAAGCCAATTAACATGATCCAGTCAAATTTCATCTAACAGTTATTACCCACACTGTGGTAACTACTATCCATGATAATAATTAATTAATGTCAATCAAAATAACTTATAGAATGTACCTACAGTTCTAATTGTTATTGATAAAAGAAATTAAAAAAATATATAGACATTTGCACTCAATCATGAAAATATCGTCATAATCACTAGTCAAGGTAAATCCGATTCATTTAAAAAAATTCTAAATTTTGTGCAGATGTAAGTTAAAAATCTGCCATAAAAAATTATGCATGAGTGTTTACGACTTTTTAAGTTTTGACATGCTAATAATGACGATAAAAAATTCACTATTTTTGACGATTACCAGACATCTAGTTAGTAAAGAGCAAATGGGATTTTGCAAGTATAAAATCAAGATAGGAATTTAAACATTCTAGATCCTCCCCCCTAACGGCAGTTTCCATGGGGACCAGAGGCAAGGGCAAAGCGAAGAAGACATCTAGGTGGTGTAATAATAAAAGACATTGGGACAAAAATCTAAAAGAACATCGAATAGCAAAAAATCACGTTCTGAAAGTTTCATTTCAATACTTGTATGTTTTATAGTCAAAAATCATCGAAAACCCAGAAATAAATCTGATCGAAAATACTAATTCTTGGAAAAAAAATTTTTTTGTTTGGATTTCAATGTGTAGTGTAGCCCCTACATATTTTCCTTTATTTAAAAATTGTCATCTATCTGTATAAGACGTGGCTTGCCAAATTCATAAAAAATTTAAATACAAAAACTCGTAAAAGTACTATATAAAGTAGATTAAGTGAACTAATGTAAAATTTGGAACTACCACGTAGAGTTATATATTCTAAGAAAACTATATGCCCTTCATCGAAGTTTTCTCATATGCAAAAACTTCATTAATATTTTCTAAATAAACAAAAAAGTTATATAATTATTGACAATTTTGTATTAGTTTTATTATAAAAGTTAGAAAGGATGCAACGAATAAATGCTTTGGTACTGAAAAGGTTTTTTTTGCTATAAATAGAAACATCAACAAAACTTTCTCATTATATAGACTTACATTAAAAAATTTATTTCATTCTATTTCGAAATATTTTTAAATGTGAAATTCGTGTTAATATTAAATGACAAGATTACAGCTTCTGTTTTGCACATAGTTCAATTATTAAAATTTAATTATGTAGAAAAAGTATGGAATTGTTAGAATAACAGTCTATGATTCTATGTTTGCTTTATTTAAACACGTTGATTAAAATAAAATATTGTTTTTAAAAAAGCGTATTTTAAAAATTATTTTTCTAAAAGCCGAGAAATATAGTTTTTCTTAGAACATTAGAAAATCTGTATATATTACAGTATTTAGTCTCTGTAAAATATAAAACAAATTTATGAAAAAGTTAAAAAATACCACATTCACATTAAAAACATCAAAATACAATAAGTGGTATTCAGATGAGGTAAAAGTTACACACACAAACAAAAAGCTAATTTATTGAAACCATATATTCTTCATTCAATTTTCCTCATACACAAAAACTTCATTAATAATTTTTTAATACATAAAAGATGTTATGTAATTTTAGACAAATTTGACAAAATTAAGCATAACGTTTCCACAAAATTTAGTGGTACTAAATAAGTTTTATTGTAATAAATCAAATACCCATTTGAATTTTACAAAAAGGTGCATAGATGATTAAATATCAACACACTTCCCAACACTTGTATATTGAATTTTCAGCATATTTTGCAATCAATCAAAAGTTCGTACAAATTTTTTTTGTTATTAGAAAAAATACATAGTTATTCGGCATTCTATAAAATGGCTGGTAAATTTTTAAAATCAAATAAATTTGAAAATGGGCAAAACGTGCCAAATTTTTGTTTACTTACTCACACCATACCAAATTTCCGTGATATTTTCTAACCAAATTTCACTATTAATTGAAAGGAACTATATAAGTTTATAATTTTATAGATAATTTTTTCTTTGAAAATTAATGAAGTTGATTAAATATTAAATGTCAAAAAATTATGTCGCATAAACAATTAATTCGTAGTGCATTTATAATCTTACACAAAAAATATCTAAGAAAATTGTGACAATTAAATTATTAGGCTTACAGAAAATAGTGTAGATACCCTGGTTTAAAAATTGATATAATCTAAGTTTTCCAAAAATTTAAAAATCCATATACATAACTATATCTGATCTTGTTACAGTCAAACTTTTATTCAATACCTGATTATTTTTAGTAGAAATTTCTGGTCATTTGTTAAAAAAAAAAAGGAATAAACAATATGATCAAATTTCTTATAGTATCGAGCAGGACAAGAAAATATTGATTAAATTTACTCGTACAACATTTTAAATTTAAATATGAGTTATTTTATAATGATAAATATTAGTTTATCGGGGTTAAAGATATGGTATACTATGCTTCCCGAAGATATAAAAATATAGTAGCAAATTCAAATATAAAAACAAATTTTTATGCATATTGAAATTTATTTATTGCATAAATAAATATAAAGTCATTGAGATTTTAAAATATGCAACACTAATTTGTTGTATTTTGCAAAAATTTTCATCGCCATATGAAACTAATTCTTTATAGTGAAAATTTTCATTAGTTCAATAGTTTAAAAGGCAAAACTATTTTAATAGTTTACTGAAGAACCAAAACCGATAAATATTTCTAATTCATTAAATTAACTATGGATATCTGTACAAATTCAAAACATAAAAGCTATGCACAAAAAACACCGATGGTGGAAAAATTGAATTTTGTTATAAAAATATTAGAATATTGACAAAAAAAACAAAAAAATATTTTTTGGAATAAATAAATAAACACAACCAATAGTATTTAATAAGAGCACTGTACATACGTAAAGATTTCCAATAACGTCAAATTCTTATGCAAAAAAAAATCATTTAAGTATAAACATTTGATTAAAAACTGTTTATGATATTGAAAAAAATAATATTTGGCAATTTATTTATAAAAATGAATTGTTTCTTTTTTCGTTTATTAAGTAAATATGATTCAGATTTGATGAAATTTATACAGTTCATATCAATTTCCTATCATCTCAAGATTTTAAAACAGAACATTAAAAATTGTTTTTTTGTCTTCAATTCTTTATTTTTAATTAGTGCATTTTAAATTGTAGTTTAATTTTGCATTAGAAAAATTTAAATATGTATTATTTTACCAATTTTATAGAAAAAGACAAATGTAGGACGACATTTGGAAATAGGTAATCACCATGACATAAAATTATTCGTTTAGAGAAAAAAAAAAATTTTAAAAAGTTCAAAATGCTATAAATAAACTAAAGTCTAAATAATAGTTGTAAGTCACATTAAGTTAATTAATTTTAAATAAAAAATATGCACGAAAAACATCGTGAGCATGGTAAAATAAACAAGATTATAAAAAATTATTTAATAGTAATATTATTTTTATATATTTTTAATAAATTTATGAAATAGTTTTTTAAGAATATTAATAAAATTTACGCAATAAATGTTTATTAAATTTTCTTTTACGATATTTTAACATCCCTCGAGCAATACACGAACGAACATCCTTATTAGCTGTCTTCAAATATTTTAAAATTATTTTTTAAACTTGTAAACTATGCAGTAAGTATTTGTGATATCGCCAACCCTGTTACAGACAACTGTATATTTTTTTAAATTTAATATTAGTTCTTACGATTATTCAACGAATCAGATATAAAAATATAAATTTACCATGGTTCTCCTGAACAAAGTTTGAATATAAAAAAGTAGGGAACAGTAAACATTAGCTCTGGGGCAAAATTCTGGGACAAAGAAATCAAGTACGCGTAAAAATACAAATTGCACAACGAGACCGGGAAAAAGAATTGAATAGAACCACAGAGATGTTTATTTTATGTCACCGTGTTTGCAAACAATTAACATACAACCAGGCAATTGGATGATAAAAGAATTTTCACGAAAATTATGTTTGAAGGGTCCAATTCAGAGGTCACAAGTAATAAAAGAACGAGATCTTTTTGAATGCTAATTGCAACGCTTTAACTTAATTCTGTAATAAGTTATTAATAAAAAAAATAATAATAATTCTTGCAACTCCTGCACTTTGAAGGGTTCTACTATTTAGAAGTCATTCATAATAAATTGCAAAATATCATGAAAAGATCCGCGTCTTCTCGCGAGGGATAAATCTTTAAAAGAGACTTTAAACCTTACCCTCAAATAAGTTAACATTTTATTTGATTTTGCAATTTTTTTTTTAATTTTGAAGAAAATTCTGCACTTGAAGAGTCCTGCTTAATAGAACTACAGAGATGTTTATTTTATGTCTTGTTTAAAATTATGTTTGAAGGGTCCAATTCAGAGGTCACAAGTATCAAGTAATGAAAAGAACGATGTCTTCTTGCAAAATAGGATGCTAATAGGAACGCTATAACTTTATTCTGAAATAAGTTATTAATAAAAAATAATTAATAATAATCTTGCAACCCCTGCAGTTTGAAGGGTCCTTTTTAGAGGTCACTAGTAACAAATGCAAAATCTGACGAAAAGACCTTCTCGCGGTAGAGGTAAAACATTTATAGAAAAAACACTAAACTTTAGCTTCAAAAAAGTTAATATTTTGTTAAATTTTGCAAATTTTTATTACAACTAGACAATTGGATGATAAAAGAATTTTCACGAAAATTATGCACTTTGAAGGGTCCAAATCAGAGATCACAAGTAACAAGTAATGAAAAGAACGAAGACTTTTTGCAAAACAGGATGCTAATGGGAACGCTGTAACTTTATTCTGTAATAAGTTATTTAAAAAGAAATAAGGGTCCAAAACTCAGAGATCACAAGTAACAATTAATAAATAGAACGAAGACTTTTTGCGAAATAGGAAGTTATTGGAACACGATAACTTTATTATGTAATAAAGTATTTAAAATGAATTATTTAATAATAATCTTGCAACTTCTACAGTTTGAAGGGTCCTATTTTTAGAGGTCTATAATAAGAATTTGTGAAATATCATGAAGAGACCCGCGCCTTCTCGCGAGAGATAAAACATTTAAAGACACTCTAAACTTTAGCCTCAAAAAAGTTAATATATTTTTTTAATTTTGCTTTTTTTTAGAGCCAGGCAATTAGATGGTAAAAGTTTTTTCAAGAAAATTATGGACTTTAAAGTGTCCAAAGCAGAGGTCACAAGTAACAAGTTATGAAATGAACGACGTCTTTTCGCAAAATAGAATGTTATTGGAAGACTATAACTTTATTTTATAATAAGGTATTTAAAAAGAATTATTTAATAATAATCTTGCAACTTCTGCAGTTTGAAAGGTCCTATTTAAAGGTCATTAATAAGAATTTGTAAAATATCATGAAAGGACCCGTGTCTTTTCGCGAGAGATAAAACATTTAAGGAAACGTTAAACTTTAGCCTCAAACAAGTTAATATTTTTTTAAGTTTTACAATTTTTTTTAAATTTTGAAGAAAATTTTGCGCTTCGAAGAGTCCTTCTTAGAGGTCACAAGAAACAAATTACAAAAACTTATGAAAAAAACGTCTTATCGTAGAAGAATTGAAGAGACTAAAAACTTTAGCTTAAATAAGTTAACAATAAATTTTTTATCATTTAAATATTTTATCAAAATTCTGCAAGTGCAACATCTGAATCTCGAAGGGTCATGTTCAAAGGTCACAAGTAACAATTGCAAAATTTTATGAAAAGAACGACGTTTTTTTTTAGCTGTGAAAATAAGTTGCCAATAAGAATCTCAAATAAGTTAATAATAAAAGGTTTTTTTTCAAAATTCTGCACTATGTAGGACCTGTTTAGGGGTCACTATTAACAAATTGCAAAATCTCTTGAAAACGACGTCTTCTCGTGGTAGAAGTAAGATTGCCATAGTAACACTAAAACTTGAATCTAACTAATTAAAAAATGTGACACAATTAACGAATTGCAGAATCTTATAAAAATAACATCACTGTAGAAATAAGAAACCTATAACTAGAAACACTATCGTACAAGTTGTTTTCAGTTTAAAATAATTTATATTTTTTCAAAATTGCCGTAATTTTTTTTAATAAAAAGAATAAAAATTTGAGTAAACATTATTACATACATGCAAAATACAGCAATTGGTGAGTCTAAGTTAACTTTCAGTTATTCTGAATTTTCTACTTATATTATCGGAGAATTTTAATTTTTTACACTACATTATTCCACATACAAAAATTAGTAGTTACAAAATTAAATTTTACAACTGAATTTAATACAATTTTAAGTATCATTTTAGAAAAGAATTAGTTTACTTTTGAAGTTCAAAAATGTATTTTTCATATATTATTTTAGTTAGTGAATTTATTGAATCATTATGCACATAGTTAAGCCAATTCTGAAAATGTTTTTTTAGACAAGTTATATAATTTTAGTTAGAAAATTTAATTTTGTTTCATAAAATATGGATCTTGACAAAATTAAAAATTAATGCTCGTTATAAATAACTTACAGCCAATTGCTAAAATTTTTTAAAATTATATGTATAAAAATTCCAAATTTTTAATTATTAAGATAATTATTAAATTATTAATTAAATTAGCATGAAATTCTGAAATGTCTGATATAGAAAGTTTCAACATATGGCAAAAAGTTCTGTAATCTTAAATTGTTGTTTTTTTGAGTATATAAAATTGATTATAAAATGATCAAATATAATAAGTTTATAAAAATTTGCTATTATCTGAATTTATTTATTTTCAATAACAGCAGTTTAGGAATAATTTTTTTCCCCAACTTGCTGTTGTGTTATTAAATACGGCGGCATAGAAAAAATTTTAATTTGATTTTGCATTAGGAAATATTAAATAAATGTTAAATATCAATTTTATCGAAAAAGACAATTAGTTGTTCTATCGATATCCGACGTTATTTTGAAATAATAAAAATACACAACTGAGTAGGGATGTCATCCCCCCGGGGGTGATGGCGGAATCCGAATTGTTTTCACTTTTAAATTTGAGGGTGGGATAAACCTAATTCCAACATTTAACGCAAATTGGAGCACAGTAGAAAAAATTCAGACTCAAAACATTTCATTGGCTGGAGTATTTTAATATCAGTATATTTTAAAAATATAGTGAATAAGCATAAAATCTATATATTAAGAATATATATATATATATATATATATATATATATATATATATATATATATATATATAGATAATTATTAGCACTCTAAATTACATAATTTATTGGCAATATAAGTTAATAATAAACAGTATAGATTCACATAATTTGTTCAAATCTTTCTTCAAAAAACATCAACAATAATCATAGTATTCATTACAAATGCATTTGAATGTATAGAATATTCATTACAAAAGTGCAAAATTTACATCTACCAACTAAAACGACTAGATGATTTAATATTACACAATTGACATTTTTTTTTAACAAATTAGAGTAATGTTACAATATCTGAGTAAATAAAATAAAAGAGTTATTCCATGAGAGTTGATATATTATATTCCTTTGTTTGATATATTTTAAAAAAAGTGTAGAATAAACATTTGAAAATACATTAATAATAATAATTTATATTAAAAAATAATAAAACTAGATTGGCACTAGTACATAACACTGAAACTGTCAAGAAGTTATGAATTTATTAACAAGTATTGTACTATTGTAGTTGTAATGAATCTTTAGAAAATTATTATTTAAAAATTTTATTTATTAATATGAAATATACAAAAAATTGGAACAATGAAAGTGTTGTATTCACGTTAGGTATGACTGAAAATCGGCCAACATTTATTTTTTATCTCTCTAAGTTTTGAGTGTTGGCCTCCCAATTGTCCAATTATTTTTCATCTATTTGAGCTTTTATGGAAAGGTTTAAATTTATCTGCTGAAGTAATTTCAAAATAAATATTAGATACCGGAGATGAAAAGGTTGTCATCGATCAAATTTAGATAAATTAAAATATCGATCGATTCTTGCATAATCATAGATTCGCAAGACGTACACAGTTTTTGAATGGCTAGCAAAAATAACAATTTAAGAAAAATAAATCTTTGATATATATATATATTAAAGTTTTATATAGGAACTGCAAAGGAATAGGTACTGCAAAATTGTAGTAATTTTTTTCACTGAGATTTTTACATCTCACACGATTCGCAATATAATTGGAAATTGCATGTACGGATTTTGCTTTGCAAGTCAAAAATTAATGAATTAATAAAAAGAGCAGTTATGATATGAGTTTTCAAAATACAAATGAAGTCAGTTTCAAATTAGACTTGTACTTACAAAGACTATTTATACATCCCAAGATCATTCGCATCGGATTTACCAACTAATTCATTTGATGCTTTTTTATTTATGAACCACATATTTTTATTGAATTAAAAGTATTTCAATATTCATTATATATATTGAGATTATATATGATATATAAAGTACCCACGGGTAGACAAATATGTATAAAAAAATAACAATGTAAAATATATGCTTAATTATTGTAATAAATACTTTTGTCTGTCAGTAAAAAAAATTAAAAGTATTTGCAAGTCAACAATTTAAAAAATATTAAAATGCGCGGTTATGATATGAGTATTCAAAATTTAAAAAAATCATTTTCAAATTAGGCTTGTACTTGCAATGACTATTTATATATCCCAAAAACATTCGCATGTGGCATGCGTTACAGTGTGTAAACCACATAGTTGCAATTAATTAAAAGTTTTTGCAAGTCAAAAATTAATGAATTTAAAAATAGTGCAGTAATGATATATCAGAATATTCAAAATTCAGTAAATTCGGTTTCAAATTTGGATTATATTTGCAATAACTATTAATATATCCCAAGAACATTTGGATTGAATTAACCACCAAATTCATTTGCTGCTTCTTTTACTTAGGAACCACATATTTTTATTGAATTAAAAGTATTTGCAAGTCAAAAATTAAAAAAAATATTAAGAAGCGCGGTAATGATATATCAGAGTATATCCAAAATTTAAATGAACTCAGTTTCAAATTTGGCTTGACTATTAATATATCCCAAAAACATTTACATGTGGCTTGTATTGCAGATAAACCATCAAACTCATTTTCTGCCCTTTTTACTTGTAGTATTAATGAATTAAAAGTATTGTCAAGTCAAAAATTAATGAATTGATAAAAATCGCAGTAATGATATATCAGAGTATACAAAATTTAATTGAACACAGTTTCAAGTTAGGCTTGTACTTGCAATGACTATTAATATATGTTGGAATCATTTACATGTGGAATGTGTTGCAGTGGGTAAATTAACATCACAGATGGAAAAGCACACATATAAGCATAACTTAACAAGTTGTCGAAACTATGTATTTACTATTCAGAGTTTAAGATAGAAATGTCACTTTTTTTCTTAAAGCAGTTTTTAGCATGTGTTCAAATTTAAAAAGCGATGGGATCTTATCATTTTTTAAGAAATTTTGACACGCTATTTAGGAACCACGTGTTTGTTTCGTTCAGAACCACATTGTCAAAACTTTTGTTTATGACTTTGCGTTATGCCATTGCAAAATCAACTCCTCAGGGAAATTTTTTCTAATTACGTTCTCTTCATGTAAAATTTTAGGGTTAAAAAAATCTATATTCTGATTCGGATATTAGGATTTTTTTATTTATTTTTATGTTGATGAAGGCGTTCATACTCAGGTTTTGGCTAGTTTTTCCGATATATATATATATATAATTCAGAATCATACAAAATATATATATATATATATATATATATATATATATATATATATGTAAGTTTGGAATTAAAGATTAATTTATAAAAGTTTGCTTTTATTCTTTGATTATCGCCCCGCAAGAACTAACTCATATATATATATATATATATATATATATATATATATATATATATATATGTTAAAGAAGTTAGTTTTGATGTTGAGAAATATGAGTAAGTTCTTCAAGGGCATACATGCTTTATGCATGAATGCCCTTGAAGAACTTACTCATATATATATATATATATAATATATATATATATATATATATATATATATATAATCACCTCCTTCTCCTGTTATTCATTGACAATTTGTTATTCACTTAACAAATAATGAAATTTTAAACCATATCTAACTTATACAATACATAGAATTTTCACGCTCGGTTTATTCGTCAGCCGTCATTATTTCTCAACCAACTCTTTTTTAGTGATGGGTATAATTTTACAGACCACACGCAAAACCCCAAATTGCAAAATAAAAAGGAACCCTTTAGGGACACATTTGACACTACAACTAGACAGATAGTATAATAATGAGAGTCAAGTACCTACGTCGAAAAACAGAAATGGAACTAGAACGGCTTAATACGTCAAGAAAAATTATACGAAAGGGCGAAAGGGCTCTGATCGATTATTCTCAAGCTTTTTTGACAAGATTTTTTTTTTAATTTAATTATTATATTATTTTATTAAGATTGCAGTTTATTTAGTTAACTGTAAGAAATTCAGTTTAATATTAAATGCGACCTTATAAAATTTTAACAGAATTAAGAGGAGAAAAATTGACGGACATATAATAAATTTTCAGAAAATATTAAATATTAACTCTTAAAATCAAAATTTATTTCTGGTATTTTCATTACGTTTTTAATTTATACGCATTGCTTTTACACATTATATATTTATTCATATCAAATATATTTATATTAATATTATTATAATAAAGCTTTGACAGAATCTAATAGGGCGCATCATCAACAAAAAAATACTGATGGGATTTTTGTACAGAGTATGTTTTAATCTAATATGCTCCCCCCAAAAGAAAAAATTCATAAACTTTGTTAAAATACTAATTTTTAAACTATTATAAACATGTTCAAAATTGTTTTCCTAGAACTAGCTGATACATATACATTGCTGGAACAACGTTAATTGAATTATTCATTATCGTAAAATATTGTAAAATATAAATTTTTTGGATACATTTTTTTACAAAGATAACGCTGTATATAACCTTAATCTGGTATTTTGTCAGGATTATTCGTAAGTAATTGTTTAGATTATTTTATATTAAAAAAATACTATATCATTTACTATTTTCTATTATTTAAACAATTCACAGGAGTGAACTAGTTTCTTTTTGCGCCACCCAGGATTAAGATTTTATAGAAGTTATTAATATAAAAAACTTTTGGATCTAACTTCAAAATGACAATACATCTTATAAAACAATTAACTAATGTCTATCTAAAAATTATATTCAGGTCTCCTAAACTAAACAACAGTGCTCACAACAAAAAAAAAAACGAAAGAAAATACTCTAAT
>NW_020537758.1:32500813-32652999 GCF_003426905.1 Ctenocephalides felis | reverse complement strand
AAATTGAACACATATATGTGCTAGAAACATAAATACAATTTTTAAGGTAAAAAATGCCACATATAATTAGTGATTTTGAACCAGATATTAGCTTCAAAATATTGTAAATTTTAATTTGAGTTCTTTTTTTCAAAAATTGCGATCTAATTTATTATAGAGGTAATGATAAATGTAAAAGTGAAGGATCAAAAAAACTGATTTTCAAAGCTATAACTATAGTTCTGAGATTTGGACCTCTCAAAACCAAAATTGACCACATACATGCATGTGTCGCTAGTAACATAAATAAAATTTTTAAGGTAAAAAATGCCACATACAATTAGTGATTTTATAACAAAGCTTAGCTTTAAAATATTATAATTATCATAAAATTTGAGATTTTTTTCCAAAAATTGCAATATATTTATAAGCAACGATTTGATTTAGGCTTAGTATGTTACAACTATTTATTTCATTCCAGTTGTCCATACTGAAAGTATTCTTATTGGTGTTGGAAGTCGAGAATATATTTTATTTTTTCTAGAAAAGTTTAAATCTTTTTACCATATGATAAATCTAAAGTTCAAGGTTTAAAAAAACAGAATTGAAGAAAATTTCAGGTCAGCATCTATTTGACCACATGCAGTTTATTTATTTCTAACTGAATAAAAATTTTAATCAACTATTTTGATATGCAAATTTTTAAAATAAATATTTCAATTAACCTTGCTTCAAAATATTCAAAAAGACTCAAAACTTGAGAAACGCAAACTTGAAAAAGACATGTTTAGTTTAAAAATATTAAAAATGATTTTAGAGTAAACAATATCGTCATACTTCACTACTTTTTACCGGAGCTTAGCTTCAAAATATTCCAAAAGACTCAAAACTTGAGAAACGCGTTCTCAAACGTTCTCTTCAAAAATTGAAATCAATTTTTAAGCAATAATATTTAACAAATTTTCAAAAAATTATGAATTATTTACGAGAATTAATAATGCAGTTTTAATTGTTCTCAGATATTTCTAAATATCTTAGCCACCTCTTATATATATATATATATATATATATATATATATATATGCAATATCTTAACATACTCTGCCCACTCAATTTCTACACAAATTCGAGATTTTATTTCATTTTTTCTTTTAAAAATTTGCGAAATATTTATAAGATTTGATGTAAAATTCATACTTAGTCTTCATTTTTATACAAAAGCAAGTTGTGCTTACAAAAAGACATATTTAGTTTAAAAATATTAAAAATGATTTTAGAGTAAACAATATCGTCATACTTCACCACTCATCGTATACAAAAAATTATAAAAAACTTGTCAACTTTTACTGCGTAAGTAAAATTTTACAATTTTTTTTTTAAATAAATCCGTTTTTAGGGTCCTCCGAGGTACTGCCAAATTGGGTCAAAAATTCATACTTGGTAGTAGTACTCAGTTTTTTACAGGAGTGCAAGTTGTACTGAACCTTCTCAAAGCTTACAAAAACAAATATTTAGTACAAATATTAACTAGTACTAGTACAAAAACTAGTGGGGCGCATGGTATCGTGCCTTAAGGCAAATTGCTGGAACTTCCCGTACCAATTTTTTTTTTTAAAGATTAACATTTTTGAAAAAAAATTACTCTGAAAAATTAGATTTTTGAGAAACTATAAATTTTTGACAAAAAAATACTTTTCTTGAAAAAAAAAGACTATGAAGAAAAGTGTATTTTGAAATATTTTGGAAAATTCTGAACTTTTTTTCAAAGCAATCTTACTGCTTTAACCGCATAGAGACGAAATATCGAAGCGCGTAAGCGTCGCGCCGCCGTCTAACGGATAAACATTGGTACGGAACCCATAGGAATGTAATCAAAATTTACACTTGTTAAAATATCTGATAAGTTGATGTGCATATGTCTAATGATCATTTTTGACCGCCAGATGGCATTTTTTTTTACTTTTTGCTCTAGGTCTCCGATACCGCTAGACCTGCCTTTATGAAAATTTGATTAGTTTTTCATCTTGTTAATACAAGTAAAATGTTTTTTGAATTATTCAAATAGGACGCTCCGTTCTCTCAAAAACTGAGTTACCGTTTTTGGCACTTTTTGCCCCATATCTTTGGAACGGCTAGACCTGCATTTGCAAAAAACTAATCAGCACGTCTCCTTATCAATACGAATCGAATGCTTTTTGAATTATTCAAATCGCTTCATCCGTGTTCCCGAAATTGTCGACGAAAATTTGTATCCGAACACACATACAAATACACACACACATACATCGATTTTTTCTAAGGTATTCCAAAATGTTCAAAAACCTCTGAAACGTAAAGATATATAAAAATTTTCGTTTTTTTTGCGATTACTATAACTTACCCTACGGGAAGTTACAAATTATAAGAAACATGTTGATTTTACTGCGTAAGTAAAATTTTAGAAAAAAATTCAAAATAAATCCGTTTTAGTTTTAGGATCCCGAGATGATGCCAAACTTGTAATATAAATTTGCATTGTAAAAAATCAGAAAAATACATTCTATATGTTTATAGTTACCCTAAAAAGGTTTAAAAATAGATACTCAACAACACAAAACCTACTGAATGATATTCAACAAAATAATTTATAACAAATAATGTGAATTCCACTGTCAGAGAAGAATGTTGGACAAAAGTATAAAAATGAATTTTAAAAACAGATTGTACAATAAATTGTAAATAAAAAAGAATAGATATTCAGGTGCTAACAATTATCAATAATTTACCCCTAACTTCGGACAACCGAATTATCAACGGTTATAATTAACAGCATATCAGAACTTTACTGTATCTGCTATTTGCTACCAGTTTCGTCCTGTTTTTTTGCCCTGATTTGGGTTTGGGAAAAAAGTACGTTAATTTGCGTAACATGATACGAAAAAAGATAGACATCTGACACTGGGACCACTACGAAATGTCGTAGTTAGTAGAGTAGTACTCACTTTATATTAAATAACATGGGGACCGAGGACTAGCTGGATGGATGGATGCGTTATCTACAAAGGACGATCTTCCTGGCCTGGAGGTTTGGTCCCCACAATTTGCGTAAATGTCCTCGAAAAAGTATTTTCGCCCTGTTTTCAATCTATGGTAAACAAATCAGAGGATTTTATAATTAATTAAATTTTGCTTTTGGATTTATCAACTAATTGGTCAACGATAGGGCGTTGGCTTCGGTGGAGATCAGTTTAATCAATAAATTTATTGTGTTATTGTTATAGTGTTATGAAAGTGTTTGAAACTTGGTTTTAAAATAATTTTTAATAACATAAATGGCGATCTTTCTGGCCTGGCATCACAATCTGCGTAATTGTTATCGAAAGAGTATTATCAGTTGTAGCAGTATGGTTGTTGGCTTGTTACATGAACAAATCAAAGGATTTTATAATTTAGTTTTGCTGTTAGATTTCCTTTTAGATATTTAAATTTTGTTACTTACTACAATTGTTGAAAAGTGGCTTTTACAGTTTGATTGAAATCAAATTATTAGATCTGAACTTACACAAAGAAAATATTATTTTTCCAATCAATGTACAAACACTAGTAGCTAGCAATAATTTAAAAATTTATAAATATATATTTAAGTTTATTAATAATAATAAGATTAGTTTATAAGTTAATTATCCAATAAGTATTTGTGTATCCAATAAGTATATGATGTATATCAAAAGCCAATAAAAAAAAAATTAGATCAATTTCTTGGTATTATCCAATTGTTTAAAAATGGCCTTTGTGGTTTGATTGTGATCAAATTATTCGATCAATTTCCTGGTATCATCCAATTGTTTAAAAATGGTCTTTATAGTTTGATTGAAATCAAAGTATTTGATCAATTTTTTGGCATCATCCAGTTGTTTAACAATTTCCTTTATGGTTTGATTGGATTCAAATTATTATATCAATTTCTTGGTAACATCCAATTGTTTAAGCATACCCTTTATGTTTGATTGAAATCAAATTATTAGATCAATTTTTTGGTATTATCCAATTGTTTAAAAATAGTCTTAGAATAATCTTCAATAACAAAGTTATTAAATCTTTAATAAAATAAAGGAGAATCTTCTCATCCTGGTGTCTTGCTTCCAACTAAATGGGTAAATGTCCACTAAAATAAGCCAAAAAGTATTTTTGACCAGTTTTTTGTCACATCGTCAATAAAGTTATTGGCTTGTTGAATGAACAAATCAAAGTATTTTATAATTAATTTAACTATGTTTTTGAATTTATTTAGGAATTATGTATTTATTAGAGCTAGAGCGTTGTCTTTGATAGTGATCAAATCATTTGATCTTATCTAATGGTCTTATTATAATATTCAATAACAAAATAAGTTTTTGTAAATAATTTGTACTTTTTAATTTATGATTTATATTTATATTTTAATTTTTAATTTATTAATATTTAATATTTAATATTTTAATTTATTCCATTTTTTGCCTCAATGTGCATTCCTCATATGTTTCTGTTTTTGTACTTCGCAAGTTCGAAAAAAAATTATGATTCCTCTACTAATCCATATATATATATATATATATATATATATATATATATAAAATTTGGAAGATTTTTTTTTAAAAACAGTTTAATTTTTTTTTTTTATCCCAATAGTAAAAAAAACACTGAACAATAACATTTTTATTTATGTTTATATTTATCAAAACGCGCATAATACCTAATAGTAAAACCATGTAAAATTTTATTGTAATCTGCAAAATGTAAATCCACTTTTATATATTGTAATACAAACTTTCATGATATGATATCTAAAATATTTAAAAAAAGTGTTAAATACATTTATATTATCGTTACAAGATTATTAACCATAAACGGCAATAAAACGTTTCGGCTTTTTTCAAGAACTACACTTAACAATTAAGAATATTAAATATTATAAAACGTACTGCAATGAATATATTTTTTTTGTATTAAAATAAATTGAAAAAAGGTGTTTTTAATTTCACTTATTAATTTGTTTAATCTAATTTTTGCTAATTCATCTATTGAATAAAACACACCGACCTTTTTCGGACATTGAGTTTTCTGAAACTTCACGTATAAAATATAAGCCAATTATTCCGAGTTAAAAAAATTTAAAAAAAAATCTAGGTATCAACAGATATTGAAGTTTAATACTAGCTATTTCGGCTAATATTTTACTGAGTATACGATATTGAGCAGAGTGCTTAAAGTTGCAATATTTTTAAAGCATTTTAATCTATTTTTTTATTTTTTGTTTGTAGGCATAATAAATATGTGAATATTCAATTGTTTACGTTTACTATGCGGACAATTAAACAAAATCTTTCATAAATGGTAGCAAATTCGTATAGAGGATTGTAGAAAATAAAAATTTCAGTTAAAATCGTCTTCGAAAATGTTTTTTTTATTCTAATTTGTTTAAACAATTTGTGTATGATACTCCCCTAAGGCAAAATTTAAGAAAAATTGAGAAATCACAACAAAATCATGCGCACACACTTTTTGAATGGTTTATCGCCTTAATTGTATTATTATTGAGCAATTTTTTTCTGAACATAGTTTAAGAATATATTTTAGAATATTTTTTGCTATTCTAAAGATGGAAGTACACGATTCAAACTTGCCTCTTCTTTTGCATTTATACTACTTTCTCATAAGTTCGAGACAATATTTTGCAAAAAAAACATAATTTCAAGAATTGATTCTCAAGCTAATGTTTTTACTCTTAATTCTAACTTACCCTTAAAATGCTTTGTAAAAATTATTTATTGCCGATTTATTCTTAAAATCAAAATTTATAGACACTTTCCTTAATATTTTTTTCGAATCTCCACGACTCGGGAAAAGAAAATTTGGTGTTCGATTGCGTTTTGTTTTAACTTGTTTAGTTTGTAAATTATTTATTTATAGTTATGATTATTTATGCATTCGAAAAAAATATATATAAAGAAAAAAACTGTTGGAATCACTTATTTTTCAAATTTATGACTATCAAAATATGAAATTTAAGTTCACATATCATTTGATGTTTATTTACTGTGGGAGCAAATAAAATGTAAATTATTTATTGATTTTTTGAATTCTTCAAAAATATCTAGGTTACGACACTGTATTTTGTCATATTTTTTAAATTTAAAATTGTCAGCATTAATTGAAATTTGCCAATAAATTAATATTTTAACTATGAATTGAGACTTTCAAATTTGCTTATCGACCAAGTTGGATATAAATGCAAACTGTGAGCAAATCAAATTTAAAATCGGTTTAGTAGTTCAGAGATCCATTCCGGTTAAACTTCAATAATATATATATATATATATATATATATATATATATATATTTTGATTAATTTTATATTTAAAATATATAATACCTATATGTTAAAGTTTTATTTACTAAAATAAAGAGTATTTATAGTTGAAGTTATTATAACATTATGTGCTAAAATGCATAAACAAATATTCTAGATGCGTTTGACAATTTTTTTAAGATAAATATTATCGAAAAATGCTTGATGAAACTATTCAAGAAAACTATATGCTAATATTTTTATCTAGAATAAATATTTAGATAACTATTAGTTTTAAAATTGTATATGATTCTAGTTCGTTATGAATTCTGTAAAAATTGTAAAAGCAACGCAAATATCCAACAATCAAAATATTTAAATTGAGTAAAAATATAAAATTTATAAAACTCAATATATTTCATAAGTGTATATTCAATATGTATTTATTATAACACATTTTTGCATTTTTTGTGGTATTTTTCAGACTGAAATTAAAGCTAAAGCGCTATATATTCTGAAGCTCAAATTTAGCTTATATATGCATTGAAAATTTAAATTATTTTACATGTATTAAATTCAAATATTATAAAAACTCATATCAAGATTAAAATTAACAATCTCACAAAATCACACAATTATGGACAAAATAATACAATCAGAAAAGGCTAATTGCTGCCATAATGCGATTGCATCGAAAATATTGATTTAGTGCAATTTGAGTATTAACAAATTATCTTTATCTATATAAATTTGAGTGATATAATTGCTTTTAAATTACGAATATTGTGAATAGTTATCATAAAATGTAATTAAAGAAAAATATGTAGGAACTATATTTATAAATTTATTTTCCATTATTTATACAAACTCCAAAAGAACTTATGATCATATTATATAAGGGCGAAAAATAGTATCATATAATTTATAAAATATTAGTTAAATGTGATTTTACTTTTATATATGCACAAAATTACTGTATTTTAGTTTAATTCAAATCTTTTAACAAAATTTGCATTATATGAAAAAATAATAAAAATTATTAAAATTATTTGAAAACATGTAGTATATAGATTTTGATACAGATACAAAGTATTGGTTGAAATCTATTTAAAATTCTTGAAAATTTTCGAAATTTGAAGTTTCAATAGTACCCCAGAGATCATAAAAATAAGAAAAAATGCTATATACGAAAAACTTTTCCTTTCACAATATTCCTATTAGAATAGTAAAAAATTTTAAAATACTATCATTTATTTTGTATTCTTTTATTTCTTTATGCAAAACAATTTTTTAACATAGAAGATTTTGTGTTTATTTTATAAATAAAATTATAAATATAACGCTAGTGAAGTTTAATTGAGTATGAATAGTTAAAAACCAAACCCAAATGAGTTTTTTTATATTATGTAGTTAATAATTTTTTTTCTTATATCGGTAATTGTTATGATTGTTTTAAAATTAATTTAGAAGAAAAATAATAACGTCCTATAAAAAGTATGGAAATAAATTATTAACTAGGAAAAATATTTAGAAAGCAAATTTATGTTCAATAAAGGTTTCGTATGGATTGTAATATTGGACAATTCTCACATACAAAAAATTATTTCCCTCTTGGATTAGAAGATCGTTTATGCATAAGTGTATAAAAACCTGATCAATAAGGACTTCTGAACTTTGATAATTAATTATAAAAATGAAAAAAATTGTTTACAAAAATTTATAATATTATTAATATATATATATAATATATATATATATATATATATACATACAATTACGGTAATAAGGAACCAGTTGGAGAATTATCAGGATAGTTTTACAAACCGATTTATTAAATATGCAAAATTCTTTATGCAAAACAGTTTAACATAGCAAATTTTGTGATTATTTTTAAAAATAAAATTATAAATATAACGCTAGTAAAGTTTAATAGAGTATGAATAGTTAAATACCAAACCCAAATAATGAGCTTTTTTATATTATGTAGTTAATAAAAATATTTTTCTTTAATATCTGTTCTTGTTATGATTGTTTTAAAATTAGTTCAGTAGTAAAATTAGGACTGAAAATATATATTTAATAAGGTAACATACATTTAAAAAGTAAATTTTTGTTTAATAATAATAAGGATTTCTTATGCATTCTAGAAAATTTAGACAATTTTTACATATAAAAATATTCCATATTGGATTAGAAGATTGTTTCTGCATAAGTGTGCAAAAGACCTGATCAATAAGAACTTCTGGACTTTCATAATTAATTATAAAAATAAACCATGCAATTAGGACATCAAAAACAATTTTTCCATTATCTCAAAAACCTCTCTTCTATATACTTAACTGATTACAAATCACAGTAGAAAATTCAGAAAATCAGTAGACAAGTTCTTATTTCAACGAGTTTGGCTTCGGTGTTTGCGGTGCGTTATAAGGACTCTCTAATGTAATCATGGGGCCCCATATACCCCCCATACAAAGGGACCCACCCTTTTCGAGAGGACCCCTTGGTAAAAATTCTTATTTGCGAGGGTGTTTCTCCCAGTCAACTCGAAAAGTCCGTCGAGATTGGATACTCGAATTTAGTGCTGGGCAGGGGTAAAAAAAGTATTTAAATTCGATTATAAAAAAGAGAAGATAATATATGAAAACCTATGTGTATTGATGAAAGTTTGAGGCAAAGGTTTGGGAATTAAAATTAATGAAGTTTGTGGCAAGAGCTAAAGTTTATGATGCACACCTGTGTATTTACACACAAAATATATAAATATGTGATGAATAAAGTCACAAGTAATCAGTTACATATTTTTTATATTAGAAATTATATCATCTGAATATTATTGTCCTTATTCGCTTAAGGATAATTTTTCACCAAATGTATACATATATGTATACATAATAACAAAAGAGTATCAAATAAGTAAAAGTATCAACGTATTATGCAGTTATTTAAAAATTATCTTAGTATAATCTATAATAACAATGTTATCAAATATTTAATAATGTTTAAGACAATCATCCTGGTCTCAGTTCCCAGAATCTGCGTAAATTTCCTAGAAAAGCATTTTCCTTCAGGTTTTCAGTTGTAGAAGGGTGTTTCTTGTTAGTTGAACAAATCATAGAATTTTATAATTGATTAAATTTAGTTTTTGTATTTATCCAAGTGCTATGTATTTGTCAAAAATAGAGCGTTGCCTTCGATGGTGACCAAATTATTTATAATTTTAGTCTGATCCGGAAGCAGAGCCTTATAAGAAAATATTGATTACTTGTCTGATGACCCATTTTTCATCTTTTTTCCAGAAAATTGTGATATTTTTTATCAAAGTACCAAAGCACAATGAACAATAAATTTTTTTTATTTATATTGAAATTGTTCAAAAAGGGCATATACCTACCAGATGGTAAAAATTGCGTATACGATAAATATGTCAAATTTTATGATAGCCTGTAAGAATGAAAATGTACTTTCATATGTTGTTTCATATTCATCAATTTCAGAATCTGAAGTTGTAAAACAGTAAAAGGTGAATATTGTGGCAAAATAATAACTATTTAGAGTAAAATACGCGTAATTAAGAGATAGTGGCAGTAGTAGTGAATTTAGAGATCATATATTGAAAGCAAAATAGAATTCAAAATTATTACAACAGTTGATACAGGAATAAACGATCAATGTGTGTTAATAGAGAAAAATTTTCATTAAACAAATAAGAAAAATATTTTTATAAACCAAACCAAAACATAGTAAGTTGTTAAATACTTATCAAGTCAACATATGTAAAAAAAATTTACATAATGTAACTGGGCAAAATTACCCCAAGAAAACCATGATAAACGTGGAGCATCAATTGGGACAAAATTGGTATTGGGCATTAAATGAAGCTAATGATGTATTCATTTGAATTATATTTTTACAGAATTATTGTGCCCAAAATAAATATTGAAAAGCTACTTTTATAAATGTACTAAGTCTTAGATTATTATTAAGAGAAAATAATCATGCAAAATTTAGAAAATGTTTCGAAAATTTATTTCAAAATTTAAATTTTTAACCAGCTGACTAATTGTTTTGTATGACACATATAGAAAATTTACAGGAAACGAAATGTTTAGTTTAAGAGAAAAAAATCGTTCACAAAAATCTAATATATATATATATATATATATATATATATATATATAATACAATTGCGGCAAAAAGGAACCATTCATTTATCATCAGAGGCATTTATATCATTTTTAATTTCGAGTTGAAGATTTAAAGTGATAGTTTTACAAACCGATTTATTAAATGCAAAATTTTTATGAAACAGTTTTTTACATAGGCGATTTTGTGCTTATTTTTAAAAATAAAATTAAATATAACGTCAGTAAAATTATGGAGTACGAATAGTTAAATACCAAACCCAAATAATAAGTTTTTTTTATATTATGTAGTTATTTTTTTTTTCTTAAATATCGGTTCTTGTTATGATTGCTTTAAAATAAGTTTAGGAGAAAAATAATATCTTAATGTCTTTGATTATTATTAAAAGAAAAACAAGTTTACAATACCCTAAGTACATTCATTAAAAATAATAAAATAGGTACTTAAAATATATTATATGAACAAAGTGTTAATAAACAAGTGTCGATTAACCCTTTTGACTCAGATGCCGCCACTCCGACGGCAAAATTCATATAAATTTCTGAATCCGCGAGTGGAAAGGGTTAATATATTGACGCGCAAGTAAATATGGAGCAAATCAGCTCCAAGTTAGAAAAGTAGGTGTGTCATGACATTTGTGATATATAAACAAAAAAGTGTATAAAAAATATCTCTAATAATCGATGTCTAATAAAATCTTCATAGAATTGCAAAGTAACGAATTTTTATTAAATATACTTATTTATTTATGGAATGCTTTCCATGTTATGTATTGAACAACTCGCATATAGAAGTATTGAGTACTGAATAAATAATATGTAAAACTATTGTGTATTGATAGTGCTCATATAGAGGTATTGAGTTTTTTTATTATGTTTTATTGACTTCCATTTACTAGAATACAGTCAATTTTTTTTTTGTCAATCAAAACTTTATTCAAGTCACAGTCAATATTGAAAAGCATTTATGTAAAAGTATTGAATATTGAATGGCGCTCCTGCAAAATATGAATAATACTTCTGCACACAATCATGTAAAATTATTGTTGTGTATTGAATGGACTATCATGTAAAAGTATTGGTGTGTATGGAATAAAACGCATACGAAAAGTATTGAATATTAAATAAATAGTATGTAAAAGTATCGAGTACTGAATAAAGCTCAAGTAAAAGAATTGAGTAATGAATAACACTCGTATAAAAGTATTGATAAGTACTGAATTGTAGATATGTAAAAGTATTGAGTATTGAATAACGCTCATGTAAAAGTATTGAGTATTAAACTTATGCTTGCATAAAAGTATTTATGAGTACATAATTGTATATATGTAAAAGTATTGAGTATTGAATAAAGCTCAAGAAAAGTATTGAGTAATGATTAACACTCGTATAAAAGTATGATGAGTACTGAATTGTAGATATGTAAAAGTATTAAGTATTGAATAACGCTCATGTAAAAGTATTGAGTATTGAACTAATGCTTGTATAAAAGTATTGATGAGACATAATAGTAAAAGATATGTAAAAGTATTGAGTATTGAATAACGCTCATATAAAAGTATTGTATAAAACTAATAAAAAATATGTAAAAGTATAGTGTATTGAATAAAACTCATGTAAAATTACTGAGTATTTAATTAATGATTGTATAAAAGAATTAATGAGTACAGAATACAGATATGTAAAAGAATTTAATATTGAATACGAGATATATGAACCTTTGGTCTGAATTAAATATTTGATCACATTTACGCATGCCAAATGGAATTATTGTGCGCTGAAAAAATTTCAAAATAAATTATTGTGCACTGAAACATATATTAAATAAAAATATTCTTTGATAATCGTTTTTTTCTACACAAATGTGTTATAAGAAATTTCAAACATGTTTAAATGAAAATCGAATTGCAGTTTAACTCAGCTCAAAGACCTGCCTAAATGCAGTCTAATACCCATTGTTATATACATATACGTATATATATACATATATATATATATATATATATATATATATATATAAATATAAATATATATTTGTATAAATTTATATATAAAAATTGTATCATTTCGAGTCAAAAGCAGTATTTTAAATTGCGACGTTTCTACATACAAAAATATTAAAATTTAATGCTTGTTAGAAAAATAAAGAAAGCGTGTATACTATCTAATACTAATTATAAGCAATTTTTTGTGCTATTCATCTCAATTATGAAAACATAACATAAAATAGCCTTTTAATAAAATATTTTAAAATCACAATAAAATAATGCCAAGAGTCTAAGTCTCGGGTTACTAAAAATTAGTTTACTTTAAAAACTACAAAAGTACAGTACAAATTAAATTAAGTTACTAAAGCAAACACTCGCAACAGCTGGCAACAAAATGAATATTTTTTTGACTTGAAAATCATTAGAAAAAATTACAAATAAATTAGTTTACATATTTCTTCTCGTGGTTTATATTACAAAGTGTATTATTTTTCATATTTTTTGTTCAAAATCTGCTTAACTATAAAATATTAAAATTTAAAAACTTTGATACAATTTAGATAAAGATTTTTTTCATTGTACATGTGAAAAATAAAATTAATTGGACTAATGCCATGGTAATAAAATGTAATAGTATAATATTCTTTAAGTTTAATCTTGAATATTGAATTTTGAAGTTGGGTTGGGTTATCCCTAACAATCGCTAGAAAATTGTAATCTTAGAATTCTAAAAATTATTTATAAATATTTATTTTTATTTATTAAATTTATTAAAAGTATGTACACTACTAACTACGATGATTAGACAAGAGATATTATTTATATCAGCATAACTAAGAAAAACGTTATTAGTAATTTTAGTGGAGATTTTTTGACCTGTAACAATAAAAATTATTCGTATAATTGGTATAGCATTAATTGTAAAAAACAAAATATGTATAAATATGCAACAACTTTTTAATACATTACACAATACAATTCTTCAGCCAATTGCAACTAAGCAATTGAATGAACAAAAATCTCATAATTCCTTTTTATTTCAGAAATCCATTTGTTACAAAATATTAATTATATAAATAATCCCACAATGAAAAAAATGTTATTTTAATAGATCTATAAAATATTAAATTTGGTGTGTATGAAAGCAGGTCAAATATAATTTTCTCAGACTTTATAAGCCAAAATATCTACTTTAATATTTGCGCAATTTACCTTATTTTAGATCTGAAGAACTATCGGACATTGCAGGAGTATGAGCTTTTTACAAATTTGTTATTCGGTTAAGAAAAATTTTTATTGGTCAAAAAAATTGCTATTCAGTTAATAAAAAATGCTATTTGGTTAAAAAAAATCTTCTTTGATTAATTAAAAATGCTATTTGGTTAAAAACAACCTATTTGGCTGAGAAAAAATTATATTTTTTATTTATAATTTAATAAAATTTGTCGTGCCATTAATGGATAATAAAATTCTTTAACATCGAGTGACAATTTTTAACCTTCCTTAATATGAAAAAAAAACTTTTACAAAGAATAAGATTTTACAAATTTTTTAAAATTTTCAAAAATTTTTTTTTTAAGTTTTTGGAGGCTGATGTCAAGGACCACTAGTTCAGCTTCTATTTTATACTAGCTTATTTTTAAAAATTGATTGTAATATGACTTTATACAATTATATATGAAAAATTTAGTAATTATTTAAATATTCTGGTTCAAAATAATTCTTTATTCATATCGACATTTAATTTCCCAACCCTATACATTTTGTTCATCCCCTATTTTGGAACGTTGAGAATGTTGATTCGTACAGTAGAGGGTGTATGAATCGTTTGGCATATGTTTTATTCTAGATTATAAATATATTATACGACGGTTTTATTGATAACTTGGTAATATGTTTGAGTTTCATATACATATATTATGGGGCTGCATGTTGATACAAAAAACACTTCAAATTGTGTGTAACAGATTGTGTTTGATGTTTGCAAATATTTGCATTATCAAAATATTTTTGTTTAATGGTTCATTAAATTATATTATGAGAACTTTTGAATTCCAAAGGATTACTTATAAAGTTTAGGAACATTCGAAGAATTTTTTTCAATCACCAGATTCACTCTTGAGCGACAATATCATACATTTACAAAACACAAGCAAATTTTAGGTGTTAAAATTTAATACTATTCTGAATTTAATAAATTAAATTAAAGTTTAATTTAGTTTATTATTTTAATAAGCCAGATTTTTTTCAAAATGAATTTTTTCTATGAAACGAGACGAAAATTATATGACAATAGTAAAAATTTTATAAAAGTAAGCTGTTACTAAAATTGTTTACTAAAATTTGGATTGATCAATTTTGATGACAAAAATGTACTAGTTTTGCTATATTCCACATAAATATTTACATTAGACGAAGTAAATTATTTTATTTCTAACGAATATTTTGTTAATTCAATAATAATAATTTTTAAAATAGTTTAAAAGTATTAATCAATTTTTACTTGCAATATTTGCATTAATTATTATATTGAATTTTTCTTATTCCTCAAAAATGTCAACTATTTATATGAAAAAGTCGAAATCTAATATATTATATTATATATAATATATTATTCCTTAGAATTCCTTGGCAGTCTTCGCAAATTCAGGTAAAATTCTGTAAAATGTTGCATTTTCAAGAAAGATGATAAAATATAACCATTTTTAGTAAATGTTCAAATATTGTAAAGCATAAACAAAAATAAAATAATTTTTTGTACTAGATGACTTTAGTTAATATACAGAAAATCATATAATAATTAAATAAAATACAATAGAAATTTGAATTTACTTTGATCTATAACATTGATTTTCAGTTATATTTTTTTAAGATATTAAATAAATGCCTGCATAATTGCTATATACGCTACAGTTAATAAAGCTACAATTAATAAAAGTATATTGAGATATATTAAAAAGTAAGTTTAAGTTAGTAAAGGTAAACTGGATATTTTTATCAAGTGTATTCAATATATCCTAATTTTTAATATGTTATGAATTTAAAAATTCTTATAATCTTAAAGTTAAAAAATAAAGTAATCTTAGAACGAAAATTGTTTTTCCTTCACTTTTTCGTGTAAATCAAAAAAATTTTACGGTCTTACTATATGTTCAAATTAATAAATTTCTCGTTATGGTATATTATTTATTCTGTTTGAAATGAGATTTATCGAAAAAAATATTATGTAGATCAAATATTGTAGAAATTTACTAAAAAAAGGCAAATTAAATATTATACTAACTTAAAAATCCTTCAATATTTAAAAAAAAAAAAACTAATAAATTATTAGTGATATGAAACTAAGAACAAACTATTCTTTATCGTTTTGTCAAATGAGATGAATTTAAAAATTCTTATCTTAAACTTATAATTAAAATTAATATTAAATTAAAATTATTACTGGAAATCGTTTTTATTTTACTTTATTCATGAAAATCGGAAAAGTTTTGTTATATTAGTTTAAATCATGTTATATTTATTAATTTTACCATCACTTGTAATTGGATTGAAGTGAGATTTATCCAAAGTACATACATTATTATAAAAAAAATGACAAATTAAATAAATAATTTGAGTGGTATAAAATTTGTTCAAAATTTCAAGAAATACTAAATGCTTTAATGCTTTACAATCTTCAATTATTGGTAATATGAAACTATGTACGAATTAATCTTAATTTTAAAACTATAAGAGCAAAATACTGCTAAAAATGGCTGTGAAAAGTATTAGTTTATATAAAGAATATATTGAAATAATATATTCACAATAAAGTTTAATTCACAAAAAGTCCTACTAGTTTCAAGTTCCAACGTGTGCTAAAAAGGACAAACAAATTTAACTGTGAAAAATGAATATATTGTCGCAAATATAATGGAATATTTTTTGTTTTTAAATAGAATACCGTCAAGGTATTTCTAGAATCTAGGAAAATCAAGTAAATTATGAAAAATTAAATTGATTGCTCCTAGCGTGAAATACAAAAAATAGAACATTTGAAATACGTATGATAATTGAAAATATCATCTTTTATACTAAGTATAAAATTAGTTTACAAACATTCATAAAAATCTTATAACTAACAAAAGTTATAGAAGTTCTAACAGTAAATGATTTTGAATAACTTCAACAAGATTCTGCAAATGTAAATGTAATGTAAACATTTGTTTCTGTCATAACTTTTGATACGATTATTACTATTAAATGCAAATAATGAGTAATAGTATTGACCACAAAATTGTATTGTTCAAAAAAAAGTCATACTTATTTATAATATATATTTATTTTTGTTTTAAGAAACAAACAAACAAAATCAGTATTTTCTACGGCAAAAATATCATTTAGTATAAATTGCTTCCTAATATTTTTATTTAATTTTTTTTGATAAGTTTGCTTATTTGGGGATGAAAATAAAGTTAATACGTATATTATACAAAATTCCTAGAAATGTACCGAGAAAATCGTATTAATTTCATACGTTTCTGAAAGTTTATAAATTATAATATAGATGAAATAGTGGACTACTAATTGTATACAAAATATTTGAGAAAATAATTATATATATATATATATATATATATATATATATATATAAAAGAGATGATGAAAAAAATCTCGTTAAAATTTATATCAAGTTCTGCGGTTGAATTAAGCGTTTTTTTCAACACAAGACATTTTCTCGTCATTTTAAACCTAAACGATATCTACAAGAATATACACCTACATAATAGCACATTATGAAATGTCATAAAACAGTTTTAATTAAAAACTCTACGATAAAACAGCAAGAAAAAATTACTTTACTTCCTCGTGCTGGTTTTCGATACGAGTAAAAATTGAAGTTTGATCGATATATTTATTAAAATCAATACAATAACCGAATGTTGTATTCAAATTACTAATAAAATTTACACTTGAAAAATTATTTCAAGAAAAATTTTACTTAACTACGATCGATTTTTCTTTCGTAAAAAGTGATCTAAACTAAAAATGTAGTTTTTCATGTCAGATTTTGAGAGATTGATTGATAATGATATATTTTGGATACGATCTTGCTTTTTATTTTATTTTTTTATAAAATTAATAGAATCGGATATTTTGTTGAGTACCTTTTTAATTTACTTCCACAACCCTTTTACGTATGGATTATTTTTACATAATTTCAATAAGTATGCAAAAATTCATTTCTTTACTTGTAATTGAATCAATTTATTATTTTCAAACTATGCAACTACAGAGGGAAGCTTAAAAACTGAAAAATGAAATTCTTTTTTGTAGTGAAAAACAGATATTAATATTTAGTATATTTTTTTACACCATTAAAAACGCAGGCTGTATATGTCCAAATATTGGAAAAAGTACATGATTATAAATTATTTTGATTAACTTATTAAAATGAATCTTGGTTATTAAAAATTGTGAAATAAACAATATATATTCAAGGCAAAAGTTGTGTTAATTAATATCTTTTATACGATTTTTAAAATCGCAAGGTTATTATTCCTGATTGTTATTTGAAACCATAAAATAAATTTGATTAATTTATTAAATTTATTTTGCTATAACAAAATGCCGTTACATTTTTAACTTCCCGTAGGGTAAGTTATTGTAATGGGCCGAAAATCGGAATTGAAAATTTTTACATTTCTCGACGTTTTGAAGGTTTCTGAACGTTTTGGCATACCTCAGAAAAAATGGATGTGTGTGTGTGTGTGTGTGTGTGTGTGTGTATGTATGTGTGGATACAAATTTCCAGTCACGTTTTAGGGCGCACGGATCAACCGATTTGAATGGTTCAAAAAACATTCGATTCCTATTGATTGGGAAAAGAGCTGATTAGTTTTTGGCAAAGGCAGGTCCAGCCGTTTCGGAGATACGGAGCAAAGAGTGCAGAAAATAGAAATCGAATTTTTGAGCGAACGGAGTATCCGATTTGAATGATCTAAAAAACATTCAATTAGTAATGATTGGGAGAAGTGTTTATTAGTTTTTGGCAAAGGCAGGCCCAGCCATTTCGAAGATACGGAGCTAAATATGTAAAAAATGGCAGTTTTTGAGAGAACTAAGCGTCCGATTTAAATGATTCAAAGAACTTTCTGCTTGTCTTAACAAAATAATTGATTTTGGAAAAAAAAATTTTGTTCCAATTTTTTTTTTTTTTTTTTTTTTTTTTTTTTTTTGTAGTATTTTGTATATCGAAAATATTTCAGATTTTATTTTTAATTCTGACTATAGTTCTAATATACTTTAGAAATAATTTCAACTCTGCAATTCGGTTTATATAATTCTTATAAATATTAGACAATGTTACTATATTTATAATAATCTATTTGAAAATATTCAATATTCCTCGAACATTTCGTTACGGTGCGGGAAGTTCCAGCAATTTGCCTCAAGGCACGATGCCATAATTGCCTCAAGACAGAATTCCACTTACAGCTAGTTTTAATTAAAAATGGCGGAAAATAAACAATATTTTCAGAACAAAAGATCCTAATATTTTGAAAGTCCTAATTTCACTTGTTCGATTTTCGAAATCGCAAAATTTTTCATGATTGCAACAGGAAAGCCTAACATTTCCTAGAATAATTCCTAGTTGTTTAATGTAAATAGCAAAATATTTTGATATTTATATTTTTTTTAACGAAAATCGTGAAACACGAAAAATGTCTTCCAAAATAAAAGTGTTTCTAATATACTTTGTACAAGTTTTGAAATTGCAAAATTTATCCTAATTATAAGTAGACAGCATAAAATAATATTGAATGATCAATTGAAAGAATTTAGCTACTTTAAAATGTAATTCATATTTATTTTAATTAAAAATGTCGAATAATAATAAACAATGCCTTCTGGACAAAAGTAGTCCTAATTTCTCTTGTTCCATTTTTGACGTCCCAAAATTTTTGCTGAATATAACACTAGAAAGCATAATATAATTTTGATTAATTTATTGAATTAGTCTTTCTATATTAAAATACCATTTATATTTGTGTTCATCAAAAATCGTGAAACGCACAAACAGCTCAAAACAAATGTATTGGTAATATTCCTTGTACGACAAATAAAATTGCAAATTCCTTTCTGATTGTAAGTAGAAATCTTAAAATAATATTGAATAATGGTTGAAATAACCTTGCTATATTAAAATGTAATTTATATTAGTTTTCAATAAAAATGGAGAATAATAAACAATGACTTCCGAACAAAAGTGGTGGTCCTAATATCTCTTAATCGATTTATTAAATGACAAAATTTTTCCTGATTGTAACTAGAAAGCTTAAAATAATTTTGATTAACTTATTGAATCAATCCAGCTACATCAAAATGTAATTTATGTTCATTATAATTTTAAAATATCGAAAAATACAATGCCTTTAAATTAAAATATTGCAATATTCCACTATACAGTTTTGAAAATTCCAATATTTTCTCGGAGTGTGACTGGTAAGCATGAAAAAATAATTTAATTGTTAATTATAAAATCCGATTTAGAAAAAATCATTATATTGAACCTATCGAATGAGGTTTAAATGAAAATTTGTATTTTGTACATAAATGTTAATATATGTTAAATTTCAAGTGATTGGCAATATAGCAAACTTCTTTGTTTAAAAGAGACTATTTAAGGTAACTTTCGAATTTTTTTAAAAATATTTTGCTAATAATCGATACATTTCAAAATATTATAACAAAATAATATACAATCGGTATACGTAATAAGTCAGAGGCCTACTTAGTTTAAATATTTAAGTAGCCTTAGTAGTATTGGTAGTATTATTACAATATTAGGACATACAAAACCATCAGACTTTTAAAATAGATTAATACTTAATTAAAGCAGATCATATCTATTTATTTATTGTTGAAAAGAGTAAAAAAAAGCAATTAATATTCAATTAATTAGTCATTGTTAAACATTATTATGGAAAATTTTCTATAGGAAGGTGCACACCCGTACGTTAAAATTATGAAAAATCGAATCACAACGTAAAAGAGACATTCACCATTTAGTTAAAAATTTATGTCGATTATTAATAAACGAGAAAAAAATGAGTTAAAAAAAGTTAACGCACAAAGATTCCTGTGAAATATTTTACTGCTGAAAAAGCATGCAGATATAGAAAAAAAGTCTAATTCCATCATCTTACCGCCGGATGATTATTTACACAAATCATGTCAAAAAATCTAAATCAAAGTTAAAGCCGCAACCACAAACTGCGGCAAAATGTAAAAAGAAATTTTAAATAATGATGATTTAAAAAACACACGTATTACAGGCCTAATAAGCAGTTAATTTTCAATAAATTTGCGGTCGCACGCACGCACGCACGCCGAAGGATCTCTAATACCGTAATCACCTGAAATTATCCTCAAAACTGTTCCTGTTCTTCGCAGATGTACGGGGATACAGGGTCGAATTTTGACAAAAAAAAATCGAGCTGCGAAAAAAAAAATTATTCATAGTAAACTAGTGGTAAATGGCATTATGCCTTGAAACAAATTGCAGCATCCTGCAGCACAATAAGTAAAAACACCTCTTGAAATGACAAAAAGCGATTATCAATAGAAATTCATCAATAAATAATAATTGTTGAAATAGAATTAAAAATAGAATAAAATTTTAAAATAGTTATATTAAAAATACTGTAAATTCAATCGTTTTGTTTTATATGTATAGTGCTCATATTTGAGCGAATTTATCTGAGTTTATACGCAAGATCTGAAATAATAAACAAGCACCGACGACACAAGCAATTTGCTTTTTGAAGCACTGTAATCGGTTGTGCCGTTCTCTCAAAAACTGCTATTCTTTGCATTTTGTGCTTCGTATTTCCAAAACCACTGAAAGTGCCTTTGCAAAAATGTAATCAATTACTCACTCACAATTAATACGAATTGAATGTAGTTTGCATCATTCTGATCGATTGTGCTCATTCTTTTGGAAACTCCGTTTGTAATCAGAACATTTTCCTGTCAAAACAATCAAATATTTTTTTAATAATTTAAATCGGTTGATCCGTGCTCTTGATATCGTGGATGAAAAATTGTATCCGAACATATGCACACACAAACTCACGCATATACATATACATACATATATTTTTCTAAGGTAAAATATGTTAAAATATGAAAATGAGAAAATTTATGAAAGATAACTGCATTAAAATCTATTAAAATTCATTGCATATAAAAATAGAATAGAAATGTAATTTGTTTCTATTCAATTACGATGCAAAGGCCCACCCACATACTCCCCGCTCAGTGTTGAATACATAAACCAGTTCAAAGATGAACGGAAACACGTTGTATTTATTTGACGAGAAAACAGATTGTAGGAGTGTTGTAAATTTAGCATCTTTACATTTGACATCTTATTGAAAATGTTAGACTGCTCAGCTTACTATGATCCGAAATCTTGGCGTAAATAGGCCGGTGAATAGTCAGAACTAGTTATGGTGTCAGCGATGATCCGAGGTCTGGACTTACTAAATAAATATGCCGCCGACGGAAGTCCGGTATGAAAGTTAGTAAATGCGTTAGCATTTAACGGTATAAACATCGATATTGATGAATGTCTGGATCACAACGTAGTTTGTATTTTCCATGTATTAATTTACACTCATACACTAAAATGAGAGCCAAAATGATTTTTACTACACAGTGCTAAAAAACAGTACTAATTTATTTCAGACAACATATAAATTTATAAATTCTCCGTTAATCATATAGCCATAAACATAATTGTTCTGCTTCCAAAATAACTAATTTTGAGGTATAGATAGGAGTAAACTACGTACAAAAAGTATCAATTTCTTTAAACAAAATATAATTTTATTAATTGTACATTTATCATATAGCCATAAAAGGCCATAAAAGGTATCAACAAAATTGTTCCATTCAAAAAATAGGTGTTTTAATAATCAGTAAGAGCAAGGTACAAGAAGCATCAATTTGTTTTAAACAAAATGTACTTTCATAAATTCTATATTTATCATGTATTAAATTGTTCTACTCAAAAATGTTTTAGTTTTATTTTGTTCAAATTGGTTCAGACAACATAAATTTATTAGTTTTACATAATATATTATAGTGGCAAACAATAGGGGTATCCACAAAATTGTTGAATTCCCAAATAACTGATTGCTTAATCAGTAGGAGTAATCACTAAACAAAAAGTATCCTTTTGTATTAAACAAAATATAAACTTATAAATAATAAATTTATTAATTAGCCATTAAAAATAAGTTATCTACTAAATTGTTCTACTTACAAATTCACTGATTTTAACATCTGTAGAAGAAAGTATCTAAAAGTAGCAACTTATTTTAAACAAAATATAAGTTTTACATATATATTATTTTTCACGAAAAGGAAGATATATGAAGAATATTAATTAAAAAAATATAATTTTATAAATTCTGTTTTATAACCATAAGAACGTAAAAAGGTATTAACATAATTGTTCTACTCAAAAAATATTTCATTTTCATTTTGTTCAATTAGTTTCGAACATATTTAAAATTTCTACTATAATAAATTACATGAACCACGAAAAAAGGCATTCATAATTTTTTTTATTCCCAAAATTGCATAATCAGTAGTAGTAAGCGAAAAGTATCGATCTGTTTTAAATAAAATATAATTTATAAATAATACATTTATCCAAGTAGACATAAAACAATATGTTGTCTACTAAATTAAATTATTAAAAAAAATAACTGATTCCAAAATCAGTAGGAGCAAGCATCTAAAAGTAGCAACTTATTTTAAACAAATTTTAAATGTGTAAGTTCTACATATATATTATTGTCACGAAAAGGAAGAAATATGAACTAAATTAATTAAAAATATAATTGTACAAATTCTATGTTATTGCCATAAAAACATAAAAAAGTATTAAGATAATTGTTCTGCTCAAAAAATATTTCATTTTCATTTTGTTCAATTAGTTTCAAACATATTTAAAATTTCTACCATAATAAATTACGTGAACCACGAAAAAAGGCATTCATAAATTTTCTTATTCCCAAAATTGCAAAATCAGTAGGAGTAAGCGAAAAGTATCAATTTGTTTTAAATAAAATATAATTTATAAATAATACATTTATCCAAGTAGCCATAAAACAATAAGTTGTCTACTAAATTGTTCTATTAAAAAAATGTGATTTCAAAATCAGTAGGAGCAAGCAATTAAAAGCAGCAGTTTTTGTTTAAGATTGTATAATTTTAAAAATCTTACATATATTTTACTGCCATGAAAGTAATAAATATCAACAAAATTATTCCACTCAAAAAATAACTGATTTTTAAATTAGTACGAGCAAGCTAAAAAACTTAAAAGTAGATTTGTTCTAAATAAACTTATATATTTTATTATTTTATTTATTAATTATTAGCCTCCCTTAATTAAAGCATTTAGCCAACTACAATATTTTATATATTTTTTCTATATGTTTCCAATCTATCTGATTTTATAAGTAAATAAAGTAAAGTTAATTTAAACGGGTAACACATTAAATAGTTAATTTTTATATGCTAATTTTAAAGGTAAGGAGACTATTCAAGTTTAGTTAATATTAAAATTAATTTTTGTATAATTTATGCACTAATTGATTTAGTTAATAATTCTACGGCAAAACGTTCAATGACCTGAAAGAAAAAATAGCGATTTACTTTGAAAATTTTAGAATAAATATTCAGAATAATACGTATGTATCTATGTTGACTTTTTGATTTGTTTTATAAAAATTTACTTCAAATTCGAATTCAATACATTATTTACATATTATAAATTGTAATCCATGCATCTATCAAATTGATATTGATACGTAAAATTAAGTCGTAGCGTTTTACATTATAAATTTAAAAATTATCTTTATCAAATCTTATTAAAAAATATCAACAAAAAAAAAAAACAATTCTATTATATAAAAGATAAACATAAACTGATTATTTTTTGACTACTTTGTTTGCATTTTACACATGATTTAGCAATGGTAACACAAAAAATATATTTCTATATACAAAAACCTTGATAACTAAAATTGCAATTATTTTGAATAATAAAACTTAATATTAGCTAAAATATTTTTGAAAACATACTTACGAACATTTAAATTGTGAGATAGACTTGTGGCTAAGTGTTTAGTGTTAATTCTTACTTCATACAAAAATTATAATAGATAATAGATAAAAGACAATAATAATAGATAAAATATTTTATTTAGCATTCGTTATTAGTCAAACCAAGTGGCATAAAAAATTATTATTGTTTGCATCATTGAAAAGATTCAATAAATTTCATACAACAATTGTAATATTCATATTTTTCAATTTTTTACTTGTACGATGATAATACGGAGAAGGAATTGCTACCACAGCCCATATACACATGTGTTTATTATTTTACTTAAATTACTTATATTAAAATATATTGAAATAATTCTAAATTAAAAAAATGCTAACTTTGTGCGAGATGGAGAAAGATATACTAAAAGGTTAAAAACGTATTCGAATTTAAACAAGAAATTCAATGCATATGATGACCAATAATTTAAAATATATTTACAGAAATAAAAAGGCAATATGTATACAAAATTGAGGGTCGATCTATTAAATTTAATTTAATTTTAATTATTTATTATATCATTTATTTATTCATAGTCCATACATTGCACTCTACTCCAAAAAATTATACTGGAAGCCAAAGAACGGAATTTCCATTTTCAACCCTGGGTAATTTAGTTTGAATTTATACTTTTATAAATTATTTTAAATTATTTGAAATATATTTACAAAAATGAGAAGACAAAATAGAGGGTCGATCTATTTAATTTAATTTTAATTATTTATTATATCATTTATTTATTCATATTCCATACATTGCACTATACTCCAAAAAATTATACTGGAAGCCAAAGAACGGATTTTCCATTTTCAACCCTGGGTCATTTAGTTTGAATTAACATTTTTACAAAATATTTTAATTACAATTTATAATATATCAGCCAAAATTATTTTATCTTATAATAATAAAAAGCTTAGTTACGATTTTATGATAACTTTTATTTGTGTAGCGAAATGAAATTACGAATCTTGGATTTTTTTACACTTTTTTGTTAACATTTAATTTTCATTTTGTATTTTTATCAAAATTATCTAATTATACTCGATTCTTAAAAATGTTCAGCTAATACTTATAATTACAATTATACATGACTTTATATTATTTACTCAAATAAATTTGATATAAAATTAATGCAGTGTGAATTTTTGAATATAATTCGTTGCATTTTATGGAAACTTTCAAAATAATTATCATGCATTTTATAGTCATATATTATATATCAGCCATGAGCAATTCTAAGTGTCGATTTTAGAAATAGCTTTTTTATTAAAAAAGTATAAATTTTGTGGAACAATCAAATATATGATTCAAAATAAAATGGTTCAATGTTCATAATCATATATTTAGTTTTTGAAAAATTTTACAATTATAGATTTTGTTCAAAGTACGTTAATTATTTATATAGCTAATATTTTTGCATTATACTTTCTGGTAATTTTATTATTTATTCAGCATATTATAATCCCTTTCATTGGTGTCAAATATGGAAAAGTTGTTATAATTGAAAATTTAATTTAGAAATATTTAAAAAATATATATTAGAAAAATGGAAATGACGTTGGCGTAACATTCAATTTCCAGACTTATCTAAAAATAAAATAATATGTAAATTTTATCAATGTATTTTTTATTTGTCAAATTACTTAGAGCAGTGGTTATATCAATTTGTGGAATTATATTAGTTGGATGTTTGGTTCGGATTTGGTAGCCCAAGAATTACATGGGTCGAGAGGTTTATGCAAAAAAAAATTTTTTTTAATTTTTCTGAAAAAGAGAAAAATCTGTAGTCAAAAGTCTTAAAATGCTATTTAAATAATCCATTTGAATATTTGAAATCAATAATCAATATTATAAATAATAGAAATAATCAATTTGAAATACTTGTGGGATCATAAAAAATAGTCATAATGACATTTATATTTTTGTTAACGATCATATTTTTCAATATAGTTTCTATCACTTTAAATCATTTTTAAATAAATATACTACTGCATACTGAAAGTGAAGAATGCAATTGTAAAATCATTAAATTTTTTTTTTGACTAATTCAAATAATATGATTAAAAATAGTGAAAAATTCTTGCTCATGTCCTTTATAATTTATATTCATAGCTGGAAACTCCTGTAAAAGTATTTACATATGTTTTTGAGAAAACAAAATAATTTTGCTTTGGACGATTGTAAAAAATCTGATTAAACTACTGGTATTAATATCTGAACACTTTTTGAAAATGCTGTATAAATTCTTTGGGAGAAAAGACATATATACAAAAATATGTATTACCAAACTGAAACGGATTATTTTAACTCCAGAACAAAATTTATACAGTACGATTTTATAAATGAAAATTAATAATAAAATTTGGTATTATTATACATAATACGTATAATTATTGGCATATACTAGAAATATGTTGAGAGCTTTAAACTTTCAAAGGGATTGCGTCAATATAAATATTGATTTCTCTGTAAAAATGGGATTTATGTTACTAATATTTTTCAACATTATAAAAATGTACAAAATATTTGTTTATAAGAATATTTATTATCACTCATTTTCATTTGTTCTGTAAAACAATTTTGCAGAAAATGATACAAATGTTGTAAACCTGTATATTAATTAGGCCAATTTTGTATGATGAAAAACCAAGTAATTTTAGTAAAAAATAGTTTTTAGTGCACCTTTCTCACTTTATTTAAAAAAAACATATATCTACATTTTCTTGCAGCTAGCTATATTACATATTTTTTACTTTCTCGTTAAAAGTGCAAATTGCTTTTATTACATCTTAACTGCAGATTAGATTTTTATCAGCAGGACTTCTAATATTTTAAAACCATATTTAAAGAAGAAATGTGAGTATTTAATATTTTTTCAAATATAATATATTATTATTAATTTAATTATTGTTTTTATGGCTTCATATGATTATATGTTAAAGAACATATAAAAATATTTACTTAAAGTATACACAAGGTATTATAGATCTTTGGCAAAAATAAATATATGATTTGGAACAGTTTAGTAAAAAAATCATCTAAATGAAATATTAAGATCAGTTTTATCACTTTAATATAAAATTAATATAATGCAATTATTTATAAATTAGGTATTTGTATACTTAGTACAAATGGTATACTACATATACTACATATATATTAATTATCTTCGGAAAGAAATAAGAGGGTTGCGCTAATTAAAAGGAAAGTATCATTTAAAAGTAGAATCATAGCTTGATTTAATCTAGATCCTCCTCCCTAATGATGGTTTCTGTGGGGACAGGAGGCAAAAAGTAAGCGGGGAGTTCTGTATTATACCCAGGTGGAATTGAGCTCGACATACTGAGGCAAAAGACCTAGTCTGGGATGGCTAAACGCATATTTTTGGCTTTACTAAAAAAGAACATAATACAACATAACAAAACTAATATAAAAGAACATAATATTAAATATATTAAACAATTATTTGTATATGCAATACATGAATGGTATTTTTATATTACCAACAATTTCTTCCATTTAATTGACACATAAGATAACACACAATTGAATCAAAAACTAGTTTGAATAAATATTTAAATTTCTTGTGATTTTTATATTTTAAAATAAATTTACACATTTTTTTATTATTCTACAAATATTAGAAGCAAAAATTTATATTTTCTATATAACGATATTTTGAAACAATGTTATAACACAATGATAAAAATTTTGAAAACCTGCATATTTATTAAAGCAATTTCAATAGATTTGATGTATCAAAAATCAAATATGTAATTTTAATTAAAATTTGTTTTTTAATGCATCTTGAACACTTTATTCAAAATGCATAGGAGGTCCATATCATAATACAATATGATTTCCTGAATAAAAATGGGAAATATATTTTGGTATTTTCTTAATTAGTACACGAATATATTGAGGACTGAAAATATTCTTTAAAATATGGAAATTGGCCATACGATCTTAAATAATATGTCAAAAAATTAAAAAAGAGAAAGATATCTCATAGGAGATAATCTCTTAAATACATTTACACCCAGCATATTGTCTTAAAAAATGTATATTATTTTGATTGGCAATAAAACTATGCAAAAAAATGAAAATCATATATTTATTAGTAAATGCAATAAATTAATTATAATACATTATGATTATATTTTGTTACAATTGCTTCAAATTTCATACATACATTATTTTTATTACATATACCTTATAATTACTCCTAAGAACACTTATAGGCATAGTGAAAAATACTCAAAACCACTAAACGAATTGATAAAAAAATATTTGGAGAAAAAATTAAATATTTTATATATAACTATGGTTTAAAACAATTAAAATTCAAATAAAGTTTGATTCCGTTAATTAAACCAAGATTTAAAGATACTTTGTGTTATAAATACTTAAACGAATATTTAATTTAAATTAGTTTTTCAGTGTATCTTCATTTCATAACCATAAAAATAAAAATTGTGCTTTATTTCTGTTTTTCATGCAAACAGCAACAATTAATAAAAAGTAGAAGTATTATACTATCTTGACTTAATATGGGAATTATTTATACAAATATATATATATATATATATATATATATATATAAATTTTTTTTAAAAAGTAAACAACAAAAAGTTTCCATAATTTTTGATTGTGTTTATTGTTTTTTATATTTTGAAGAATTTCTTCTGCTAACTTGACACAGATGATGACACACTATTGGTGCAAAAACTAGTTTACATAAATATTTAAATACATATTTACAATTTTTCAAAATTTGAAGTAACTATTCTAGATAAAGAACTATTTTAGATAAAGAGCACAAAATTAAATATTAACTAGTGGGGTGGGTGGCATCGTGCCTTAAGGCAAATTGCTGGAACTTCCCGTACCGTAACGAAATGTTCGAGGAATACTGAATGTTTTCAAATAGATTATTATAAATATTGTAACATTGTCTAATATTTAGAAGAATTATATAAACTGAATTGCAAAGTTGAAATTATTTGTTTCAACAAAAAACTAAAAAAAAAAAAAAAAAAAAAAAGGAACAAAATTTTTTTTTTCCAAAATCAATTATTTTGTTAAGACAAGCAGAAAGTTTTTTGAATCATTCAAATCGGACGCTTAGTTCTCTCAAAAACTGGCATTTTTTACATATTTAGCTCCGTATCTTCGAAATGGCTGGGCCTGCCTTTGCCAAAAACTAATAAACACTTCTCCCAATCATTACTAATTGAATGTTTTTTAGATCATTCAAATCGGATACTCCGTTCTCTCAAAAATTCGATTTCTATTTTCCGCACTCTTTGCGCCATATCTCCAAAACGGCTGGACCTGCCTTTGCCAAAAACTAATCAGCTCTTTTCCCTATCAATAGGAATCGAATGTTCTTTGAACCATTCAAATCGGTTGATCCGTGCGCCCTAAAACGTGACTGGAAATTTGTATCCACACATACATACACACACACACACACACATACACACACACACACATACACACACACATCCATTTTTTCTGAGGTATGCCAAAATGTTCAGAAACCTTCAAAACGTCGAGAAATATAAAAATTTTCAATTCCGATTTTCGGCCCATTACAATAACTTACCCTACGGGAAGTTAATAATAATATTTTTACAGGAACCTTCTACCCTCCTTCTTCTGGTCTATAAAAAACTCATATCCAATTTATAAAAATTATTACTTAAAGGTTTACAGAAGGATTTAAATTATAATGAAAACTAAACTAAGAGCTACGACATAATTTAATATTTCAATCCATTTTGCCTTACATTAAAAATTCAATGCAAAAATAACACTATAATATTTAAAAATAATTTCAATGACTTGGTGCAAATTTATAGTTTTGCTACAATATACAAAAATAATAAAAATTATTTTTTTCAAATTAGTTTACAAAACAGCTCTTCAAAAAATTATAAGAACCTATATAAATAACAGAAATATGTACTAGGTATATTTATTTTATTATTGAATCGAATAAATTAATTTTTAAAAATAATAATATTTTGACTATTTCACCAATTGAATAATAGTTTTTGCAAAAAGGGATTTGTTCTCCTCATATTTTGAGATCAAAATAAATTTTTCATTAATAATTTGGTATTGTCAAAAAATATTAATTCGACAGCAGAAAATACCTTAATATTGATGGTCTCTTTAATTTTTAAAATATTTTATTCAATTTTATTCGAATTGAGAAATAACATAATATTTAATAAGGTTAATGTTTAAAAACACGTTATAATTAGAAAAATATTGAAATATTACTTTAAATCTAAAAGTAAAAGCTATCAAAAACAGGATTATTAAATTTCTTAGATATAAAAGCTGAACCAAATTTTATGTCACAGAATAGTATTATATATAAAAAATTATGATAGCAATTGTATTCCAAAATCAACAAGATGCGGTTTTTAATTTTACTCAAATAAGTTTCACACATGAATTTGACACCCCCATTAGCATAATACAAAATTTACAAATTTTATTTAATTTTAATGAATTTGCAAAATGTAAATGATAGATTACTCTATTGTACAAAATATCATAAAAATTTAAAAAAAATATTCAGGAAATTTTTATCTGCTACTACAACTAAATATTTCTTATGCAAATATTTGATGAATATCCATAAGTTGGCAGAAATAGATTTTTTGAACATAATTTTAAAGTAAAAGCACCAGTATTATGATTTTGTAGAAGTAAAATTAAATTGTCTAAACATAAATTGTTACATATTTTCATAAAATTATATATGAATTTGATAACGCGATATTTGTATGAGAATGATAATAATATAAAGGAGAAATTATATAAAATGACTATTTACAAATTTCAAAAAAATTATTTAAAAATGTTTGTACAGATTTTCACACAGAAGCAAAACTTTTGAATCTTAAAAAAAGTTTTGAGATATTCACGAAACTCAAATTGGTTTGTTTAGGAGCATAAAAAATGCCACATTCTTCAAATTCTATATTTTATTTTTAAAAGGTAAGAGTTTATATATATATATATATATATATATATATATTTAAATTCTATAATTGTGTAATAGTGTAAAATTTCAATCATTTTGAACAACGTATTTGATTATTAGCAATAAAAATAATATTTACAAAATTGTAAATGTGGAAGAAACGTACTCTGTGGGTGTCATTACGAAAATTTTAGACAGTGCTTACAATTGATATGTTTTAAAATGATAATTTTTAATAGATATTTTTGCCATGAGATCATTTTTATTATTTGATAATTGCTAAGTGTTAAATTTAACAGAATAAATTCTTTTTATTAAATAAATCATTTTTATTAAATGTGTAACATAATGAAAAGTGTTATCAAACAAAAATGAAAATATAACAAAATATAAATAATTACTCGTATGTAATAAATATTTATAATATTTTTGGATCATTCGCTTGAAGATATAAAAATACGATTTCAATAAAAAGATGATTTTTATTGAAGTAAAAATATAATCTAAGAGCTATTTATTATTATATTATTTTGATGTTTACAAATTGATGTTACGAATTAAAAAAAAAATCATATATATTTTATACTAACCCCCTCCCCATTTCGCCCTTGTTCAATTATCTTCCATAGATTTTTTTCTTATGTTTTATGTTTAATTTGTGAGAAATTCTGTACATCTCCGAATTCTCATACTCTACATTTTGTACAACTCTTGTACGGTTACTTTTTTTACTTCAGATCTGAAAAAACATCTCGAATTTCTACATAAAAAACAGGTACGCAAGATTTTGCTAATATTATACCGTAAGAATATCAGGATTTTAGTTGTACTCATGAACATCTTTGGTTTATTATATATATTATATTACATTATACACCTCTGGAAGACATTAGTTCTATTTGCAAACAAAAAAGGATTATTTTCGATAGTGTTACACGTGTCCTATTTATTTACAGTAGTTTTTTTAAAAAAAATGTGTGCTGAATGCACTAAAAATGGGCATGAGATTTTAAACAAATTGACGATACCGATATTTTTTGCAAAAATTAACTAAAGTTTATTCTTTATCAGATGGATGTTAATTTATTGTATCTTTAAAAAAAAAATTGTGTGCTGACGGAACAAAAAATGAGCATAATACAGATTACCAACAAATTGATGATACCGATATTTTTTTGCAAAATCATAACCTAGTTTATTCTTTATCAGATGAATGTTTTACATTAGAGTGTTTACATATGTGTGTTTAATAATAAAATGGAATATATAGAGGTGGGAAAATTTTTTTGTCATTGGTTACGAAGAAATGGGTAATTATCAAGTAACTTTGCAGAAGAAACCATAGTTCGCAAGTAAACTTTGAGTCAGCAAAATTTTAAAAGTACTTTTTTTCCCTAATTAGGTAATTTACATGTAAATCAAGTTTAATCGTCCCTAAATTCCCTGAAAAACCATATGCTAATAAGGTTCCAATGCCTTTAAAATATTAAAGGTCTATTATTGAAAGTCGATTGAAGAAAAAAAAAATAGTTCTATTGGAAGACGGCGTATCTAAAATTATATTTTTCTTAAATATGTTCTGCAAATATAATTAAGAAATGCAAATTATGCATCTCGTTAAGACCGCAAATATTTCTAAGATTATTTTTGCATAATAATAATTTGAATTTAACTTTGTAATGACATTGTATGCAATTTTATAAAAACGCAGTCTGACGTTTATAAACAAACAGGCATCCACAAACGATATGAACACAAAATGGAAATTGTGTTTTTTTTTCATGAAATCAGTTAAAATATATACGATGCAATAGTATACTCAATACCTACTGTAATAGTATGCTCAATGGTCAAAAAAAAAATTATAAATTTAATAAAAATCTGTTACTAATTAGTGTCGTTTTGCATTTCTTAATAGTTATTTTAAGTCCAGTAATTTTTCATAAAAATTTATCGAGGTGATAAAGTATTGTCTCTTTTGTGCACAACTTTTATTGATTTTGTTAAAGATTTAAAGTTTTAAAGATTTTTCTGAGCTTCTGGGAAAGCTTAAATTTATTCTCCCTATCCGCTAAAACATTTTTAATCAATTTTCAATTTTTTTTCAATATTGGCGAGGAAAAGGTACCATCGATAAAACTAGACGCGTCAAATTATAGATCTATTTTTGCATAATCTGATTTCGAAAATTATCCTATTATACAATTTTTCACACAGTCATAGTTTACTAATGGTTTGCGGAAATAGTAAAAAAGTTATAATATGAATATACAACAGTTTTTGATAACTAGGTATAATAATAGAAATCTATGGCAAAGCTGTAATTTGTTTCCATTGAGTTTTTGAAATCTCAGTCGATTTAGCTAGACATGCCAGAACTTAATTGAAATATGAAAGTTTGGATTTTGTTTCGTAATATAAAATTTAATATATTAATGACAAACGCGGTAATAAGATGCAAAAAAAACTTTGAACATGCAAATGTGTCAATTGAAATTAAATAAAATCAGTTTCAGATTAGTTTAGAACTAATAATGACATGCAATATTCCAAAAATATTTATATGAGGCATGCGTTGCATTGGGTAAACCATCAGTTAAACTTATTTGGAATATTAAAAAAAACATAATACTTTTTTTCTTATTTGACATATTTATAGCATTATTTAGGTTTATTTTTTAGGTAAATTGACATTTTGACAGTTCTCATCCTCAAGCGTCAAAAATGATTTTTTTTTTCAATTAATCCACGTTTTTCTATGATTTCTATCTTTATCTATGATTACTATATTTATTCAGTTCAGAACCACTATTGTAAATGCATTGACACACTCAAAAATGATTTATCAAAATTAGAATAGCCGTTCAGGAGTTTAGTGACACACACGTACAGTAGATTTATATATATATATATATATATATATATATATATATATATAACGGTTCGTATATATACATATATAAATATATATATATATATATATATATATATACAAACCGTTTTCTACCAAAAAATATTTTGTTTCTCCTTCAACTGGGCCCTATTCCTTTTTTTTTCTATTTGATAATTCATGACTCACCTAGTTGACCTTGGATAGAGAATTCAGACTCCGATCGTTGGCGTTGCAGTAGAAGGAACGACTTGTAACGGATAATATAACGCTAATTTGGATTTCCATATTTTAGATTTTAAATTATAACACAATGATGATGAGACAAACCTAGTCTCTAAACGTTTGTAAAATTATTATTTAATAAATTAGTGCAAAAAAGAGTGTTGTTTGTTCGTATTTCTAAAGTAATATATATATATATATATATATATATATATATATATATATTTATATATATATAATACATAATGATTTAGTGTGTACGATTTTCTTCACGTCGTCTTGGCCTCTGTAAGTCTGTATCCGACCCCGAGACTTACTACAGACCAATCACGAATTGAGAACAAAAGACCTATTTGCTTCCCGTTTCGTCTCAAGCGTACATCCCGTTTTATCCGACGGAAATGCTATATACGTTTATATACTAACACATAAAATATATCATTGATGCATGATGTATATGTATATATATATATATACACCAGTTGATTAGCAGAAGACGCGCCACAGCGCAGACTCCGATTTTACGGCGATACGATATGGCGTTTAGTTGAATCAAATAGATAGAACAACGAAGGTATATTATATATTTGTAAAAGTGTTTCAATGAAGGAAAAATGCACCAAAACAATTTAAAACAAATATGACAAAATTGTTGATTTAGAGTTATTCGAACTTAATAGAGAAAATAATGCCTAAACTGCACATTTTTTATAAAATGAATGCATAAGATTCCAGTTTTATCAACTTGTTAGCAATCTCTGTATTGTACTGTTACTTCTCGAGTTAAATAGTTGCTCTCTATTTATTAATATTTATCACCTAATAATAATAATATCATAAATATTTGTAAAATTTTGTTAGTGGATGAAAAATGCATCAGAACATTTTGAATCAAATTTTTGATACAGGGTTTACTTCGACTAGATCAAGACACTAACGCTGTAACTCTATATTATTTTTTCTAAGTATTTTTAGTAAAATGACTTCATAAAATTCTTATAATTAATTTAATCAAAAACAAAATATCAAAAAATATATTTTTAAAATGTTTTAAGTAAACGAAGCAAAATATTTGTAAAATTTTGTCAGTGAATGAAAAATGCATCAGAACAATTTGAATCAAATTTTTGATATAGGGTTTACTTGAACTTGATAGAGAAACTAATAAATTCTTTTTTCCAAGTTTTTTTTAGTAAAATGACTTCATAAAATTCCATTTTTGTCAATTGGCTGGGAATCTCTATACTGTATAGAGATCACTTAAATTAACCAATTGCTATATGTCAGCATTAATGAAAAAAAAAAACAAAAAAGTTATATTTTTCTAAAATCTTTTAAAGATGAACAAGAATTGCACTTGTACAATTTAAATCAAATAATTGATATATGCTCTCTTTAAACTAAATAGAGAAAGTAACAACAAATGAAACTATATATATTTTATTAGTATAAATATTTTTAGTAAAATGACTACTTAGCAGCATTCTATTTCTATCAATTAGTTAGCAATCTCTATAGAGAATATTTAAATTAATTAGTTGCTATATAATGAATTTAACCAAATAAAAAATAGCAAAGAACTGTATTTTTAAATTGCTTTAAATGAACGAAGCAACATTCGTTTAGTTGAATTAAATAGACAGAACAACGAAGGTATATATATTTGTAAAATTATTTCAATGAAGGAAAAATGCACCAAAAAAATTTGAAGCAACGAGATATTAATCAAATTGTTGATTTAGAGTTACTCAAACCTAATGGAGAAAATAACGCCAAAATTATATATTATTTTTGTACAAGAATTCTTATAAAATGAACGCATAGGTTTACAGTTTTATCAACTTGTTAGCAATCGCTACATAGTACTAAAATTACTCGAGTTAAATTGAGCCTCTTTATTCAATAATATTTATTATTTTATAATAATAATATTATAAATATTTGTAAAATATTTGTAAAATTTTGTCAGTGAATGAAAAATGCATCAGAACAAATATGAATAAAATTTTTGATATAGGGTTTACTTCAACTAGATCAAGACACTAACGCTGTAACTATATATTATTTTTTCTAAGTATTTTTAGTAAAATGACTTTATAGAATTCCATTTATATCAATCTCTATGCTGTGTATAGAGATCACTTGAATTAACCTATTGCTATATGATAAAGCATCAATGAAAAAAGAAAATAAAAGCTATATATTTGTAAAATCTTTTAAAGGTAAACAAAAGCTGCACTTACGAAATTTAAATCACATAGTTAATAAGTTTTCTCTAAGTGAAATAGAGAAAGTAACAATAAATCTAGCTATATATATTTTACTTGTAAAAATATTTTCAGTGAAATGACAACATAGAAGTATTCTAGTTCTATTATTCAGAATATCTAACTAAATTAGTTGCTATATTTAAAATTTAAAAAAACTATAATTTTAAATCTTTTAAGTAAACGAAGCAAAATATTTGTAAAATTTTGTCAGTGAATGAAAAATGCATCAGAACAATTTGAATCAAATTTTTGATATAGGGTTTACTTGAACTTGATAGAGAAACTAATATATTCTATTTTTTAAATTTTTATTTAGTAAAATGATTTTATAAAATTTCATTTATATCACTTGCAATAACTAATTGCTATATGTCAGCATTTATGAAATAAAAGCAAAAAAGTTATATATTTCTAAAATCTTTTAAAGGTAAACAAAAGCTACACTTGTACAATTTAAATCACATGGTTGATATGTTTTCTCTAAATTAAATTGAGAAATTAACAACAAAACTAACTATATATTTTATTTGTATATTTTTTTTAGTAAAATGACTACATAGGATTTTAGTTCTATCCATTAGCCAGCAATCTCTACCTTGTTGCTATATAATTAATATAATCAAATTCAAAATATCAAAAAACTATATTTTTAAAATCTTTTAAGTAAATAAAGCAAAGTATTTGTAAAATTTTGTCAGTGAATGAAAAATCCATCAGAACAAATTTGAATCAATTTTTTTATATAGGGTTTACTCCCACTAGATAGAGAAACTAACGCCAAAACCTTATATTATTTATGCTAACGATTTTTAGTAAAATCACTTCATAGAATTCCATTTATATCAATCGGCTAGGAATTTCTTTATATAGAGAGATCTCACTTGAATTAACTAATTGCAATATGATACCATTAATGAAAAGAAACTAAACAGAGAAATTAACAACAAAACTAACTAAATATTTTATTTGTATTTATAGTAAAATGTCTGCATACTATCAAATTTCTATATTATATAGAAGTTACTTGAATTAAAAAAAAAGTTTCTGTGTATTATTTTTACCAATATCCTAAATGTAAACGAAAACTGCATATGCACAATTTGAATCAAATAGTTAATATAGAGTGAAATGAAATACTTCAAGCAATAAAAAATTGCACATGCATAATTTAAATCATATATTTATTTACTGTTCGGAAAAGAAACAATCAATATATATATATATATATATATATATATATTTGTAAAATATTTTAAGTAGAAGAAAATTGCCCAACTTGAATCAAATAGTAGAAAATTAGATAGAGAAAGTATCAACAAAACTACAAATTCTCCTTGTATTAAAATAGCTGCATCAGATTCATTTTGTATCAATTGGTTTTATATGGAGTTCACCTAAATCTAACAAAAAAGCTATATATTTGTAAAATATTTAAATAATTAGTATTGTATGTAGGGTTTACGTGGACAGGATCAAGAAACTTTTAACAATTTACAAATTCTTTTTATAAAAGTCTTAGCTCAAACTTGTACCATTTGGGTTCAAGATAATACTATCTTTTAATCAAATAGTACAGAACTAGATAGAGAAATATCAACAAAACTACAAATTCTCCTTGTATAAGTCTTTTTATTAAAATAGCTGTATCAGATTCAATTTGTATCAATTGGTTTGTATGGAGTATTTACCTAAATCTAACACACAGCTGCATATATTTGTAAAATATTTAAATAGTTAGTAGTGTAGGGTTTACATGTATAGAATCGAGAAACTTTTAACAGACAATATACAAATTCTTTTCATAAAAGTCTTTGAAATAAATGGAAAAAATTAGTTTCAACAGAATTATAAAAAATTTATATTCAAGTGGTTATTAAAATAACTGCATCAGGTCAAACTTTACCAAATAGATAGTCAAGCTAGTATTGAATTTCCCTAAATATAATAGTAGATCCAAGATTAATTTGAATTAACTAGTAAAATAACAATTATCATTATTAAAGAATTATTATTATTATTATTGAATATTAACAAAGTTATAAATTCTCTTTGTATAGGTCTAAGTGACTAGAAGCTACACAATTTGTATTCAGAAACATAGTTGCTATAAGATTACTTTAAATTCAATAGTAAAATATGTATCAAAATGTGTTTTTTTGTATTTTTATTAAATGAACTGCACAATCTATACTTGATCATTGATGTAGAAATTACTCAAATGAGATAGATGATAAAATATGCTTTAGTTTAAAATAAATATAAAAATAAATCGCAGCATAGTTATAAAATTCCTATATTGAAGTTTTTGTTAAATGATTATAGAAAAATAACAAGTATCAACAAGACTATGTATTCTCTTTGGCTTAACGATTAAATTGAATCAAATTGTTGGGTGGTTAAGTATCATTTTAATTCAATAAATCAAATATTAAATAACAACAAAACTATAAAATATTTTTTACTAGTCTTTGTTAATACATTACATTACTTTAGTTTTTATTTGTAACACTTGGTTGGGAATTTACTTTATTCTAATAGTAGCAATTGGATTAATTTAAATAAACAGAAAATTATAAATACTTGTAGTATTAGCAAAACTATATATTCTATAAAAAATAGTAGTTTTAATTAAATATACAGAAAATTGACAAGTATTAACAAAACTATATATTCTCTATATAGTAGATATTTGAAACAACTGCACGATTTGTATCAGTTGTTTGATGTAGAGTTATCTTTAAGTATTGAAATTAATAGAAAAATAAATGTTAATTTTTTTTAAATTGGCCTTTTTATTAGTAGAACCTTCATCCGCGCATATTTTCTTGCATTTGTTGGTTTCCTTGAATAAAATTTTTGCGACGTTATTTAACTAAATCGAAGAACATAAGTATTGGCAAACTCATATATTTTTAAATTGTTTAAAGTAAAACAATATATAATAACTGTATTAGCACATATTAATTTAAATAGATAGATATATTTTATTATGCATCAACTATGTACGAACATATTTAGAAAGTCTTTTGAAAGCAGATAAAATTGCTTCAGCACAGTCATTTAAATTTGAGAAAAATCCAATTTAAGCAAAACTTTACATTTGTAGAGGTTTTTAAATCAAACGCAACTTAAATCGTTTTAGATATATTACAAGATAAAATCAACAATGAACAAACATTTTAGTACATACAGTCATGCCTTAAGTAAACAAAACTTCTGCCAGCAAAATTTGAAATAGTGCTGCTAATGGTGTTTTATGATTTGATTAGAGAAAATAACCAATATTAGAAAGGCTTTTTGAAAGAGCTTTGTAAGAACTTTTATCAAAACTAAATTATCAAAATCGAAATCGCTATATAGATATATCTATACTTATATTTGAATAGAGAAAATCATACTAGTATAAACAAAATTTTAGTTTATATTTTTTTAAAGTAAACAATGCTTGAGCACTAACACAGATATATTTAAAGATGTATCTAGCTATGGTCAAACAAATTTAAAAAAAATTTTGCAACTAAAAAAAAATTACATCAGCACATTTTTTGTATTGATTTGTCGAATAGACGAAATAACTAGTACTATTAAAAATGCATATTTTTATGAAAAGTCATCACTAAATCTATCAAAATAGCTGCCAGCTATGAAAAAAGGAATGTGATCAATAAATATTACAACTGAAATAGATAGTAGATTCAAAAATTAGTTTATAAGGAATTTATGAACATTTAATCAAATCTGTTGCTCAAAGAATATTTCAACTTATTCACTATAACTTAAGTATTGCATTTGTAAATGATACATAAACCGTTCAAAAATCTTCTATAAGTTTTCTGCACCAGTGACACTGTTGTACGAGGTAGTAGAATTACTTAATAAAATATTTTAGGATTTTCAATCATTACCAATAAATATGAAAATGCACTTTTGCAAACATTAAAAATACATACGTATCTAGTAATTATTTATAAATGTCTTCATAAGTTTATTATTATATTGATCATAAAAAAACCCAAACACCATAATATGCATTCATTTGAAGTCTCTGTTTGGAGGTAATTCAATTAAATTTTATTTCGCATTCAGTCAAATAATGTTTTTGTCTGAATTTTGATTAAAATTTTCTGATTTTATTTCCATCAAGGATTGTATGCGCCTAAAAATTGAATAAAAAATTTAAAGATACAATTTTTGAGAGGAACTTGATCTCTGCTATAACTGCGGAAGAATTGGGCATAGATTTCGCAACTGCCCACAAAAAGAAAGATTTTGCATTTTATGTGCCAATTTTGGTCATATAAGCTGTGATCAACAACAGTACTCGTGTTAAACTGGGGAGAATATTCAAATTGATAACTATATATTCATTAATTTATTTTATTTATTAATTAATTACCAATAATGTTGTAACGGATAACGCCTAATTTAATAGAAATTCTGAGCAAACAAATGTATTTTTTGAATCTAGAAAATTACGCCTAAAATAAGTGTTCAGATTCTGCTTCGGAATTAAAAATTAAAAATTAATTGATGAGAAGCGCGGTAATAATATATCAAAACTTGAATGTCCAAATGTGCAGTTTTAATTTTATATGAGTTTCATATCAAGCTGATACTTGTAATAACTATTAATAAGCTCTAGAAACATTTATATGCGGCATGCGGCGTTGCAGTGGGTAAACTACAAATATTCTAATAAATATAAAATTAAAAATAACAAATTAAAATATATTTTTTGATTAAGAAAATTATTTTAAAAATATAAATATATAAATATATAAATTTATACATTCATAAATATTTGTATATGAGTTAGCAAATGTATATATACGTGTATAATGTATATATATATATATATATATATATATATATATATATATATATATATATATCCGAATTACAAGGGTGTTGCTATGCGACGCAGAATTCTCTCTTCGTAATTCTGACAGCCGTCGGACGCGAATATTAGCAATGCATATTATCATCAAAGTAAGACGGTCTAATTATCGAGTTTTTTTGAAAACCTTTCGAAAAATATTCTTGAATTTTATTATTAAAAAAGCAAAATTATATTAGCATTTTTCTAACTTGAACTAACATTTTTAATACTCTTATAATAAAAAATTTTTGCATCTAGGCACCTAGGCACCATAGATATAGTAAAAGAGAAACAAATCCTAGGCAATCATTCATCAATACAATTAACAATGAGGAAGAGCTTAATAAAAAGTTTTAGGAAAAAAAAAATTCTGGAATAAAAAACACTTATAAAATACAAATTCATCTGATGATTGTTTTCAGATGTGAAATAAATTTCTTTGTCAATCTGGCAACTTAGTACTACTCTGGCAACCGTATTTGGGTGATCTTCCATGCGACTTGTGTACTTTTGAAAAAAAAATTATAATTTATTTTGATATCTCTGAATTTTTAATGACATATTTATTAAAATCGAACAAAAATAATTATAAAATGCTATATGTGTTGATATTATAAGATTCTTTGTTTTGTTCCTAATTATTTATATATAAATATATATATATATATATATATATATATATATATATATTATTGACAATAAATTTTATAATAAGTACCATATTCTGAAAATTTATTAAATACTAAATATTTGTATTACTTATTTGTTAACTTTGCCTAGATGCGGCGGTGTATTGTATGAATGTTGGTATGAATAATAAAATGAATCAGTATAAGTTTGCTATGAGATTCTACTTATCGAGTTTTTCTTGAAACCCTTTCCAAAAATATACTTCAATTGTATTATTGAAAAAGCAAATTATATTAGCATTTTTCTAACTTGAGCTAACATTTTTGTTATTATTATACAAAAATTTTTGCACCTATGGTAAAAGGAAAGCAAATCCTAAACGATCATTCATCAGTTCAATTAACAATGAGGAAGCGTTTTCAAATGTAAAATGAATTTTTTAGTTAATCTGGCAACTTAGTACTACTCCGCAACCGTGTTTGGGTGATCTTCCTTGCGGCTTTTGTACTTTTGAAAATTTATTTTAAAAATTTATTCTGCCATCTCTAAATTTTTAATGACATATTCATTACAATCGAACAAAAATGAAAGAGGTGTGAAGTAATTATAAAATGCTATGTGTATTGATTTTATAAGATTCTTTGTGTTTTATTTATAAATAATACAACATCAGTTTGACAGACTTTGAAAATGAAAATTCATCTGATCAATAACACTATTTTCAGATGTAAAATGAATTTCTTAGTCAATCTGGCAACTTAGTACTACTCTGCAACCGTGTTTGGGTGATCTTTCATACGGCTTTTGTACTTTTGAAAATTTCTTTTAATAATTTGTTTAGCCATCTCTGAATTTCGAATGACATATTCATTAAACCGAACAAAAATTATAAAATGCTATATTGATTTTATAAGATTTTTATGTTTTGTTTATAATTATTTATATATAAATTTTTTGCTTGACAATAAATTTTATAATAGGTAAAATATTCTGAAAATTTGCTGAATACTAAAAATTTGTATCACTTATTTAATAGCTTTGCCTAGATGCGGCGGTGTATTGTATGAATGATAGTATGGATCTGTATAAGTTTGCTATGAGACGGTTTATTTATCGAGTTTTTCTTGAAAACCTTTTGAAAAATATACTAGAATTTTATTATTAAAAAAGCAAAATTATATTAGCATTTTTCTAACTTGAGCTAAAATTTTTATTATCATACAAAAATGTTTGCACCTATGGTAAAAGGAAAACAAACCCTAGGCAATCATTCATCAGTTCAATTAACAATGAGGAAGCGTTTTCAAATGTAAAATGAATTTTTTAGTCAATCTGGCAACTTAGTACTACTCTGCAACCATGTTTGGGTGGTCTTCCTTGCGGCTTTTGTACTTTTGAAACATTTATCGAGTTTTTCTTGAAAACCTTTCGAAAAATATACTAGAATTTTATTATTAAAAAAGCAAAATTATATTAGCATTTTTCTAACTTGAGCTAAAATTTTTATTATCATACAAAAATTTTTGCACCTATGGTCAAAGGAAAACAAATCCTAGACAATCATTCATCAGTTCAATTAACAATGAGGAAGCGTTTTCAAATGTAAAATGAATTTTTTAGTTAATCTGGCAACTTAGTACTACTCTGCAACCGTGTTTGGGTGATCTTCCATGCGGCTTTTATACTTTTGAAAATTTATTTTAAAAATTTATTGTCATCTCTAAATTTTTAATGACATATTCATTACAATCGAACAAAAATGAAAGAGGTGTGAAGTAATTATAAAATGCTATGTGTATTGATTTTATAAGATTCTTTGTGTTTTATTTATAAATAATACAACATCAGTTTTTTACTTGATAATATTTATAAAATACGTAAAATATTTCGAAAAACTTCTGAATACTAAACATTTGTATCACATATTTGTTAGCTTTGCCTAGATGCCGCGGTGTATTGTATGAATGTTGGTATGAATGATAAATTGAATCAGTATAAGTTTGCTATGCGAAATATACTTGAATTTTATCATTAAAAAAGCAAAATTATATTAGAATTTTTCTAACTTGAGCTAAAATATTTGTTTTTATTATACAAAAAAATTTGCACCTACGGTAAAAAGAAAATAAATCCTATGCAATCATTCATCAATTCAATTAACAATGAGGAAGCGTGATCTATAATTTTAGGACTAAAAAACAGATTTTGAAAATGAAAATTCATCTGATCAATAACACTATTTTCAGATGTAAAATGAATTTCTTAGTCAATCTGGCAACTTAGTACTATTCTGCAACCGTGTTTGGGTGATCTTTCATACGGCTTTTGTACTTTTGAAAATTTCTTTTAATAATTTGTTTAGCTATCTCTGAATTTCGAATGACATATTCATTAAACCGAACAAAAATTATAAAATGCTATATTGATTTTATAAGATTTTTGTGTTTTGTTTATAATTATTTATATATAAATTTTTTGCTTGACAATAAATTTTATAATAGGTAAAATATTCTGAAAATTTGCTGAATACTAAAAATTTGTATCTTGTATCTATATGTATATTTGGTGTATTGTAAGAATGATAGTATGGATCTGTATAAGTTTGCTATGAGACGGTTTATTTATCGAGTTTTTCTTGAAAACCTTTCGAAAAATATACTAGAATTTTATTATTAAAAAAGCAAAATTATATTAGCATTTTTCTAACTTGAGCTAAAATTTTTATTATCATACAAAAATGTTTGCACCTATGGTCAAAGGAAAACAAATCCTAGACAATCATTCATCAGTCCAATTAACAATGAGGAAGCGTTTTCAAATGTAAAATGAATTTTTTAGTTAATCTGGCAACTTAGTACTACTCTGCAACCGTGTTTGGGTGATCTTCCACGCGGCTTTTATACTTACGAAAATTTCTTTTAATAATTTATTTTGCCATCTCTGAATTTTTAATGACATTCATTACAATCGAACAAAAATTAAATAACAATAATTATAAAATGCTATATGATTTGATTTTATAAGATTCTTTTGTGTTTCATTTATAATTGAAAAAACATCAGTTTTTTACTTGATGCGTTTTATAAACGACGTAAAATATTTTGAAAAACGTTTGAGAATTAAAAATTTGTTTCACATATTTGTTAGCTTTGCCTAGATGCGACGGTGTATTGTATGAATGTTGGTGTGAATGATAGTATGGATCTGGTTGATTGTTAGAGGGATTAAAGTGAGAGGCCAGACATATAAGCAATATTAAATATAGACATGAATAGTCTAACAGAATATGAAGGAGTAGCTAACGAATAGACAAAATCTATTATTAATAAAGACGTTAACTAATTTTTTATCACAAATGTGAATTGATTGAATTGTGAATTGCATATATGAAACGTGATAGACTTGAAAAACTTCCTCAGTTATAGTTTTCTTAAAAAAGTTTCTACAAGAATAATTAAAAAATGCATTTATATTTCAAAAGTCCTTTATTGATTATATATATTTTTTTAATTAATGATTTTCTTGCTTTTTTATAAACATTTATAATTGATTTTCTATCTAATTAACTACATTGATCTTTGCAAATTCCATTAGGCGAGTGAAATAAAATTTCGAGAATACTAAAAATATTTATCACATATATGGATTGATTAAATAGTAAATTATTATATTAATTTTTATTAACCTGATTTATATTTGAAGACATCAAAAATTAAGTTTTAATTGAGAAATTTGATGCAAGTATAATTATAAAATGTAAACATAATTCTAATTGTTAAATTGATTTGATTATATTTTTTTATTTATAATTATTAAAGACTTTCGTTGTCTTAATGCTAATGATTATAAAAAAATTGATTTTCCATCCTTGACTCTATATTTGTTCATACTAAACTGCCTCAGGTACATAAAATTAAATATCGAAAATATGTTGATTAAATACCAAAAATATATATCACATGTATTTATCTATCACAAATATGGATTGATTAAATAGTGAATAATTTACGTTTGTTGACCTGATATCTTAAATTATGCCTTTTTAAGAAATAATCTGCAAATATAATTAAGAAATGTAAATTGTGCATCTCGTTAAGAGCGCAAATATTTCTAAAATTATTTTTGCATATTATTAATTTGGATTTAACTTTGCAATGACATTGTATGCAATTTTTAAACAACGCAGTTTATGAAATTTATAAATAAACAGGAATACATAGACGGTACGAACTAATTATTTAGAAAAACAAAATAAAAATTTCGTTTCTTGAAATGTTTAATATATATATATATATATATATATATATATATATATATATATATATTCTAAATTCTACAAATTTTGTAATATTTTTATTAAAAAAAAATATTTCAATTAAAATTTTTTATAAATCATATTTGTACTTAAAAATGTTTAAATTATTGTTTAAATTTAGGTTATATTCCTGAAACTTTTTATTAAGAAGATATAATGTAACTTAATCAAGGAATTGTTGTTATTGTATGTAATCGCTTAGCCAAGATAATTTTTTTAATCTTTCAGTCCCAAAAATTAATTACATTGAATCAAAACCGTTAAAACATTATTGTAGTCAAACATTGAAGTTGCATAAATTAAAAACCAGTTCCAATTAAATTAAATTATTTCGATCATTTACAAAATCTATAGACACATAGTAACACTATGTTTTCTTACTTGAAAAACTAAAAATAATTTTGTATCATATATTTCTATTATCACAACAAAAAATATTTTTTAGATTTTTTAACACTACTTATTGCAAAAAAGATTTTTAATTTAGATTTCAATATTTTTTATCACCATTTATCAAGAGTGGTGACCACCAGCTTCTAAAATTATAGGTCAATACATGTTTGTTTCTAATTGTTAATACATTTGTTTTATAATAGGTATATAATCCATACCTTAAAGTTTTTATTAAGTTTTTATAACAATTATACATCAGTATTCTTCTATATAAAATTTTGCTTCTGACAGCAAAAAGCCTGATTATTATATTATATTAGTACACAGTTTTAACAATATAAATACATTTACGTTTATTATTTAATTTTATATTATTTAACTTTATTATTTTTTATTATTTAAATGAATAGTAAAAAAGTTTGATATATTAAACTATTTAAAAATTGCAAAAATTACAGTATAATTTATATATATTTTTGTAAATCTTTCATGAAAATATTTAAAAAAAAGGAAATGCTGTTCGATGCAACTAAAAGACAATTTAAAGCCATTAAAATACAAGGAAGTATAATTGAATTTGTTTATTTTTTTATTTATTCTGCAATCTGTTTTACATATTCATTAACATTAAGCAGACATTGCTAACAATAATTATCAAATAGTACAAACAAGAAGAAGTATAATTGAATGAAAACATATTTTGATCAATTTTGGCTTAATACTTAAATCTTTATATTTATTAAAAATACTTTGGTAAAATATTATACAATATATATCACACGAAAGAAAAAAACAAAATTGATAGCAATTCCAAACACGAAAGCAAAAACGTACTTTGCATGAAAACATATAATCAAAATAAATTGGCATAATTTCATAATTAACACACAACATTATGAGAAAAATTGCTATATTTTTCATATAGTTTTTTACAATACTCAAATAAGCCAGACAGAAAAATATAGAATTTTTTTTTTAAAATTTTAATAAAGCAACTGTCGAAATTTAAAATATGATGATATAAAAGGACAGGACAGATCCAGCATTTTATTTTAACATGATAATATATCGATAATATGTTTTATAAAAAATAATGTAACACCAAAATAGTACTTTTACATATTCTAGAATTTTCGCAAAGTTTACATAATCATGCTTTTCAAATATTCATTTATTGTTATCAAATAAAATATTTAAAATGTTTATTTTTTATTTGAAAATATGATAATTGAAATAATGATAATTTCAAAATATAAGGGATCAGAAAAGACTGAAAAATGAAAATGACACGTCATAATATACATTTTTGGAAACAAATATTTTGTAATAAATTTTTATAAAGTTGGGAATTATTAATTACAAATTAACTTATTTCCACATTGGTAGGAGTTTGGCAGGTTATGAAGAGAAAAAAATAAAATGAGTGTGGTTTTTTATATAGAAAAGTTAGTAGGAATTGTTTTTGAACTTAGAAAATTTAATCTAAATATTAAAATATATTTCAAATATAAATATTGTAATTAATATAATTACAAAGCCTATATAAATATTGCACGAAAACTGGGATTTCGATGAACTAGAAAAATTGAATCATATGATTTTTTGAGAAATTTGATTTATGAATTTTTAACTATTTTTTAAATCAACTTCTAATTTTATTATTAATATTTGAAAATTTTCTCTACAAGACCACTATTATAAATAAAGGAATCTACAAATATTTTTTGTTTTTTGAAAATAAAATATCTAGTTTAAAAATATCAAAATTATAATATACATCAAAATTTTAATATTACAAATTATAAAATATGATTGAAAATGAAGACTAATTAAACTACCCCTATAGTTTCCATAGAAAATTTTCACATGCATGAAATCATGGTGGAATCATATAAGATCTTTTATAATGTTTTTTTTACAAAATTAAAGTAACGTCCAACCTTCCAAAAAAAAGTCAATCCAAATCATACAGACAAAAATTTTACAAAGTGTAAATTTGGTGTAGGTACCACATTTATGCAAATGTTTATGTAATAAAAAAACAGCCGTTTCAATATAGCAATTCATAGCAAAAAATTTACATTCACTTATTTTAATTTACAGTCTGTCCTTATTCTTAAACTATTGCATAAACAACAACTAACAATAAATAGGCGAAAAGTTTTTTTTTCAATTTTCTGTTTCTTGAATAAAATAAAATACTTTGCGACAATTTTTATGACCAGCAGAATAATTTTATGAGACAAATTGCTGTATCATTCTTACATAGAATTAATGTACAAAAATTAAATAGATGTACATAAAATTAACAATTGAATTTAATTTACAAAACTTTGCTTTATTTTTTTCATTATATAGTTTCTTACTATTAATTGATCTTATTTAAAATTGTGTAGAATTCAAAAATAATATCTGTTTCAAGGATGAAACAAATTAAATAGACTTTGGTGAAAATATTATGACTAAACAGAACAACATTAAGAACAAATTGCTGTAATTATTTACATAGAAGTAATGATCAAAAATTTCAGTCCGCATTCAGTTCAAATTTAAATAAAGTTAAACTTAGATTACGAAGTAAATTGATAGCAACAATCTAACAACTTTTATTTTAAAATTAAATTATATATAAGTGTCGCCGCTTCCAATTACAAATCAAAATAAAAAAAAAATGCTTTTTGCCTAAAATTAAAAGTGAAATGAGAAAGCTTTTGGACTATAGGGTGATGCTCTCCCTAGTTTAGATACTTTTATAAATTTCATCATAAAAATACAATTAAAATTAAGGCAATTATCAAATATATTTTTTGAAAATTTTTTGAATTTTTAAAATAGTGCTCAAACTATTCCTTACAAAGAAACAGTATGAAGACCATTGTGCAAAAAAATATAACGAGAGTTTATTTATATAACGGATTATTAAGATACATTGAATGGTTCTTAAATTTTTAAAATTGGTCCAGCATGGGAAAACGTGGACAAAAGGTAAAAAATCTGAATGTAGAAAAATGCTCCGATTGATGCCGTTTTTGCTATCGAAGTTTTAGTGAAAGTTTTTCTGAAGAAAGTGCATTATTCAGAAAGAAGATAATCGAATGGTACTAATTACTTAAGAGGAAAATAAAAGTAATAGAGATAATTATAGCATTCTAGGTCCTCCTTCTACAAAGTGAAGTGAAGTGAAGCCGTGGGGACAAGTGGCAAGAGATACGCGGAGGTTTCGAGCCCGACATACCCAGACAAAAGACTTAGTCTAGGATGCCTAAAAGCATTTCCTCCTCTATATAAGAAGACACATGCTTTTGATATTTATGTTGACTATTATGCCTAAAAGCATTTCTTTCTCTATACAAGAAAACACATACTTTTGATGTTTATGTTGACTGCTGAGGCTGCCTTGAGCACCATGTACAAAATTGCTACCGAAGCTTAGCGAAATGTGTATTCGTGAAAAAATGCGAATTGTACTTTTTAAGAGGATTAGAAATTATATTTAAGAGAATTACAGCCCTCTAGATCCTCCCCCCATAAAGGCAGTTACCATGAGGACAAGAGACAAGATAAAAACGGATGTTTAGGGTCGGTACTAAGGCAGTAAAGTTTTTTTTAAGACTAGGTCTTTTGTCTGGGTATGTCAGACTAAATACTAAGGCGGTATAGAGTCTGACATACCTAGACAAAAGACCTAGTCTTAAAAAATACTTCTTCCAAAATTTTGAGTCAATGACTTGCAGACTAGCTTTTAAAACGTCGAGAAGACGTAAAATTGGCTAATGGCATTTTTGGTGGAAACATAAACTTCTCCTTGGGGATGTTAAAATAATTGAGATAAAAGTAGAATATACTAATATATAGACTATTGGACTAATAATGGACTGTTGGATATAGATATAATTTATTAAATAAATTAATAAAATAATTCAATACATAGACTTCAATAAATCAAATGAATATTTCTTACGTGTGTGTGTATGTTTGTTTCGCATGTGACAATTTTAATACAGACATCCCTAAAAACGACGCCCAACCCTTACCACCGTGAACCGTTACTCGGCCACCCCTTTCTCGTTGCTGTAATCAGTTATAATAACATTTGGTGACATTTTAATTTCCCGATCCCACAGACAATCATTGCCGCCAGTTTTCATATGTTGTCACCCAAGTCACCACACGGGGGTGGATGCTGTAGGTAACCCGATATGAAAATACGATTAGGGGTTGGTTGGGGCGCAGTAGAGCAGTGGAGGCGGATCCCGGTTTGCGGTCCCAAGGGGTTCCGAGAATTTTGACGGATTTTCAGGTGGGCGGAGAGCTGTCAGGGTATATTTTTGGGGTCAGTTGATTTTTGGGGTGGATTTATGTGCAGAGGTATATATGTGGGAACAAATATTTTGATTGCTGAAATTTTTACAATATGCGAAGGCATTGATATTTATGATATTTTTGACTTTAGAATGATTATCACTGTGGTTTTAAGATATGTGGGCGGCTTGCTGGCTCGTACACCAGTATCACTTCAGCTGAAAAGGCTACCGTAGCGAAAGAGTTGACGAATATTACACCTTGAATTGTTATTTTTATATTATGGGTTTGGTTCCATCTTTTCCAAATTCAAAAGTTGTCTAAAACTTTTAACATGGTTATACAATAACGTAAAAATTTATAATAGAATATTGTATCACTAATTATGGTGATAACAATATAAAATGTTATCAGGAAATATGTGGTTTGTAAAAATAGTTAGAGTTTTTAATTATAAAAAGAAATCGCTGCAACATCTAATACAAGAAAATCTAAAAGTATTTCGAGAATTAAAAGAAACACACCTTAAACTGTTATTTTTATATTTTATAACAGTTTAGTATCATACAGTCACTTTTGTTAATCATAATGAATAATTTTATAACCTTTGAGATTTGTTTTTAATTCAAAATTATTGCCTAAAATTTTCAGAACGCTTATATAATAACGGAAATTTTCATAATATAATCTTTATCTTTTAAAAAAATAAACGGTTTGTAAAAATATTTGGAGCATTTTTAATTTAAAAAAATCGTTGCAACTTCTAATTTAAAAAAATCGTTGCAACTTCTAATTTAAAAAAATCGTTGCAACTTCTGATACAAAAAAATATGATTACTACTACATTTATGGACGGCGTGCTGACCTGTACAGCAGTGTCACTTCTGCTGAAAACGAAAATCAGGCGAAAAATAAAGTTTTAACTAATGTAATATGAAGTACATTTTTCCTAGTCACTTTTGTAACTCATAAAAAATTGTTTTTTACCTTTCAGGAGAATTATTTCAAATAAAAATCTTTGCCTAAATTTTTAACATTTTCAAAATAAATAATATTGTCAATCAAAATAAAATGTTTGAAAAAATATTTAGAGCGCTTTTATTGCATACAAAAAACCGTTACAACATCTTATTTAAAATGACTTCTTAATTAAAATTAAAGTAATTATTTTGTAAAATTTTTATTCAAGTTCGTTCTTCATGAGAAATTCTGAGTAAAGTAAATATAATTTTTTTCTTATATTACTTCTGTATTCAATATTATATATATTTATATATATACACACACACACATATATATATATATATATATATATATGTAGCGACCTGTCAACACACGTCGCATTTTAACTTGACAGATGTTCATTATTTGAAGCTCATCATAGTGTCAGCTCAAAAACAAAAAGTTCAAGTGTCAGATCAGATCTCGTTTTTGTTTGCTCAATGTTCAAAATGCCAAAATTGTAATTCTTTACTTTTTTCCTTTTTTATTATAAATACTGAAATAACATCTACGTTTTTGTAAATGATCAATATAATCACACATAGTGTTATTACTATTGTCATAATAAACAATATTCGTAGTATAAAGAACTCGAGTTTCTTTAGTGGTGACCGCGAACGTGAATTAATAGCACGCATATAGAAGGAAAGAAGGTAAGAAGATCAAGACACATTTAGAAGTAACAAAAAATAAATTGAAGTCTCATGAATTATTAAGAAAAGAATTTTTAAAAAATATATAATTAATATAAATGGCTCATAACCGCCATAACTCTAAGAACATTCTAATCCTACAACTGAGACTCCGACCACGCACATCGAAAACAACAACAACACGTGCTCAATAAATCCCTCATTATCCTGGAAAATGAGTCGATTATAAGCACCACGGCAGAGGACAGGGAGCACCAGCATACATCGGCAACCGCCATTCAAAAGGGCCACATATACTCAACCGCTAACTCACCAGCGAAGGGCCACATCTACTCAACCGCTAACTCACCAGCGAAGGGCCACGTAAGCAATCAACAAACTCAACAAGCCAACACGGCATTCAAAACGGCCACGGCCACGAACAAATAAAATTTATCACACAATCTCAACCAAAAGAAATTTACAAGGAAGTTCAAGATGGCACTCAGAGATGCGAAACAATCTTTTTCATTAGGGCGGAGTGATCTGTAGCGACCTGTCAACACACGTCGCATTTTAACTTGACAGATGTTCATTATTTGAAGCTCATCATAGTGTCAGCTCAAAAACAAAAAGTTCAAGTGTCAGATCAGATCTCGTTTTTGTTTGCTCAATGTTCAAAATGCCAAAATTGTAATTCTTTACTTTTTTCCTTTTTTATTATAAATACTGAAATAACATCTACGTTTTTGTAAATGATCAATATAATCACACATAGTGTTATTACTATTGTCATATATATATATATATATAGTCATATATATATATATATAGTCAGAGATTCCAATTTGCTGAATTTATATTTGCTTCGAGAAATTAATATTCTACTACTAATATATTGTCACTTACACATAATACGAAATAATACATTACATTTTTCATTAAATTAAATTCAATTTAATTAAAATATTACGTTAAATCAAAATCTAATGCGATATTTCCATGTTCTAATGCTCTTAAAGTATAATTTGAAAATAATTGTGAACAAAATCATTTAAAATGAAATAAAAATATATAATTTATAAATTTACATATACAGAAAATATCTATTCACTTCTCCCCAAATATTTAAAAAAACTTTTGAACTACAAGAAACTAATTCACCTACAAAAAAATTTAAAAAGATGCATCTCAACATCTAGCAATATTTTTGTAAAATAAATTATTTTTCAGGTTATTATAATTTGTTCAAAGAAATCGTTTGATGCATACAAAAAGCTTATGAATAATATACATGTTTATAAATATTATAATTACTTGTATACTAAATCAGTTTGATTTATGACGATTCAATGATATTCATGTTTGATTTAGTTTATATAGTATTATTTACTAGTTACGATAGAAATTTAAAACATATTTTGCCTAAATATAGAAGAGATCAACATTTGATCATTTGTTAATCATTCTTAAATTTAAAGTCAAATTTTTGTGTTCAAACATTTATAATCTAATATAAAATTAACTACTTCAAACTCTTGCATTAAAAAAATATTTTTTAGAGCAAAAACTGTGATTGATTGTCTAACGTTTATGCTAATAGCAATATTATTGGTTATTAAGAAATAAATTAATTGATGTTAGCTGAACTTAAGGTAAACTTCATCCAAATAAGTATGCAGCAATTATTTTCTAGGCCGAAAGACGATGGAAAATTTAATAGAAATTTGCTTGAAAATGTATACGATGAAACTCTAGTTTTTAGTAGATTTATACAAAATATTATGTTCTACGGTGATTAAATGGTGCCACAAGAATTATTTGAAAATTGCGCGTTAAAAACAGTCAAACTTTGCAAATACCAGAAAGCATTGTATAACAACCTAATTATATATGCAATAATTATGTAATTAAAATTATAGCAAATTTTGTACAGTAGATAAGTACCTTTGGCATCACAAATTGTTTTATTCTTATATAACACTTCGTGGCAAACTTAAATATTTGAATTGTATTGAAATGAGTATTTAAAAAAAAGCGAATAACAAATGCCAGGAATGATTTTAGTTTTAACGCTAAACTTAAATATAAAATAATTCAGTAATCGAAAACCTTTGGCATCACAAAGTATATATTTTTATATAACACTTCGAGACAAACTCAAAAAATCGAATTGTACTGAAATGAGTTTTTCTAAATAATAATAAAATTAAACTTGGGATGATTTTAGTTTTAACGCTAAACTTACATATAAAATAATTCATTAACCGAAAATATAAAATTTACGAAAATGATAAACGAATTGATAAAAAATATATGCAAATTTATAAAAAATGTTTAAATGTAGCAACGAAATTAAGATTTGATACTATAAAGCTGGAAAGGGTAAAATAGCACATGTACATTATATATATATATATATATATATATATATATATATATAATCAAATAAAATTATAATATCTGCCGCAAAAAAGGTCAAAAATTTCAATTTATAGCTAAATGTTTATAAAATTAAGAAGGTATTACTAAATCTTTATTGTATTCGTATAAGAAAAGGTAGATAATAAATATATTTTATTTCAATTTAGATATAAGGAATAACGTTCAATTCTCTCATCTTATTTCGCTCATTCAAAAATAATTTGTAGCTTAAAAAAGGTATTTGAATTTATTTAAATTTATCAAAAGATAAGTACACAATGATTTCCAGTTTAAAGAGAGACTTGTTAATAATCAATCCACAATCATCTGTTTCAATTTGGCATATTCAAAATAACTTTTAGTTTAAAGAAAATACAGTTTTATTCACTTCTACAAACTTTTAATCTAGGTAAAAAAAAGTGTGAAAAATTTATGAAAAAGGTGCGAATGTGGCATTAAAATTAACACTATTAAGATAAGAAGAAAAAGAAAACAGCATGAACAAATTTAATTTATAATCAATTTCCTGACATTAGTTGAGAAACATACAAACTATCTTTCCAAATAAAAAAAATAAAAAAATAAATATATATATATATATATATATATATATATATATATATATATATTTCAAAGTAACTAGCAGCCCATTCGTCGAAATAAAAAGGGTATAAAGTATAAAAACTTTTATTTATACGTTTCGACACAAGATGCGTGTCATCATTCAGCAACACAGGACAAAAACACTTAACAAAAATTTATTTTTAAAAAATTAAACTTAATAACATATTAGAGAAAAACATTTTTTTAGAAAAAATTATGTATAACTAAAAGATTTGAAAACTAATTTGACTAAAAGTTATGAAATGCATAATTGTGAAGCGAGAAACACGCCCATACCGAGCATCCAGACTCGACTGCTATATAAAGAATCGACTCGAATATAAAGAATAGTAAAAATGAAAAAAAATTAAAAAAAATTAAAAAAAAAATAAATAAAAAAAGAAAAAGAAAAAAAAAAAAAGAAAAAAAAGAAATGAAAATAAAGAAAAATGAGCTACTGTCCCGCAGGCAGAGACGTTTTTTTGTCGTTACTACTTGGACTAGTAGATGTTACAATTAGCCTCAATCACGGGGTAAGTTGTAACACAGTACTTTTTCTAGAAAATGAACAACGTGAAATAACGAACAATAGATATGGAATTATGTTGTATTGAGTGTGTCGAAAGGAGTATTCATCTTCATTTCGTGGAAATATAATATGTAATATTTAAAAAAAATTATATATAAAAATATTTATTGTACTTATGTGAGATAAGTTAGAGGATAGATATATATTACTTTATTTAAATTTGGAGATAAGGGCTAACGTTATAACCTCATTTTCCCTATCTACTTTTATTTTGCATATTTAAAAATTTATTAAAAAGGAATTTATTTATTTGTTATTTCATCGAAATTAACAATAATAAATATCTTGTTTAAATAAATATCAGGACAGATCTGTTCATTTGTTTCAATAGATAATGACGTGATGATCATAAACGTCCTGCAATATATCATAAAGTAAGCCTTGAATGACAAAATAAAGTGTTGTTTATTATTCATTTTCGATATATTTATTCGCAAATAAAATTACATGTACTTTCACAAAATCAATTAGTAAAATCCTGACATATTTAATATAAAAAAATCACAAAACATTAACTCATAGCGTAATATTTTAAAAAAATTAGACAATGTAAAAAAAATGTTTATTATTTGTTTACATTTGCCGAGAATAAAGACGCGGATTTCAAATATTATCGAAAATCAAATACTATCGAATATTTTATTAATAGATAATATAAAAATTACGTAATAATTATGTCGAGTAAGAACAAATTTGATATTCAAAATTTATAGAAAAGTACAGAGATTAGCAATAAAATGCTTATTGCTAATCATTACTTTTACTTACCATTAAGCAAAGTACGACAAATAAAACAATAGTTTTACTTAGTTAAAAAATACACAGAACAAATTCCTGACATGTCGTATAACTAATCTGACAAAAAAATTATTTACAAGGGCATTGATAGAAGAATTTTAGGCGATATAACATCATATGAGAAAAAAGTAGAAAATAATAAAATAAACACGCATATATATATATATATATATATATATATAATAAAAAAAATTATTGAGATAACGACAATATGGTTTGTTGAAAATGAGTGAATCCACAAAATTAATCGATCTGTTGAAGTTAATAAGGAGCAAAAACTTCTAAAAATAAATAATAAATAAATAGCAAATGTATTATTTTTTATTTATTTAGAAATATGAACAATATGATTTCCAGTTTAATTAATGGTACATTTATCGGTAAATAATGCCAAGTAGCTAAAATCGACCGAAAGGATTTGATCCTCTCAAACTGAAACTAAAGTTTCATCCTCATTTGTTTGCCTAATTCTATTTTCCGTATAAAAATATAAAGCCCAGAATCATAATTAAAATATTTATTTGATACTATTAATGTAATTCGAAAAAAAACAATAGATTGACTCATTCATGCATACTAAAAGATTATAAAACCATTTTTTGAGATCAAAAATATACATAAATTTAATATATATATATATATATATAATTTGTGTATATTTTTGATATATATAATATATATATATATATATATATATATATATATATATATATATATAAAACAAAATAACAAATATCTAATAATTTAAAAATGACCTTAAATTTTGTTATCAATTCATATATATTAATTGAATATTTATAGTGAGTTCATGTATTTGTAGTAATAATTTATAATTAATAATTTCCAACCATATAAAAATATATTACTAAAAATTTGTTTATAAAAATTTATATTACGATGAAAAAACAAATATATATGCGAAACCAGGTATGGTATAAAACAAATTATTGTTATTATACCAGCTATAAAATAAAAAAATGTTTAAAATTGTTAAAGTTAATTCACTATATATAGTATTATCGTATCAAAATGAATGCCAAAATTTAGAAATGGGTTAAAAATTATTACACGAGCTATAAAATTAGATGTAAATTCACAATAAATCGTAGCAAAAAATAACAACGGATTTAATTATTTGAAAATGACTTCACAATTACTAAAAGCAATTTAAATAATTTATTTGAATTAATTTGTATGATTGAAATTAGTTCAGTGGTTAAAAGATAACAGTATATTATATTACGTGATCTATATTAAATTAAATAGATTTTCACCATATAGTATTTATGGTAACAAAAGAACAATTAACTAGTTGGTATTGGTATTTTGCCTTGAGGCAAGTTACATAAACTTCCCGATATGTGCGTATAATTGACTTAATAATTAACTTCTAAAAGCAAATTTTCACAAATCAAAATTTTTTATAATTGAAACAGTCTTCGCAGGACTTTAATGCTTTAGTATGTTCATTAAGACCAAGTACTCTATTGTTATACCAAGTAAATCGTCTAATTTTAATTTTAACAAACGTCAAAAAAGTTCTCCTTCGGGAAGTTAACAATTTGAAAATGGCTAATGTGTCAAATTCATAAATTTCATATAAATAAATTTGAATAATTATTAGTTAAAATATTAGTATAAAAATTATTTAATTGCCAATAGACATTTATGCTTTTAAAATAGTATATTAACATATGAGCTAAAAATTTAGATCAGCAGCCTTCATTCTACAGTAATAAGGCAAAATAACAAAGATAATTTGAACAAATATACTTTAAAATTACTTATAGCCAGCCATATAATAATGAATTTAAATGATTAGCTAACATGTTCACAAATTTCTAAAAACAATTGGCTTATAAAAAACCACAAATAATTATTATTTGTGCTACAAAATTATATGGAATATATAAAATTAGATGTACTGGTAGATGTACTCTTATTCTACAGTATGGTATGGAAAATGTATAAAAAATTAACTTATTGGAAAAGTATAAAACTGTATTAAAATCTTATATCGTTTTTACATGTAATAAAACCAATATGGACCTATGGCATAAAATTGTGGGGCTGTGCGAGCAAATCCAACATAGTGCTAATGGCAATGTGCCCAATCAAAACTATTGAGACAGATTACAGATGCTACGTGGTTTGTTAGCAATAAAACCTTGCACGACGATCTACACATTGAATTTATAAACGGAATTATACAAATCAACAGTGTCAAACATTTTTATAAACTAGAATATCATACAAATTATATAGTCACTCAGCTTCTTGAGACACCAACTTCAAGAAGACTGAAGAAGAAGCTGTCCAAAGATAATATGAAGTACCCTTAGAACTATGATAACTTTATATGAACAGATTAGTAGATTCACTTATTTAAGTGATTTTCTAAATATCAATGTAATATTTATCAGATTAATCTATATGCGCGTTTTAAAGTGTGTATGTGTGTGAGTGAATGACATAAGCCAAATAGCTCATAAAATTGCCATGTATTTTGATTGCTATTAAAAATAAAATTAAAAAAAACATATTTTTTGTTTTTACTGAAAAACCAACTTCGCATTCACGTCCAACTTATGTCGCCACATCACTCCCCGCCGCCAATTTATCTCACCACAAAGGCAACTATTAAACAAAATTCTGAACGAATATAATAATATATAGTGAGAGAAAAATAATGATTTACTAGGTTTTCAAAATTTGGGCTTCAAAGAAATGTTTATTATTATACGAGACTTGTCAAAGCTGAAATATGTTTGTTATGCAGTAACATTACTAGTACTCTTAAGTTTTCTGCATAATTAATTATTGTAAAAACAAAAGATCAAGATAATAACAAGATTGAAGTCATGATATTTTCAAATATGTAAAAACGATAAGAGATTTTAATACAGTTTTATACTTTTCGAATAAGTTCAATTTTATATATATATTACCCACTATGATGATACTATAGAATAAAAATTCATACACAAGTACATCTAATTTTATATAATTCTCTAGCACAAATGATAATAATCTGTGGTTTTATAAGCTAATTTATTTAACAATTTATTAACATGTTAGCTAATAATTCAAATTCATTTGGCTAATAATTCATTTATATGGCTGGCTATTAGTAGTTTTGAGAAGTATATTTGTTCAACTTATCATTGTTAATTTTTTGCCTATTAAATTAAAATTTAATTTGAATTAACTTTTATAATTAAAAAAAAAATAGTCAAATTGTTCCTACTACTTAAGTCACCAAAATTTCAAGGATCTCCTCAATCGACAGAAAAAAGAGATACCAATGGATGAAATTTATTTTGATATTTATATTACATCTTATCATTCATGATTACTAAATGTTTTTTTGTATTTTAAATACAGATTGTAATTGCATTTTGAGAAATAAAAATAATTGTTTTTACAAATTTGAAAATGTCATGACACGAATCCTGTTTTGTTTAAAATTATTAGTTAAAATACTTATTTTTGAGCTGATCAAAAATTAACCCTTTGGACTCAGGGCTGTAGCTTTTCTACTATAATTATAGCTATAGATATTATATTATAATAGCTATAGCTCTTATACCGAGTAGTCAAAGCTAAAATATCTGCTATGTACAAACATTACTTGTACTGCTTGCTTTCAGTTTTTGCGCAAGAAAAAAATTGTTTAAGTGCTATGGAAAATAGAAATGCTATTGAATTAAAATTAAATTCTAAATATTTCCTATAATTGAACGTGAGTAATCAATATTATTTTAGTATCAAAAGGTAATTTATCTCACAAACTAGATAATCACAAGGTTGTCAATACAATACAATAACTATGTGGTGTTATTGATAATATTACCAAATGAGTATTTCATCACATTTGGCTTATAGATATTGATGTAATCTGAATTTTGCAGTGAAAAATAATCAAATATTTTTTACAGTTCATGAAAATTATCATATTTTTATTAAGGAATGTACAAAAACCAGTTTGGTCATGGAATAGGGATCTATATATTCCTTCTTTCCATACATACAAATCCATTTTACTCTGTATATCCAAATCTACCAAGGGTTAGAACGATTCATTGGGGTAGCAACACGCTATATAGTCGTGTTAAAGACGCAATAATTTATATTTAATTATTGTTGTGAATAAATAATAGTCTTTGATTTAGTAATTGTAGTGAGGATGATCGTTGGGGTCGACCAGTCGGGTCTGTACAATGCGATCGAACCTTCAACCCCCATAGGAATAAGGGTAACTCAACTCCAGGCCGCGGCGGGGATGATTTTTGAACGCGGGTGTTTTTGAAAATGATTTAATGAAATATCAGAAAACATTGAAGTATTTGGCGTGGATACAAGTGACAATTGCATGGAGTTGGTCAAAATTTTTGGTGAAGAAAAATTGATTTATTTACTAGATGTCTTACATGTATTGATACTGCAAACGCTATGATATATTGTTATATTTATAAAAACAAACAGAGGCTATAAAATTTATATCGACGGCATTTATCTGAATTACTTGGATATTACAAAAACAAAATCAACATATATTATAAAATGATTTAATAAAAGATCTGAAAACATTGAATTATATTTTGACAAATGTTTGTCAACATTTTTGGTCAAAAGAATTGATCCATTTGCTAAATGCGTTACATGTATTGATACTGCAAAAGCTAAGATAAAATGTTATATCTATAAAAACTAACAGAGGCATTAAAATTTATATCGATGACATTTATCTGAATTACAAAAGCAAAATCAAAATATATTGTACATTTATTATATTTTTTAAAAGAGTCTTACCTGGTTTGTGAGCCTCAAAACTAAATGTGCTAAAGACTTTATAAAAATAAGATCATAATCAATTACAAAATCATCGCAATTCACTCGTTGCTCTGCTGCTTCTAAAATAACAATGAAGGAAATCTAAAAAAAATTGTGGCCTAATAATAATAACTTGATTCAATAAATTTCATATAATATTAATTACCCACTGGGGTAAAACCCACTGGGGTAACTACTATCTATAATATTATTCAATTGGCGTAAATCAAAATAACTCATATAATGTTGTAATTATTGTTCTGATTGCTATTAATAAAAAAAATCATTGAGTTCCTGCAATCAACAGCATTACTACTGTGTGGCGATAAATCTCACAAAACAAATTTCATTTACTTCGAAATCCAAATTTAAATTCGAAAAAGATGGAATTAGAAAACGTACCAATTACAATTGCAAAATTATTGATCAAATCATCAATTTCAAGCATCAAAAATCAAGCTGGTCAAGTGATAATCTTCAGAAAAGTCACTTTTCTTAAATGTAAAATTATTATTTAAATTTGTTGGCTAGAATAAAATTTGACATAGTGTAAGAATGTTGTGTATTACTAATTATGATAACATAATAAAAAATATATGGTTTGTTAAAATATTTTGAGCGTTCATAACTATATACAGAATATCGTTACCACTTTACGAAAATATAAAATTCTTACTTCTTGTATATGTTATGCTCGAAGTTTTTGTTTGAATGTTAAATTCTTAATATTAAATATTAAAAAGCTTTTTTATTGAAAAGCAAATATAAAATTCTCACATCATATATTAATTTTGTATTTAATAGTCAAAACATGTTGTCCATTATTAAATACCTGCACAGAAGAGCCCTACTACTATGTAGTAATAAATTATACATGACGAGTTTCATTTTTATCAGGAATGAATTCCAGGATTTAGTATCAAATCAATTTACATATATAACCTAAGAAATGGAAAAGAAAATATGAGCTTATTGCAAAATTGTTGGTTCAAAAAATTAAGAGTATGATTATATTTATTTCAACAGCTTTATCGCTAAAAAATTTTCACTGCTTTACAAGATCCTGTTTTATCCAAGAAGTTCAAAAATAATTAATAAGTAAATATCAAAAATTAATAAATATTATATCACATATTTTAATTTCATCCAAAATAATGGAAATAAAATTCATATGAAAAAATTGAGGCACGTAATGCAACAATTGCAATTTCACCACCGTCGGATCAAAAAATAAAAACATATCAACTCCCTAACATGTGGAACATTTTTACTACTTTATCATAAACTGCTTTAGCCAGAAACGTCAAAAATAATTAATATTATATAATAAATTTTATCATCAAAGGGGAATTCGAAGATCAGGTTCTGACTAAAATTTAGATTTGCATTTGAAGAAAATGGAACCAGAAAATGGGAACCAGAAAATGCATCAATTGCAATTTCAAAATAGGTAGTGCCAATAAGAAACACTGCAATTAAATTGATGAAAACTTGTCTGACAATCGTGAATTTTTTTACATCATCACTAGATTATGTTTCAGACAAAGACCATCAAAAGTAATCAAATAAGTAAACATAAAAATGACATCAGCTTCCTATACCGAGGAACATTACATTTTCTTTAGCAGATACTGTTTTAGCCAGAAACGTCAAAAATAATTAATATTATATAATAAATTTTATCATCAAAGGGGAATTCGAAGATCAGGTTCTGACTAAAATTTAGATTTGCATTTGAAGAAAATGGAACCAGAAAATGGGAACCAGAAAATGCATCAATTGCAATTTCAAAATAGCTAGTTCCAATAAGAAACACTGCAATTAAATTGATAAAAACTTGTCTGACAATCGTGAATTTTTTTACGTCATCGCCAGATCATGTTTCAGAAAAGGACATCAAAAATAATCAATAAGTAAACATCAAACAGTACCACAAAAATGTTTATTTTCAACAAGGACGAATTCCACAATTCAATTTCAAGTTAATCAAATTTAAATCCGAAAAAAATGGAGAAAGAAAATACACCAATTGCAATTTCAAAATTGTTAGTTCTAGATTATGAAAATTAGTTCCACAAATTATTATAAAACTTTCTACTCATTACCAGATCCCTATTTTAGCCAAAATAATTAGGTAAACATCAAAAGTTAAAAATATAGTACACTTCAACCTAAGAAATTCAAAATTAGGTATGAATATCAGCAAAATTATATCAAAATACAAATCAAATTTTATAATATTTCGAAGTCTGTCAATTTATTCTTGAGGATCAATATTTTTAAAATGATTTGCATTATTAATATAAAATAAGAGATGCAGGAGCCAATCAATGCAGAGATAGGTTTTTGGACGGATACTTACTTTTTACAGACATAAGTATATTGGTACAAAATATAGTACTTTTAATTAAAAAACACTTTGTTGAAAATACAGATATATCAAAATGTGCAACAACACGCTTGAGCGATTTGTCCAAATAAATACCAAAAATAAGGGCATAACTTATACGTCTGTGCAAATGATTACTATGATTACTGAATATAATTGGAATTTATACTATTTTATAATTTCATGATCCTGATGTTCTAAAAGTGGAAACAAGATGATATAAAAATTTCAGAGAATTAAAAATATTTAATAGTTCTATATTAATTAAATCATACAGAGAAACAACACTTTTTATATAAAATATATGGATAGATAAAAGTATTAAAGTAGAAATATATAATAGATTATTAGATGAAATTTCAAAAATTTGTGCCTATTCTAGTATCTGATTTGTATTAATTTGGACACTGACACATTTCACTGTATTTTATTCCATATTTGCAACTGTTACATAATTGACAATTAATTACAAATAAAATAATTTTTGGTTTATAAATTGAGATCTGCAGTATTTTTAGGATCAAGTTGGATTGAATTTTACAATCAGGAGCAAAAATCAAATTTAAATCAGTTTTATTTAGTTGTTCATTAGAAACACACATCATTTAACTCAGGTATATAAATTATAAATATAAATATATATATGTATATATATATATATATATATAATGAGAAAAGCAATAAATTGAATAAATATGGTTGAAAAAGTATTAAATCATATTGTATGTGAGCAATATTATATAGTAGTTCCAAAATAAATGAATAAAAATTTAATTTGGTATCAACATTTTTTGAATCCAATAATTTTCAATTGTATATTTTATTATTTTAATATTTTATGTTGGCTTATATGTTCAAATGGTTATATTCCACATATTGTGCAACAAAAATTTACATCGATTCAAGAAAAATGTTCAAGATTAAAATTATTTTTTATTTAGTTTGAATTTAACTACAATTTTAATATTGTTTAATGTCAGAAGAAAATATTTCGTAATGGAAGTTATTTTGTGCTCATTATAAAAAAGAATTTACAATAGATGTATTTGAATATAAAAATCTGATTTATAAAAAATTATATTGTTATTAACATTGTTTTTGTAAATCTGTAGATGTTGGTAACCTGATGATTTGATTTAAAAATGTTCTTATATTAACAAATAATAAAGCTGATGATTTTTACTAGTTTCTATCAATAAGTATATTAGTTTCATTATATCAATTGTTTATCAGGACAATTTATATGAATTGGAATTCTAATCCAGTTTAAAGTTATATTAATTTTTTGCTACATAAATTTAAAAGAAATAATACAATTTTAATGATTTAAAAAAAAACAAATGTAATTAATAATTTCTGTATGATAATTGATAACAAATTTGTATATATTTGTTTATATTTTCTATTATTCACCGAGGATACTTACTAATGATTTTTAGTAAAACTAAATTTTCCAATGTAAAATAGTAATATATTATAAAAATTATAGTATTTCAAACAATCTGAAACTAGAGATTCTTCTTCTGTAGACTGTACAGAGAGGTTTATTTGAAATTATGTTCCATCAAAACATTACTCATATTAAGGCCAATCTTAATAAACGATCTTAATTCAAAAAGTACAGGCCGAGGAATAAAATAATATTCGAGATGTATTTCACGACAATTTTGCAACCAAAAATCATATTTATATTGCTTAAAAAAATATTTTTTTTGTATTTAGTAATGATTTTTAAAACAATTGATTACCACAGAAATCGCCAAAAAAATTAAAATTTTAGGTATAAAATTTAATATAAAAATATACTGCATTTAAAATTATTTTTATAACATAAACTATAAAATTAGTTTTTTTTTTCTATGTGAACACAGCACTAAAAATATTTATTTTAGTGTAAAATTATATTTAGTGGAACATTTTTAACTGAAATTTTATAACTAATAAATTGAAACTTGTTTCCCTTCATTGTTGATAATATTTTATAATGAAAATAAACAAATTTGAACTTTGTGAAAGTGTTTACAGTAATTTTAAATGAAATAGCTAAAAAATTAAAAACTTCAAATAATAGAAGTAAATAATTGTTAAGTTAGTACACGATATTTACTAAATAAAAAGATTTCAAATACATTTTAATGGGATTTCAAAATGATACCACTTGTTATTAAATTGAATTTATATTTATATATTTAATTTAAGAAATTAAAGTCACATAAAATTAATTAAAAAAGACAAAATAACTTCAAGATAAATCGGTGAGAATATCTAATATACATTTAAGACATAAAATATAATAAGCAAAATTTGATTGAAAATTTGATGAAAAGAACATGTTATTTATATAAAACACAAACTTCACAAAATATTTACATTGATTACAAATTAACATTGAAAAGCTTTTTAAATTAAAAATGTAGAATAATTCCAAATGTAGTAAATAAAAATATATGCAAAAATACAATAATGAATTTCAATAATTATAATTGTTTGATATACATAATATTAATAAAAATCTTCAATATTAAATAAACCCACAGATACAATAATTACAGAAGCACTGATTTAATTTTTTTTTTCAAATATTTTGAATTTGAAAATATATTAATACTTACATAATTTACTCAGAATATTGTCTTCTATCTATAATCTGCATTCACTGTTTTCGATTTATTAAATATTAAAAAAACTAATAATATGTGTTCAATAAAATTGTCGCAGATGATACAAGAAAATCAACTTTTTTTAGGTTAATCAGAATTATTTTTATCATTTAATAATTTTGAATCTTAAAATTATAATAATGGACACTGGTTATGTTAAAAATTTAAATACAAAATTTATTTTTTATTACTATTGTTGCTCAAAATAATAACGTCTATATAGAAGTTCTATTAAAAATTATAAATTTGAAAATCTATAAGTTTGGTAAATGTTCAAATATTCATAATTTATTTTAAAAGTATCAAAAACGAGTATCTAAATTAATCGAAAACAAAATGATTTATTAACAAGTATTTGTTGCATTCGAATGTGATCCTTTATATGCAATTATTAATTTATCATACCTAGTTTGAATTTGTGATTTTATTAATTTTCAATATTTGAATAGTAATACAATAAAAAATATATATTAAAATAATTATTATTTAATTGAAAAAATGTTTTTACATAGTAGTGTCAAAATTTTTTTTAGACATGCAGTTGAGAATTGAGTTGAGAGATTTGATTCTTGTTATCATTATTTAACAGTTTTAATCAAAATCTACACTTCAAAAAATATTATATTATATGATATGCCATTAAAAACTTTGATATATAAATGAACTTTTTTCAAAAATTTATTGTAATTTATTACAACACACTGGTTTCTTGGGCGTAATAAAACTACAAATCAATTTATAAATTCCTTTATATATTTGCAATTTTTTTCTGATCACAGAGATTTTTTTGTTATAATTGCATCTTATGTCATTCATTTTACCAACACCAAGTTTACAAATGCAATGTATTCAAATATTACAATAAATATTTATAATATACTTTCCCAACTTAAACTAAAGAATAAACTTTAATTAAATTAAATTGTCTTAATTAAAAAATTTCACTTAGAAAATTATCTATTTTTATAGTTATTCAGACCTCAGAGAATTAAAAAAAATGTAAACTGAGATACACACATTATCTTTTAACGTTATTTGGATTCAAACACAACTTCTTTTCTAACAATATAAAAATAGAATAATAGATACATATATAAACCGTAAAAAATATCAATAGGTGCACACTTAATTATAAATATAATATAAAATATTTTATGCAAGTTTTGAAAAAAGTACTATTTGGTGATATGAGAAATTGAATCAAGTAAAATTGCAAAGGTGATTTGAGTCCAGTTAAAATATGACACTTATTTCTAGTGAAAGTATATAACACTTGTTAATATTTTTTCTATGTTAGTTTAGGCTACATTTTAGAAATATGCCCGCAGAAAACGTGGATGTAATCTAACTAAAAAGTTACAATAAATTGATATGCCTACAATTTTGAGAAAGCCATTGTTACTCAATAACGACACTGCAAAAATATATAAAAAATTAAATTCATAACAAAAACAGTAAGCGGAAAAGTAGTAATGGAAAAAAAGTTGAAGTTATTACTTTTATTTATGTGCAAATATAATTTGCAAAAGAAGAATGCATGCTATATTTTAAAATGTCTACATAATGTATGTAAAATTTATAATTACTGATAATTGTTAGTAAATACTGGTGTATTTATTTATTTGTCCACCAATAAAACATCATGTATATATATATATATATATATATATATATATATATATATATATATATATATATCAAACATCCAAAGAAAGATTTACAGACTCAGTTCATAAAGTGAACTGCAATGATTGCAACGTCTCTTATATTGGAGAAAACTCATAGTATATTTCAAAGAGAGTGAATCTACATACTTATAACTCAAAAATGTTTTCTGATCACACAATTAAATTCAAGTCCATATTTTTAATGCTAATAATCCCGCAATACTATATAAAGAGCAAAATACTGATCTTAGAAAATTTGCTGAATCAATTTTATTCAATAGTTACCAGCCCTTTTTTGTACATATATTTTATTATATATTTAAAAAAAAATTTTTTTACATAATTGGACACCTTGAGAATTTTTATTGTACAATTTATAACTACTAGATTCCAGTGTAATTTATTTTAAAAAATATGCTCAAATTAATTTAATACTTTTAACTCAAATATGTATGTGTATATATATGCGTGTGTGTATATTCGAACAAACTTTTAATATCAGTAAGGTAAGGGGCCCAGTTTCTGACCTTTTTAGAGTGACGGTGGAGGTTAAACTATAATAATTAATATAAAACTTAACTTAATGAAGAAAATTATAATTTTATCTATTAGTTTAGGATTTTTAAAATAAAGTAATGTGCATAAAAAAATTATTTGAACTAAATTTATATTTTAAATTGACGTTTTAAAAATTGACATTAAGAGCTCCAGTTTCTGACCCTCAGAATTCTTCGTGTGGCAGTTTCTGACCCTGACCGTAGCCCAATTTCTGACCCTCAAATTTAATCATGATTAGGTTATGAAGTGCTTACTAATTTTAAATAAACTGAAATTATTATTAAAATAAATAAATTAAATATTTATTCTAAAAATATACAGTTTGTTAAAATTTAACGTATAAATAGTTCAAGTCTTGTTATAACATATTACACAAACAAAAAAATTAAAATTAATTATTTAAATTACTTGGACTTTTTTTTTATTTTAAGAGCTTTTTGTTTCTTTTTTTCTTCAAGTTTTTCTTTTTAATTATTTTTTCTGCCTCCTTGATGGCTTTATTTTTGGATCTTTCAGCTTTTTTCAATTCTTTTTCTTCTTCTAATTTTCATTTAATTAATTATAATTGTAATAATAAAAATATTAGTAAACTAAAACAGTCATAATTTAAGCGTTGATAAAACTGACATTTTTTTTATTAATAATTTTATCACTTAAAAGATGTATTTACAAGATTTAAATACAATCTTTCATTTATACCAATGAATATTAAATGTAAATTTATCACTTTACTACGAAAAATAGTAAAAAAAATATAAGATAACAATAAATATTATTATTTTTACATTTAATGAACAAGTGACTAAAAACATGTGACAGATAACCTAGCTTTTAGAAGGTTAGAATTGCAGGGTCAACAACTGTGACATACACTTAAAATTGAGCCTAGTTATTGACCCTCAAATTTCAGTAATAAAACTAAATTTAATATGTTTTATAAATATTTTGAAATAAATTTTAATTAATTATTGACTTATTTGTATATTTTTAGTTAGATTTTCGTACTTACATCATAATTAGTGCACGAACTCAATTGTCGTAGCTCCTTACATAAACTGTTTAGACTAAACCTAAAAAATGGCTTCCACAGTCACTTTTGGTTTAAAAAATTTTTTTTATTTAGTTAATATTTTTTATATTTTTTAATTGACATTAATGAGGCATAGAATAAATTACTGTCAATTAAGAAAAAAATTATTTTCACATTAAATGTATAGTTTTTTAATTAATTCCAAAAAAAATTGAAAAGGTCAGAAACTGGGCCAGGGTCAATAACTGGGTCTTTTACCTTAATTGTATTTTTTTTATTTCAATTTTCATAATTCAGGTATTTTTCGTAGGCATATAATAATTTAAGATTTTTGTGTTCTATCCCCATTGCAAGTATGTTAAAAATGCCAACATTTTTTTTTAAATTTATCCACAAAGAAACTGCTCGGTCGATTTTTACCAAAAACTAATTGTGAATACCCAAACAAAATTTGCGAGTGATTATTTTTTTAGAAAAATGCGTGTTATTTGCTGTTCATTTTTTATTACATTGGAAGAATAACCCCACATAAGACAAGAAATTTAAAAATTTTAAAATATTTTGTATAAAAAATATAAAAAGACATAAACGACTTTTGGAAAGCAAATAACCGAATACTACAAAAACTGTAAAATGGATAAAAAATAGTTCAAAATTATCAATTAATATTTTTAAATGTGTTATTTTTTGGGAAAAAGATTTATACCATTCATTAAGTAAAATGAGACACGGAACAGGAGGAGAAGATCATGGGTAGAAATCACTAAAATAAAGTTAAAGAAATTATTTAAATATTTGTTAGTGCATTTTTAAATTAAAAAAAAATTATGGGATCTATGGAGAATAAAAGTAGATGATACTATACTATACTAGATGATCTGTACACATGATTTTTACCCTACGACAAGGTTCATGCCCTCCTATTCAACAATATAAAAATATTTAAAAGCATAATAAAAAAGCAGTGCTCTTTTCCTCGAGATAAGTCAGGCCTTTAATAAAGTTTGGATAGTAGGCTTATTATACATATAAAATAGGCTTTGCACAGCTGTTATATACTCCTATATTTATCTGTGTGACAGAAACTTCTTCGTCAATTTAAATAATGCGTCAAACATTTCTTTTGGTGTTGTTCCACAGAGTAGTGTTCTGAATTCACTAGTTCTACTGCTGATAAACCTATATAATCAAGTAACCATGATTGCAACTTTTGCAGGTGATACTGGAATTTCTCAACATAATTTTTTATAAGTCTTGCTTCCAAGAACTTACAAAAATATGTAGATCGAATAGAATAATGGTAGAATCAATAAAGATTAAGAGTGAGCAATACTAAATTAGTTCATGTTAAATTAAATAGTAAAAACTGGTACCTGTAACCAACATATATTGATATCTTGGTATATATTTATATAAAAGACTCACTTGCATATATAAGAAAAATTTGGTGTAACTGCATAAATAAGAAAAAATAGCTAGTTGATTTTATTCGCCAACAGATATACTAGCTTACTGGTTGAAAATCACAGGTTTCTACAGCCAACAACTTACTACTTTTTAAAATGTTAATCATATATATCTGTAATGACGGTAGCAGCCAGTAATCTTTATGAAAAACATCAGCATTTTATAATTTATATAAATCTAGGTGTCATGATTGCATCTTTTGCAGATAATAATACAGCAGTTTGAGCTCATGGCGATAAAAATATTAGTCTTCGAAAATTTACTAAAACACTTATAATTAGATCAAGTAGAAAAATGGTTCAATCTGTTGAAGAATAGTGGTAAGCAATTTTATATATGTACATATTACTTTTATCCTAGGACAAGGTTTATGCCCCTATGCTAAATTAAATGGTGACGTGGTTCTTATGATCAACGTAGAAGAACTAGTTTAATTAATTTGCAGACTGATATACAGAGTTATTGGCTGAAAATCACACACAGTTTCTACAAGCTAATAAACTTCTAATTTAAAAAAAAACTAAAATCAAGCCTATTTGAACTTGCAGCATTGGCCCAATTATCCTTATGACGCACATAATATATTTGTCAAAAAAATTAGCATTTTATATTTTATATAGATATCAATCCGGAATCATGAACAATTTTGCAGATGATACGGCAGTTTGAGAGCTTAAAATGATGATAAAATTTTTTGTGTTCGAAAATTTACTAAAACACTTAGATCAATAATCAAAAAAATGATTGAATCTGTTGGAGAATTTTGGCTTCAAAAATTTACTAAAACACCTGGATCAAATAGAAAAATGTTTGCATATATGGAGGTTGAAAGTAAACAGTTCTCAATCAATAGATATTTACCCAAGATTTATGCCTTTCTGCTAAATTAAATGGTGACCTGGTTTTTTTTTGACGAACGTAGTTAAATATCTTGGTATAGGATAAAACACTCACTTGGAGCTAACTATATAATTAAAAAAAACAGCTAGTTGAATAGACTTGAAGACAGTTATACTGATTCATTGGTTGAAAATCACTAGTTTCAATATATAGCCAAAAAACTGCTAATTTATAAAACTATACTAATACTTTTCATCTGTAATGACGGCTATGGCCAGTTATCCTTATCAAAAAACATCAGCGTTTTAAAATTTAGATAAATCCAGAAATCATGAAAGATTTTGCAGATGATTCTAGACGTTCTCATCATAATTATAAAATTCTCGCCTCTAAAAACTTATAAAAACATGAAGATCAAATAGAAAACAGGTTCAGTCTATGGAGAATAGTAGTAAGCAATTCTAAATCAATACATTTTACTTTTTCCCAAAGGTTATGCCCTTATGTTAAATTAAATGGTGAACTGGTTCCTGTGACCAACATGGTTAAATATATGGCGTCCTAGCCATAATTGAATAAAAACTAAAAGTGCTCTAAATAATCGCAATCATCTTGTCGGCAAAATAATGTTTATTCCAAAAACTTACATTTTTGTATTTCAAACGAATTTAAACAATTTTCTAAGTTCAATAAAGTTTTAATCATTTATAAAATTTATATATAGTCTTACAAACTATATAATTGGTGACTCCATACGCGAATAAGATAATATAACATTAGGATGGATCACCCATTTGGGGCGACTGCATAAGTAAGAAAATACCACAAGTTGAGTCATTTTTCAGACAGATCTACAGAATTATTTGCTGGAAATCACAAGTTTCTACTGCCAATGAACTTCTAATTTGAAAAAACCATAATCAAAATTCGTATCTTTTTGGTGCCAATATTAAAATTGTTAGCTTGCTATATTTTATTTAGATAGCTATAATAACTATAGAAAAAAATAAAATAAATAGATAGATGAGAATGCTTAATAAAAAAATTTAATTTTATGAAATCGTTAGGAATTATCGATTACAATTTTTGAAAATACCACAAGTTGAGTCATTTTCAGACAGATCTACAGAATTATTGGCTGGAAATTACAAGTTTCCATAGCCAATGAACTTCTTATCTAAAAAAATATAATCAAGATTATCTCGACAGTTAGCAAAGCATTTGCATCCTTATGGTGCCAATATTAAAAATGTTTGCTTGCTATATTTTATTTAGATAGCTATAATAACTATAGAAAAAAATTCAAATTAATAGATAGATGAGAATGCTTAATAAAAAATTAAATTTTATGAAATCGTTAGGAATTATCGATTACAATTTTTGAAACTACCACAAGTTGAGTCATTTTTCAGACAGATCTACAACATTATTGGCTGAAAATCACAAGTTTCTACAGCCAATGATCTTCTAATTAAAAAAAAACAATCAAAATTATCTCGACAGTTAGCAAAGGATGATGCTAATATTAAAATTGTTAGCTTTCTATATTTTATTTAGATAGCTATAATAATAATAGGAAACAAATTTGAAACTAAATAGAAAGATGAAAATGTTTAATAAAAAATTTGATTTCATGAAATCGTTGGGAATTATCGATTACAATTTTTGAAACTACCACAAGTTGAGTCATTTTTCAGACATATCTACAACATTATTGGCTGGAAATCACAAGTTTCTACAGCCAACTTCTAATTTAAAAAACCATAATCAAGATTATCTCGACAGTTAGCAAAGGATTCGTGTCCTTATGGTGCCAATATTAAAATTGTTAGCGTGCTATATTAGCTATAGAAAACAAAATTGAAACTAAATGAAAGATGAAAATGCTTAATAAAAAATTTGATTTTATGAAATCGTTAGGAATTATCGATTACAATTTTTGAAAAGCTTAATTTTTTGGAAGAAGTCCTTTGTTCCGTTCGTTTTCTATGAAGATGGAAGAGTCCCCCAAGCAAAAAGAGAAGATCAAGGCAACGGATGATAATCTGGGAAGGAAATGGCGTGTTTCCTTGGCAGCGCTAATTATTATATATCTACAAGGGCGCAGGACTTCTCCGGCCTTATAATATCCTGCTCCCATTCTATATCCTTCATCACACAACTTCCAAAACTAAATAGGACTTTAATTTACACCAGAAGTGTTTGAAAACTGCTTCATTTTTTGGCTTTAAAAAAAATGATTTTGTAATGATGTATCTTCCATTTTAGAAGAGGTATAACATCTGTATTTTGCATACAAACATATATATATATATATATATATATATATATATATATATATATAACATGGAAAAAATAAATAGATAGATGCCTCTTTCAAAGCACAGTATGTTTAATCTTTATTGAATGTGATGTTGGTCATGAAGTTAAAATTATTATAAGTAATGGTGGATTTGAATGTTGTGAAAGAAAATTTATTTTAGTGGAAGAGAATAAGTTTTAGTACAACTTTATATATTTTTATTACATATATATATATATATATATATATATATATATATATATATTATGATAGTTTTGTCGACGTTGATACATATTTGCAATGTTTTTGCAGCCCAATCGTCGAATTAAAAAAATGATTAAATAATAAAATTATTTATTCCATTAAACGTTTCGACACTTGATGTGTGTCATCATTCAGTAATCTAAAAAACATATTACATAAAAACAAAGTTGATAATAAATATAAATATATAAAAAGGAGAGAATTATACATACCAGACCAGGAAAAACAACAGAAAAAATTATGATGTAAAATTGATTGAACACTAAATTTGTGTAAAAAATAATATACTATTATATTAACAACGAGAAATTGAAGGAGCACATATTGCCCTCCTATATTTTATGTTATTAATAGCGGGGCATTATGGACACTGATCAAGGTTACAAAGCAAGTGTAGTGATGGAGTGGGAGTTCATTTTGACATCCTGTTGTTTTATTCTTCATCATCCGGAAACTGAAAATATAATTTAAAAACAAAAATTGTCTAGAAATTGAGTTTTACAATTACAAAACGTAAGAACTAAAAAATATAGATATTGTAAAAAGTAAGTATAAAATATAAAGGACTGCTTTGAAGATAGCAACACATACCCCTACGTTATAGAGAAGAGATTAAAACAAATATATATATTCTTCTATTTTTAGTCAAATCTTAAAAAAAATTGCTATCAAGTTGTAAATTTATCATTGACGATTCTAAATTCAATATGCAAATATATAATATTTGGGAGAATTCTGTAGCGGTCCACGTACAAGTTTAACCAAGTTTTTTTATTGAAAACAAAAGTGTGGACCAAGGAAACCTAATATCAAGTCATAGTTGCATTTTAAGTATAAGAAACAACATCGAATCTCAATGATCACTGAAAACATTTTTCCATAAAACTTATATTTAATTTTATGATTGATTAAAATGATTTTAACAGCAAAATTTTTATTAATCAAGTATTAATCAAAAAAGTTAATAATATTACTGCAGTAATAAAGGAACAATTACTAATGAAATTAGAGTAATCAAGATTCTATGGTTATATAATTTAAAATAATAGCAAAAGATGTGTTGACTTTATTTGTACTCTAAATATATTACTAGAAAATTCTAGAAATTGTTTGCTAGTCCGCATTTACTATAGTTTGAATAGCAAACTATTACGTGCAGGTTTATGTTTAATTAATTAGAATATTTAGGATATCATACTGTGAACATAATAGAATATTTAGATATCGTTATGCAATTTCTGTAAGAAGGCGTTGATTCGCTCAGAAAGAGGGCTGATGAAGAAAGAAGGCTGATGAAGAAAGAAGGCTGATGAAGAGGGAGCGCTGATAAAGTGAGAAGAGCGCTGATGAAGAGAGAAGAGCGCTGATGAAGAGAGAAGAGCGCTGATGAAGAGAGAAGAGCGCTGATGAAGAGAGAAGAGCGCTGATGAAGAGAGAAGAGCGCTGATGAAGAGAGAAGAGCGCTGACGAAGAGAGCGCGCTGATGAAGAGAGGACTGATGAAGAAATAGCGCTGATGAAGAGAGAGAAATGATGAAGAATTCATTTAGAGAAAGTTCATCAAGCAATAGCTTCAAATGGAAAGATCGCAAGGTAAAAATTTAGGCCTGCTGCCTGCGGCCCTATCACAGAGACAGAAACAATTCAGAAATTGTCGAGAAACGATTCAGAAGTTGTCGAGAAACGACACATTCACCGGATATGGATAAAATATTAAAGATAATTCAAAAAAGTTACGTAATGTCAGTCGAGTTGACTCTAAAATTGGCCGAACTAACATGAATCTTAGAAGAAAAATAAACAAACACTGATTTATAATATATCATCAAATAAATAAATATTACTGAAATACCAAAACCATAATAATCAACAACCAGTTGATTTATTTTTTCTTTGCTACAAAAAAAATTCAAAAATTTGTTTTTTTGTTATTCATTTTACAAAGTTCAATTTACTATTTTAGTTTGTTTACTGATAATTTTATGAAAAAAAGACAATCCAATTCTTAGTCTACGTTCCATTATCTAAAATATTTGACTATAAATAAATTGAGGATAATTTAAAAATCTTATTTTTAAGTATATATGTTTCCTTGGATAATTATTATCCATTCAAAGGGCAAAGAAAAACCAATTGCAAGTGAGGATATCGCATGTTTTAATTTCGTATTATCATGAATTTTAAAATGTCACCTTCTAAGCGATTTAGAAATTCTAATATAGTTGATGGGCATTAAATTAAGACTTAAAATACATTCCCGTAATAAAGAAATTCTAATTCAGTTGAGTATTATATTAAGACTCAAAATACATTCGCGTAATAAATAATATCAATTCCACCAAAATCTAAAAATCCGATAACTACTTAGACCATCAAAAAGAAATATCCTTTCATAAATTAAAATTCTATAAAAATTAAATTCTTGTATATAATACAACAATAGGTTGTATTTTTATTAATTTCATAATAAAATCTATATCAACTTTTACATTATTATTTTCTCAAATTTATTTTGTTCGATTATTTTTTCAGGTTTGATTGGAAAAATATTTTTTTGTTTTTTTAAAATACTAAAATTATTAATAATGTTTAAAAACTAACAATTATTGAATAGACTATTAAAAAGACTATATAAAATGTAATATAGACTATTTAAAATGTAATTTTAAAACTCTAAAATAACATTAAACAATTCAAATAAACATTCTATACTTCATTCAATAAATTCATTGCCATGCTTCGTCAGTTTTGATTGGCAAAACTAAAACGTTTTTTTTTATAAAAAAACAACTTACTTTTTTTTAAATATTGTATTGTAATATAATTTAGATGTTATAATTTGAAAAATTATTAACTAGAATAAAAATTAAATATAGTACTAAAATATGCATATTAGAATAACTACATGAATTAGTAACTTAACTTAAAATGAGAGCGCGTAAAAAACATTTTAAACATAGTGCATTTATAAACAGAATTTGAATTTAGAAACAAATTTCATTATGTAATAATAATAACAATATTAAAATTGTTAGTTATTTCAGACCATTTGATATTGACCAACATGTTGGTTTTCCTTCATATGAAAATAAAGTGCCTATTTCCAGATATGTCAATTTGGAATAAATTGAAAATTATTACTATGTATTATGAATTTTTTGATCATTTGCGCGGAAAAGTGTTTGAAATTTTCTTGCAATCTTTTTGAAAATAATTTTATAATTTATATGTATATATGTAGAATATATATGAAGTTTTTTCATGAAATATCTCTCAAAGTGTACAAAGTGATTTGTTAAATTTTAAATTCATAGCTCAACATAAAGTCATAATTTTTGAAAATTTCAGGCAATTATTTTTGACTATGAAATTTTATTAACCATAACTGATCAAAAATTTAAATGTACAACTTAATAAAAATTAATTATAATAACCGTAGTAATGATACTCAAAATTTTACCAAAGATCTAGTTGTTAAAAAAAATTCAAACATGTGGTATTTTTTTTCTATTTTTGATATTTTTTCGGTTTGAAGTTGAGTTCTGCGACACCCCATATATTTAATTCTGAAAATATTCTGGATTATCATTTATATTACGAAATTGTTTTCCCCAATGTGGTGATGAGTTTCTCGGTTGTCTTATCCTTAATTATAATCATTTTCCTGTTGAATTAATTAATTAAGGAATGATTTGGAGTCCTGGGAAGTAATAAATAATGTTGGCAATTTGACTATCGCAAACAGGCCATTATAACCGAACTAATTCAAGGCTTCTTACAGGATACGACGGGGTGGTTCTATCTTAATTTTCATTTGATTTATTCCTCGTGGTGGTTTCTGCAAGAGCATAATATTACTAGTGGTGCCAAATGAGGAATAAAAGATAATGGAAGTTCGATTTATTCATATGAGCTGTCTAAAATAAGTATGTAAAATTAAAAAAAAACATATGATATTGACTGGTATAAAATTGAAACATCAATATATATCAACACAATAATGTCTTCCCCATATTACCCAATTTCATTTCAACATAAAATAAAATTTGTCACTTTGATATAACTTTTATTCTAAAGTTCAAGTTCCTATACTATAAAAAATGTGAAAAATTAATGTTGATTTTAAAAGACATTTATTTATTGTTAGTCGCGTTGGATTTGTAAATTAAGTTCTACATGTCATACTCTATGATATAATCAAGTATGTAAATATAATAGCTGACAGATAAAAATTGTATATACAAAATTATTATATACTTTTACCAAAAAGAGCAAAATACTTCAAATTTTAAAATACAAAACAAATTAAAACACTAAACATTAAAATTAGAATACACGAATGTGAGTGATGGAATAGCTTGAATGTTCATCGAAATTGAAAATATAATACATATATTTTGCAAATTTTTGTAACTGATGATTAAAAATAAAAAAACACATAGTGCTATTAGCAATGATTGAAGTTGTTTCTCATACATGTACCCAATAGCAGTTTTACTTCCTAACATTTACTTGTAAATGTAGAAAATATGTCGCCAATCACTGAAAAGAATTTAAAAGTTTAAATGATAATTCTTATAAAAATAATTTTATAATTTATAATGATAATTAGTCTTACACTATATAAGAGTCCTTAAAATTAATTTGAATGTTTGTAAATCAGAAATCTAAAACAAAATTTTGCCAAAATACGAAAGTAATTTTTAATAATTTCAAAAATATTTTGTTATTAGCAATGACTGATAATATATTTTATAGAGTTCTCAAACCCAAGAGTAGTATTTTTGTTCCAAAATTATGAAAATTAACTTGTAAATGTAGGAAATATGATTCTAATTATTAAAACAAATTTATAATTTCAAATGATAATTTTTGTAAACATAATTTACAATAATAAATAGTATTATCTTTAATAATATAATAGTAGTAATAGTAGTTTGTCAAATGAAAAATATAAAACAAAATTTCACAAAATAGTGTAAGTGATGGGTAATAATTATAAAAATATATTTACACAGTTTATGTCCCAATAGCAGTTTTATTTTTGTTCTTATATAGTGAAAATCAACTTGTAAATGTGGTTAATATGAGGCCAATTTTTTTACTTTCCACAAACATTTTATAAATTGTTGCAAAATATAAGAAATAGCATAATATGTTTCAGATTAAATTGTGGGATATAAATAATAGGCATAAAATATTTAAAAATCGGTATTATAGTCTAATAATTAATAGTCTTATGGTTAATTTTAATAAAACAGCCTGATATCTCAAATATTCACAAATTTTCTCAAACCTAAAAGCTTTAACAATTTTTGTAAATTACTATTAATCTATTTATTCTACGTGCATTAGAAATGTTTCAAGTATCTAGACTTAAACAATTATCCATTAAAAAAAACTTGGAAACACATTTTCCAAAGAAAACGTTTGATAAACACATACATCCCCTTGCACTAATTTTAGCAAACTTTTTTTGTTTGAAATTTCCAGACTAACATAAGTAGTCGATTTTAAATCTAAAAAATTATCGTTAGGCTTTATTTATTTAAGTCGATTATTGATTGCATTAATATCGATGCTGAATTCATTTTTAACACCCCCAAAGACGTCGAGATTTCTCGTTTTAGAGGGAGGATTTTAGACTGAAGACAATATGAATATTATTACTTTATTGCCCTCTTATATGGGGAGCCATTAAAACCATACCTTACTCATACTAGGATCTGAATTATGTGTAAAATTAAATGTACCGGGGCTTTAAAAGCTGAGAAAAAAAAATTAAATTGATAAATAGTTCTCAATGATTTTGGACAAATGAAAATAGATTCACATAGTGCAAGAAAATGATTATCAATATATATAGAAAAAACTTAGTTAATTTGTAAAACTGAGTGAGATATAGCTATAACAGTTGTAAGAGACTTAATTTCTTTTCAAAATATTAATATTATTATAAACTTTTATAATTATATAATTATAAACTGACTATAGTCGAACAGTTATTTTGTATTGTGTCAAATATTATTCCACTTGGTATGATAAAATATAATGAAGTGTGTAAAAGGAAGAATTATTCGGTTATTCACAAACATTCTAAGTGTTGTCTGCAAAATTTAATAATTTTGTTTATATATTATTTGACTTGATATTATAGAATATATTGAAGTATGTAAATAAAAAGTTTTCTGCAAAATTTGGTAATTATGTTTAATGAAAATGTGTCACATCATAAACATTTAAAATATATAACACTTTTCTTATTAAAAATTGACTTATTTTTAAAATATTGTTTATTAAATTATAATATTGTTATATATTACTATTGAATATGCATATTACTAGAATATAACAAAATGTCCAACCTCGTATCCAAGAGCCTCCAAAAAAGATTTTGGAGAGCCAAAATTTTCATGTTATATACAAAAGTTTTAAGTGTGGTATTTTTAATGACTAACAGATTACATATATTCAATATTAAATATTTACAAATGGAATTTGATTTCTGAAAAAATCTCCTTCTTATTAGAAGCATGTAAAAAACTACTTTTAACTCTCAATATTAATTTTATATAATTTTATTTATTTATGCTTCATATTCATGCATTTATTACAACTCTGTATTATTGTCATTGAATAAATTTCAAAACAGTGACGAATGTTTATATACCATCTAAAAGTTTTCGTGAAGCCAATACATAAAATACTACTAATGTTTTTTAATAATTTTGAGAACAAAAATTTAATATGAATAAATTTTCTTATCTTGTATCTGATTTTCGGAAAAAATAATTTTCACAACATAAACTTTTAACTCAAAGAACCTATTAGAATATAACATCTTCCTTAATAAAAATGAGTTACGGCTTCGCAAAGTTCTGTCGGACTTTGTGAATGAGCTAAAGTGTTTCAAACTCTCTCCGAAGTTTGCACATCGTCGTGGTAAATTGTAAATTCCATAGCTCATCTCCAAACATGGCTAAATAATAATTTCTTGGCTTGTATATGTTTAATTTGGGCTTGTATGCACGTCATGAATAACGCGTTGATGAATTAATAAGCGGGTGCGCATATAAATAGCATAATAACTTCCTTCGGCGTCGACGAGGATTCGGAGGAAATACAAGGACTTGTGGGCTACGGCAAGTAAAATCAATTTGTTTTGTGGCAATTATTTACAAAAAGTATATGAAAATTATGATTTAGAGAATAGTTCTGTTGGGAAAATATACGGAACAACATGCTTGTTACCATTTTTTAGAAAATATGTGTGACATTAGAATGAACTTATGGTGAAGATCAATATTCTTCATTATTGATATTAAAACTAAATGCTATACCGAATGCGATGTCACGTCGTACAGAAAGTCACGTTAAACAGGATGTCACGTTAAACAGGATGTCACGTCAAACAGGATGTCACGTCAAACAGGATGTCACGTCAAACAGGATATCACGTCAAACAGGATATCACGTCAAACAGGAAGTCACGTCGTACAGGAAGTCACGTCGTGCAGAAAATCACGTCGTGCAGAAGTCCCATCGAACAGAAATTCATGTCAAATTCAATGTTTCGTCAAATTAGATGTCTCGCCGAATTGGATGTGCCGTCAATTTGGATGTCTTCATGATGTTGGCTCTCGCCGAATTGGATGTGTCGTCAATTTGGATGTCTTCTTGATGTTGACTCTCGTCGAATTGAATGTGTCGTCAATTTGGATGTCTTCTTGATGTAGGCTCTAGTCGAATTGGTAGTGTCGTCAATTTAGATGTCTTCTTGATGTTGGCTCTCGTCGAATTGGTACGATCGTCAATTTAGATGTCTTCTTGATGTTGGCTCTCGTCAATTTGGATGTCTTCTTGATGTTGGCTCTCGTCGAATTAGATGTGTCGTCAATTTGGATGTTAAGGGCGACGGAACTTGTTTTAGAGGTCCCGGGTTCGATACCCACTTCGAGCAGCCAGCTGTCAAGCAGTGGTCAAGTGACAACGATTTTTACTTGAAAATATAGATAGCAATATGTTTCCAAGTGAAAATAGCCCTTGCCCGGCATTGCTGCACCAATAAAATGTCAGCTCTATTAGATAAATTCAAATAACAAAATTATCAAATATGGATGGATTAATCATTGGGTTATCATCTAAAAAAAATATACGAAGGAAGGATAAGTTTCAGCCCAACAGCTCTTAGGACCTAAGGTTCTGATTGCTGTTCGAAAAAAAAGTAAGAACAATCACATAAAAATATCCAAGTTATCCTCCAGGAGTACATTTCTCTGATATGATGGTATCAGTGATGGTTGCATTAAATGCCTAGAAATCTGAACAGTAGTTTGATATAGATACAGATCAAGTATAATGCAAAAAAATATTCAAAATATCGATTGTATAAAAAATAAATTAAACATATTTGTAATATGTTTTTACACCAAAGTTTTGTTGTTGTACCAATATAAATTACTGTAGTTGTACCAACAGCATTAAAATAATTTTAATCTTGGGGAATACGGATAAATCATCTGTTTATAGTTATACTAATATAATATCTACAATAAACTAAAAAACTAATGAACAACATACTATTTAATAAATTATAATTTTGTTCATTTAATCGTAAATAAATTTATATATTTATAAATATATAAAAGTGATATCTATATAAATGAAATGTTACTAAAACTATTTCTCAATTTTGAAAGTACATTACCAAAATATTATCAAGTTTGTATTTTTTTTTCCAGGATTCTTTGTAAAGGAAAGTGTCTCCCTCTAACCTAGTGACTGTAATTTTAAATTGGTAAGTGAATTTTTTTTAACTCATGCATATTTTTATCTATTTTTATTTTCCACAAATATTTCTGGATAATCAGAGTCTTTTTCCTCTTAAATTCGACAACACAATTGTCCCAAATCGTTCGTGACGAGTGGATCGGTTTTATTTCGCCTTCTTTTTTTTGCTCCATCAAATTTGCCAATCGCGCAGTTAAATGATTCAGAAAATTATAGCTTATAGTGCGAATAAGATTCTTTGGGAAGAACTAGGGGTGTATAATTTAGTGCATTTTAGAAAAGTCGATGTAAGAATGTCAAAGGGCAGAATTCGAATCATCGACATCAAAAGGAATCTGCACAGAGAAAATTTTTTTGCGTATGTGTAAAGTCGTTATTCGAGTCTTAATTAATCTTAACTTGATCTTGATTGGAATTTTTCGACAACTTTAAGGATTGCTAAAAAATTATTCTAATAGTTATGTTTGATGGTAACCACCATCACGAAATAAATTATGAGAAATTTTTCGAAAGAATGCAATTTGATGGTAGGACTTGTTAAAAAGACCCATAAAATAATAGAGAGCGGGTAAAATACTTCAAAAAGTAAAAATCACACAAATTAATATAAAAGTTGACGAAGAAAAATTGTAAACGTATCTTGTATTTTTTAATACTATTTTATTTAAATACAAGATAGACACAAATCGATATGAAATAGTTTTTGCTACACTTTTGTAGATATGTAGATTTACGATACTATACGCAGATTATTGAAATTTCTAAATTTATAAATGGTTCTTATTTTTAATATATAGATAGCAATATGTTTCCAAGTGAAAATAGCCCTCACCGGAAATTTTTTCACGAATACAATGCCCGGACTTTAATAGATACATTCTATTAATAAATAATAATCAAATATGGATGGATCAACCATCGGGTTACCATCTAAAAATACATAGTGCAAGGAGAAGAACAGATCATAGGACGTAAGGTTCTGATTGCTATTAAGATGTGAGAATAAAAAAGTTACTTTGATAATCTCAATAGTATCAAATTCTAAAGTGGATTAAAATAATATTTATTATTATTACCAAAATACATTTTATAATTTCTATAAACCACGTGGTTGTGCAAATTGATAGTTTCTAAGGTAGATGACTTGAACTCCAATGGTAGGTTATGTTCTGGATTTAGCTCGTACATTTGTCGTTACATATACGCATTTGGTCTCGTTTTTTTCTCCTCGTTAGCATTGAATGTATGAATATAATATATATCCGAGGTCATAATTGTTTGAACGTGTTGTTCGAAATGGCTCAGCTCGTCGGACACGCATCGCTAATGAAGCTGTCAGCCATTACTTGAAATGACGTGGCAGTTTCCTCATCTTGTTTTTCTGATTGCAACGACCACAATGTAAAATACATACTCTAACATACCAGAGTACACTGGTAAAAAAAAATTAATTTCAAACAAATTTTCATCTACAAAGGACACTGGCATATTTGTGCAAAATTTCAATTAATTGTAATAATAATTCTGCAAAGATCGTAATATCAATAATTTATTTATTTTATATTTTATCGTTTAAACTTCTTATTATAGAAAAAGTAGACTTGTTAAAGCATTGTCCAACCCAAAATAATATGATCTAAAATGCGCAGGTAGACCCGGGCTTGAAGGTCCCCGGGTTAAAGGGTCTTCACCATCTCAAAGGCCACCATCATTATTCCAAATACATGCAATGTTAGGACATTCTTAATACACTATTTCAAAACAGGAGTCGTTGGATGTGCAACCAACCTGCAGTTTAATTTTTACAACATCAATATTTATATCAAAAGAAATTTCTATCGTCGGTGTTTTTTTGGTTTTGAGCTCTTGTATTTAATTGCGACTTCCTTAATAAAATTTTAAGAATGCGAAAATTAATTATTTTGTAAGATGTAATATAGTTTTTGAATTATGTGAACAGCTTTTTCTATAATGCCTCTACAAAGCTTACCTTTGGGTGGACTAAAAAGGAGCAACTGAACCTTTACATTGGCAAATGCATAAAAAATAAGACATAGTGAATTATAAAAAGTAAATTAAGTTGAAAAAATGCACTTTTACAATAGTTAAATTAAATGAATAGTTATACGAGCTTTTCTGATAAATTTATAAATACCAGATCAAGGTAATATGTAACGAAATTTTCGTAAAAAATGTTTTCATAAAATTTGTATTTTATGTTTGTTGATAAAAGTAGCAACTATTTTGTTAAAAACATACAAATAAAAAAAACTTGGAACTGTTGGACAGATGTCAAAATTTTGAAAAATAGATCATTTTTTAGACTTATGATGAGGAGTTGACTAGAAATTTTACTGTACTCTTAACTGAATCGATAGTTGTTTGTTTTGCTCATGTTATTTGTACACACGTAGGTTGTCTATTTAGTGTAGACAGTTTAATTACTAAAAATTAAATTGGACCTTTATGCACCGACCTATCCCACTCTAACAAACTAACAATCTTTGGTGAAGATTTGATCAATTTAAACCCAATTTTCATCTATCGTCAGATTTGTGCAAAATTTATACTCGTACTAATAATAATGTATACTCGGCTAATAATAATTGTGTACATATTGTACAATTAATTGAAAAATATTTTTTTGTTTAAAAGTGAAAAGTTTTTTTTAACTTGTTTAAAACTTTATTCAAACAAAAATGACTTGGTGTAAAATACATACTCTAAAATACCAACAGACTTGGCTAAAGATTTGATCAATTTAATTTTAATTATAACCTTTAATCAAGTGATTGACTTTGTGCTTCTTTTCATAATCGATAATAACTTTCAATCTTATTTATTTGTGCAAACTTCTTTGAAAGGAAAAATACACTTTAAAGTTTTCTTTATTTCAAAATGAATTTTCTTCTTTTGATATATTAACATGGTTAACGATTGTTTACTTCAAGGCATTTTTTTGCATTATACCTTTAAAAAGTGTCTTAATTTTAAAACCTGGTTTTTCCCCTGTTCTGGCATGCAGACGCAGTTCAATACAGTTTTCCACATTCAAAATATGTTTTTCTTTAATTTATCAATAATATAATCGTCAAAATATTTACGTCTTTCCTATAACAAGAACATAGTCATCATCTAGAAAATAAGTCTTTCTCTCACAACAGTAAAAAAAATCTTCCATAAAAATCGTTTAATTCAAAACAAAATACTTTCTCATTTTAATATTACTCGTGCCATGTCGATTCTACTTTTTCACTTTCTTTTAATATGAAAATATATCTGGAATCTATCTATAATTAAAAAAAACTAATATTCTTTATTAACTATAAACTAATATTTTAACAAGCAAACAAAATTGAATATAATTTATTAAATAGAAGAAAAAATCTGACAAACTATTTAAATAAATTGTAGAAAGATCATTACATCTAAAACCCATTGACTTTCTTTTTAAAAAATTTAAGCGGACTTGAAAAAAATGTATTCAAAGTAGCACCAACTTTCTGCCTTCTTTTATCAAATTTCCATACTGATCGTCCAATTCAAAATAATTTTTACTTTTATCTGACAAACAAAATTCCATATAGTTATGTTCAAAATATGAAAATAATTTTAATCCATTCTGTGACAAAAAAAATACATCTGCATAAAATTTCTTAAAATTGAAACCAATTTATTTTTCGTTTTAAATATGCAAAAATATTTATAATATATTATAATATATTTATAATATTTGTAAAATTTTTTCACATTCAGCCAGAATTCCACAAAGTTTTTTGAATCGAGTAGCGATGTTTCTATTAAAGTTCTCATATGCAAATAGATTTGCAAGAATTTATTTAATCCAAAATCAATTTTTTTTCTTTTATCAGATTAGAATACTTAAAATACTTAGAATACTTAGTGCAGAGTAAAATCTTATACCATTATCCTTTTATACTTAAACAGTCTGAGGCAGAGTTTAAACCATTTGCTATTCTAAAATTTATTTTATATTTAAAGATTTGCATAAAATTCTTTGAAAAAACGAGTAAAGCATACTCTTTTTTACAAACCAACAGACATATACAAAAGGGGTTTTTCTTCTTCAGCAGACTACTAGCCTCGTTCAGTCCAACAATTAAATTGTCGAATTTTAACTACATTCTCCAAGAAGGTGTTTAATGCTAATATTTTTTAATCTGATTACAGTCTGAAAAATATTCGAAAAGTTCGTGTATTTTAAAACAAGGCACATTTTTAAAATGATATAAACTATTAAAAAATTTTGTACAGATGTTGATGTTGAATTAATTGATTGACGGTTAGTTCAATCCAATTTTTTTTAAAAAAATTGTGACTATCTTGTTATTTTGCATTTTTTCACATTTTTTCTATATTTTATCTTTATTAAAAATTCTATGGACTTTTTCACATATTTCAGGACTAACTTCTATCAAGATAACGCACCGCTCTTCATTTTTGTTTACATAGATGATAAATGTCAATGACCACATATATCTGTACAGTTGTGAAAATTAAAAAATAAGTTTTTTTACAAGAAAGCACTATTCTAAAATTATTTTGTTCAAATATGAAAATTTTATGATATTCGTTTTTAAAAGTTTTCTTTAATAAATCGTGTTATTTTTTAAACAAAAATAAGATATGCTTTTTATAATTTTGTTTAGAAAATACGATATGTTTATAAAAATGTTTTGGCATAATTTTTTGCACAAAAATTTTTCAAATATTTCTAGTCAAAGGAAGTGGAAACCGCTCTGAAATTTACTTTATAAAATTTTTGCTCATGATTTATTTTAAAAATAGTAAATATAAGGTTAACTTTCTCTCTAAATAATTTATTGCCATATAATTAAATTAAATGTTATATGTGTAATTTAAAGGCGTACAGCGTCTCGATTTCTTCAAGAACAACACGTCAGAGTCTTTTAAAAATTTAATACCAAAATTTGTAAACAAATCTTCAATTTTATTAAAAAAATAAAACGTCAACGTTACTCCTACTAAATGATATATTTATATTAATAAATATGTAAGTTTCAGATAGATTTGGAAAAAATTGCATATTGTTCTCGGGCTAAAATTCTATTTTATAAGATTTCTGCTTAAGATTTATTATAAAAATAGTAAATATAAGGTTAACTTTCTCTATAAAAAATATTGACATCTATAAATGTTATATGTGGAATTTAAAGGTGTATAAAACGTCGATCACTCTTTAAGAACAACACATCAGAGTCTTTTAAAAGTTTAATACCAAAATTTGTAAACAAATCTTCAATTTTATTAAAAAAAAAATCGAAATTAATCCTATTAAAAAATATACAAGGTTTTTAAGTTTCAAATAGATTTTGTAAACATTTGCATAATGTTTAAGAAATTGGATGAACAAAAAATTTTGAGATATTGCTTTGTTGTCTAAGAAAATGGTAGGCTCAGTTTCTATGAAGACTGCAAAAATGACCTTCTCTATAGTTCATATATTTTCCACTACTTTGCACAAAAAATTTTCTCTAACGTAATATATTGCTCTTGGTACAAATACAATAATATACAAACACTGACTAAGGTATATAAACTCACATGTTTAGATATTCTAATGTGGGTTTTAATTTTTATACATGATACTAAATAATTTGTAAATAGATAAAATTCTGAAAGTATGAAAGTTTCAAAAACTGCAAATGGTATCTATGAGACATTAGGAAAAAACACCAAAAGCAACTGAAGTATATTTAGCAAATTTCTTAGGATAAGTAGCAGCAGTTGAAACATTATCAGTAAAAAACATGATTCAAATATAATATAATATTGCAGTGAAATCCAAGGTGAAAATATATCCAGAATTTAAAAAAAAACATCAACGATTAATATTGAATGTAAAAAGTGCCAGTAAGAAGAAAGACCTTATATTTATAATTATAAATATTCCATTTATAGCAGGAATATAAAACTAATGATTACAACTCTAAATGTGCTTAAAAATTGATTTATTAACGTGATTTATTATAAAATAAAAGAACACAAAAAAGTATTGCTAAAAAAATTTGCTTGATACAAAATATTTGAGCTTTTGAAAATCGTATCAATTAACCTTGGAACCCTCAAAACTGAGGCCAACCTAAAAATTATCTGTAAGACAGATTATTAGTGATAATTAGAGAAACAATTGTTGCTGAGCTAAATAAATTGCTGAAAGAAATAGAAACAAGTTTTACATAAGCACATTAAATTGTGGTACACAAATGCAAAGTGGTCTGCAGATTTTAAATAAAATTGTCATTTAGAAAAACGATATTTAATTAGTAACTTGATTTTCATACTGGGAAAAAAATTTAGACTATTTGCGGAATATTTAAGCCTTGAGATTATGATTTAAATTTAAAATCGATTGTGGCAAATAAAAAGGTATCTGAAATGAAATGTACACATTAATAAAGCATTTTAATAATTTACAAAACAATACAAAAATAAATGTATTTTTTGTTATTAGAACTCTATATTAATTATATTTAATGGCGAGTCATAAAAATTAAGTAAGCAATTTTCTATTTAAACTCAAATTCTTTCTAATCAATTATTGTTATACATTTTATTGTTATAATTTTGTTATTCAAATTTTAAGTATCTATACCAAAATACAAAAGTCAATAGATAAAACTATTTATTAATTTAAAATACTAAACTAACTAAAAAAGTATGGGTCAAAATGGAATTCTTCAAATTTCAACCCTTATTTTTGGGTCATTGCACGGGACATCAGAATTCATTTTAGAGATATAGTTTCTTCAGCAATTATCTTATTTTGATTCCTAGTATCCAAAATTCATGTGTGCCTAACTTTTTTGACCCATACAAATCGACCCGCTCTAATATATATGTAATATTAAAAAATATAGTAAAATATATAATAATATTTAAAATACCAGAAAAGTGTCCTCTTTTTGCCTATTTGTAGCAACTTTAAAATATTTGAATAACATATTTTATGAATTGATAAAACATAGGTTGTTTTATTAATGCAAAACCAAAAGAAACCAATATGAGACACTATCTGAGAATTTCGTTGCATCAAGAATATATCTTTAATTTTATCATCATTTAGCAAAAATTTATTATATATATATATATATATATATATATATATATATACACTACATAATTTAATTACCATGAAAACTAAATTATTTCTAACGGATGCACCTGTTGACTTAATAAATCTTTTAATAACTGATCTTGAAAAATTTATAAAACAAATTCAGTGAAAATTTGTAAAGTTTGGTTGATTTGATTATTATATCAAATTCTAAATATGAAAAAGTATATTAAAAGAAATGTGTAGAATACAATATAAATATACCTCGAAAATGTAAATAATTAATAAAAAAATATGTTAAAAAAGGATTAATGTTGAATATTTAAAAATTTTATAACGTTTAAAAATTTTCAAGCGTGAAATATTAAAGCGAGTATATTTTTATCTAAATTGTTAAACTCATCAAAATTTAGTGAAGTTTTTAAAACAAAAATTAAATTATATAAAATTCACTTCATTTTTATTTATAATTTGTTATTTGAACCATTGTTTATTTTTTGCTCGAGAGTGCAAATTAGAAAAAATTGTCACATACAAAACTATTGGAACAAATAAAGAAAAGTTTTGTTTATACTTTACTAGTGCACAAAAATTGTCAGGTAGAAAAACATTAGTACTTAATGAGTACGCGTATTTAGCCAAAAATACTAAGCTATGGGTTTAAAATGTTTTTAAAAATGAATAATTTTTGAAATCTTGCATTTATCGTATCAATAAAATATTTTTTTAGCCTTTTATTTGTAGTTCGAGCCTAGGACTTATGATGGATTCTATCATCTACCTAATTCAGTCTAAAAGTACTAATACGATATACGATCGATTCAGTCTAAAAATAGCAGTATGGTTCTAAAAAAATTTTATTAAAATCAGTTGTATAAAAAAGTAATATTTCATAAGTATTATTTCAAATAGAATTAAAATTAACAACAGTAATAATGATCTTACCGCAATTATATGTGATTCGTAACATTTAGATTTTGTGTTTAAAAATTTATTTCAAGTAAAATTTTGTATCTCGTATGTTTGAATTCTAATTTGTTTATTTATTTATTATCAAGCACTAACAGTTATTTGATATACCAAGCATTGACTCTTATAAGAATGAAAATGCAAAAAAAAGTTCAATTATAAAAGAGATAATCAAAAAAAAAAGTTCAATTTTTTTCAGTTTTTTATATGAATTTTACTAGGCTGTTATTTTAGCAAATCTATCTATGACCTCAAAGTCTGTGTTTTTATTCCGTGTGAAAATATTAATATGATTATAGAAAAGAAGTTCAGAACATAAATCATCTATAAACAGCATGAAATGAAAATTTAATTCAACCTTAATATAATAGTAGAAGTCTTCCATTGTGTAGAGAAAATCCGATGTGGGCATTTGTTTGTTTCGGTACACCATGAATAGAAATATAACTGTGACTCTATTTTGTTTGTATCGAATTATTAAAAAAAACGATATTGTAAGAAATGAAATTGAACTAATCAATTTATGATTTTCCCACCGATTTGGTGAATGCTATTATGAGATATGTAATTATCAATATAATGTACGAATAAATGGATTATAATTCGGTATACTTTTTGATTTTGTTGTTGGTTAAGTAGTACTTCGATTCGTTGTAAGAAAATATTAAACACGATTTAAAAGTAATGATTCACTATTTAAAAATTGTTATTTTTGCGTGGCCAGAACGTCTGGACCTGTATAAGCGGACGCGGATTAAGGAGCTTGATGCCAAGCAGTAGTGACATCAGTTTTCACTTGGAAATAGAGATTGAAATATGTTTCCATGTGAAGATTGCTGCATCAACAAAATAGTCTCCTCTTTAATACGACAGATAATGTAATAATAAAAGTCATCACACATAGATGAGACATCAGTTTGGGTTGCCATCTGTAAAACTGACATCAAATTAATTAGTCAAATCAACAGCTTCATGGACTTTTTAGGTTTTGATTGCTATTTAAAACAATAAACAAAACTTAATATTCAAAATTCAATTTTCCAAGTTTGCAGTTTTGCAAAGATAACTACCTACATCCACAAAACTTCGTTATAAAAATCAGTTTTATCTATTTAAAAGCTTACACTATTAAAGAAAAAGTAATACATTTTGAAAAAGTAATACACTATTGAAGGAAAAGTAATATGTTCAATTTATTGAATTGTTTGCAAAATACAATATCTTTTTTAACCTGTTCATTAAAAACTTTCTATATCAATAAATCAGTACTTCGATAATCCTCAGGATCAAAATCAAAAACATATATGTTAGTATATATATATCATTGATTTTTATATGTAAAATAAAATAGGTAAGATAATAAAATGTACAGTTGATTTATATCTGTTAACAAAATGAAAATGTAGTTGATAATTTCCAAAAAAAGCGTACACCTCACTGAAAATGAAATAATTAGGAGTTACAACAATTTTCTTAAAATACAAGTAATAAAAGAATTACTTAGACAACATTTATATTTATTTCATTTTACTACTCTTTTATTAGAAGTTATTTGATGAATGTTATAACTAATAATACACTATGAGATTAATTAATCGTCAATGGTTTCGAAAATGACTCTCATAGATATGTATCAGGGATACTCATAACTTTTTTATCTAAAAAGAAATTAATATAAAATATTGTAACACTAATAAAATTGCCTCAAAAATATATAAAATTATAGCAATTTACTTTTAATAACAAATTATCAAAAAATATGATAATAATGTTTATATTAATTTTTCAAAATTACAAAAACTCTATAGATTTCACTTGAAGTAATAATTGATGTCAGCATTTTTTTTTTAATGTGGAAGTTATGCAATTATGCACATATTAAGCAGTATATTATAAAACTACAGTTTTATTTTTATGCTTTCGAAATACTGAAGAAAATACTATTAGCTATAACTAGTAAGACAATATAAAAGTTCATTAAAATGTTTTGAATTGGTGTAATAAAAAATTCTTTATTGGAATACTATGTACTTGTCAAAACACCAAAAAAATTATTTTGGAGGAAAAATTAAGTAAATGTAAAAAGTAGTTAATGTTATTTTATTGATATTTTAAAAAGTTGTAAAGAAAGGTTTTACAAAATATTTTTCAAGGCGCTACATAATAAGTTATTTATTATTTGATTTCCAGAAACAAAATGGTATTTTGAAATTTATAACGCTTTTCAATAATATATATGATGAACAAAATATAAAACTGAAGTTCGATTTTTATAAGTAATATTTATCAGGTTAGATAAATTTTACTTTGACAAAAATCTTGATAAAAGCGAAATCTAAAAATATGCTTAAAACTTCTATGAAACGCGAATATTAAGAACGAAAAGTTCTATAAGTTGTCAAAAAATGTAAAATTATGATATAATTTTTCAAGTACGATTATCATTTTTATGATATATATATATATATATATATATATATATATATATATATATATAATTTAAACTAACTTTTTGGATAATAAATAAACCACTGTTAAAAATTGTTGTACTTCAAAATTACCAAATATTTCCATACTGCAGCTTCATTTAATAAAATAAAATTTGTAATTAATAACATTTTTGAAAAACTAATAAAATATTCAAAATATAGTTTCACGATATATTTGAAGACGTTATAAAAATATAATAAAAAACAAAGACAATAATTTACAAACTCATTCCTCAAACTTCATTCAGAAAAAATATAAATACGAGTAAAATATAAATCTTAATAATAAAAAATCCAGGTTAATCTGAATTTTAAATATTCATAAACATAAATGGAAAATAAATCCTTAACAACTTTTAGCATATATGTATTTTTGTAAAAAATTATTTTGTCAGGAATGAATTTATAAATTTATTAGAATTTATATATAAAATTAAAAATTATCTTAGAGCTTATAGTTTGTACAAGTATCTTGATTTTTCCATAATTTTTTATCCATTTTGATAATATTTCATTATTTTATTTAGGTAAAAGTTGTTTCAGTTTGTCGAAGTGTGATATCTCTCTAGAAAATTCATTTTCTCTTGATTTATATTGAATAAGTTTTAATTAAATTGATAAAATTTAACTCATACTGATATAAATTTGTTTTTCAAAAATATTTTATAATTTCGAATACATTGAAGATTTTTTAATTTCGACGATTACTAAAATTATTTTTATAAAACTAATACTTTTAAGTATCTCTTTCTATTGCGTTTAATTTTGAAATATTATACAAAATTCAATATGTTTTCATCATATTTTAATAAATTTCGATCTATTTCGATTATAATCCAATTATTATTAGAATATAGTATGAATATAGGGTTTCGATAACTTTGTTCATTTTATCCATTTTGGGAACATTCAATCAATCTATAATTTTGTGAAATTTAATATGAAAAAGGTATGAAAATTACGTCAAACAAAACCAAACTGATATTTATATTATTGATAAAAATATTTTGATATTTTCAGAGCTTTTTTTCAATGATCATTATACAATATATCATATATTTTATCACAGTTATACATTTCAATTATATTCATCAAGTATTTTTAAAATATTTTATACATTTAGAGAATAATTTTTGTGCACGTTTTATGAATTTTGCACATATTATAGCTTTAGACTCTGAAGTTAGAGTATAATTCATCAATTTACAATTTTTAAAAGTCAATATTTAATTAACAAAATCAACGAGGGTCGAATTGATTCGTTGACGTCTATATTATATTACAAACATGCTTTTAAGCCGCCAAAATATTTAAAAAATATATAAAAATCAAATTTTAATTTCAAAATTAATGACATAAAATCAATCAAATTATAAAAATAGGAGCTGTACTTATAAATTAAAAATTGAGGCTGATCTAAATTACTTAATAAGACCAGTTCTTAATGTACCAGGTTACATAATTTGGTCAATTGACCTGTCTTAGCCCTAAACAGACAATCACAATTTCATAAAATATCTTATTTTCAGAATATTTGCTCTAATTTATTTTAATAATGAAATATTTTAAATTAAATTATTTCGCTTTATCTATTTTACATATAGTCAAATGTTAAAAATTAAAATATACAGTTATGTTATTTAATTTAGTTGGCAAAATTACATAGAATGAATTTTGTAGGCAAAATTGGCAGAGATATGTATACAATTTTGTTAAATTTCTAACAGTATAAAATGTTAATACACTATTTTAATTATTTATAACAAAATCAATATAGATATAAAACTTCAACCGATGAATCTAATGAATTTTATAACAACGTGTTTTAAATCACATTTGTCAAAATATTTATGTTCGAAACGTATGATATACATATTTGTAAATAATGTTGTAATATTAAAATATAAAAATAAGAAAGAAATATTAAAAATTTTAAAAACTAGCACAAGTCCATATAGATCTCACATATAATTTATAGTAGGTTTCTTTTTATTTAACAAACAAAGATTTTTTTATTTTATTTTGTTACAGAAGTTACAAATTGTTAGTATAATTATAAAGTTATAAAAATAATTTTGTTAGCTTTTTAATTTAATAATATGTTCTCGTTTAAAATATTCTTATAAAACATACTGAAACTTGAAATTTAAATCGCAAGGGGTATTGCCAAGGCATGAAATTCATACTAAAGTTTTTTGTTTCACATTTAATTTAGGTGCTTAAATTATGATTGTGTAAAATATAATATTAATATAAAAACGGACTGCTGGGGTACAAATAAATATTAAATATTTCAAAAAAACTACTAGTTCATCTCTGTCGTACATATAATTTATAGTAAATGTAGTTATAAGTTATCATGAACTTAATATCTATTTTCAAAGCTTATATAAATGTTCTATTTTAATTTGTTAGAAAATTTACAAAATATTATAAATAGATCTATTGATGAATCCATTATATTCTTGTTTAAATTATTTTCATAAAATATCTTCAAAATTTGAAACTTAAATCTCAACCGGTTATTGCTGAGGCATGAACTTCATGCTTAAGTTTATTGTTGCATATTTAATTTTGATACTATATGTATAAAATAGGATATTTTATTTATAATATTAATTTAATAACAGCCTGGAGTGCAAATAAATATCAAATATTAAAAAAACGACAATTCCACCTCTGTCATACATATACTTTACAGTAAGTTTAACTACAGCAACTGCCTTGTATTGACTTAAGTTTGAAACATTTTTTTTAATTTTAGTTTATTTCAGAAGTGTCAAGTCGTTATAAACAGATTTATACCTAATTTCATCAGCTTTTTAATGAGATATTAATATATACTCGTCTAAAATATTCATATAAAAAATACTGAAATTTTAAATTTAAATCGAAACGGTAATTGCATACGCACGAACTTTATGCTTAAGTTTTTTGTTTCACATTTAATTTAGGTGCTGAAATTTTGATCGTGTAAAATATAAAGTTATATTTATAATATTAATATAAAAACGGCCTGGGGTGCAAATAAATATTAAATATTTCAACAAAAAAAAACAAGTCCATCTCTCTTATACATATACTTTATAATATTTATAAATTCTACTAAAACTAAATTTCATCTACTTCAAAAGTTTGAAAAAAAAATTATTTTATTTTGTTCCAAAAGCTTTGATTGTTATGAACAGATTCAAACATAATTTCATTAGCATTTTAATTATAATAATTTTGTTAGCTTTTTAATTTAATAATATATTCTCGTTTAAAATATTCTTATAAAACATACTGAAACTTGAAATTTAAATCGCAAGGGTATTGCCAAGGCATGAAATTCATACTAAAGTTTTTTGTTTCACATTTAATTTAGGTGCTTAAATTATGATTGTGTAAAATATAATATTAATATAAAAACGGACTGCTGGGGTACAAATAAATATTAAATACTTCAAAAAACTACTAGTTCATCTCTGTCGTACTATAATTTATAGTAAATGTAGTTATAAGTTATCATGAACTTAATATCTACTTTCAAAGCTTATATAAATGTTCTATTTTAATTTGTTAGAAAATTTACAAAATATTATAAATAGATCTATTGATGAATCCATTATATTCTTGTTTAAATTATTTTCATAAAATATCTTCAAAATTTGAAACTTAAATCTCAACCGGTTATTGCTGAGGCATGAACTTCATGCTTAAGTTTATTGTTGCATATTTAATTTGATACTATATGTGTAAAATAGGATATTTTATTTATATATTAATTTAATAACAGCCTGGAGTGCAAATAAATATCAAATATTAAAAAAACGACAATTCCACCTCTGTCATACATATACTTTACAGTAAGTTTAACTACAGCAACTGCCTTGTATTGACTTAAGTTTGAAACATTTTTTTTAATTTCAGTTTATTTCAGAAGTGTCAAGTCGTTATAAACAGATTTATACCTAATTTCATCAGCTTTTTAATGAGATATTAATATATACTCGTCTAAAATATTCATATAAAAAATACTGAAATTTTAAATTTAAATCGAAACGGTAATTGCATACGCACGAACTTTATGCTTAAGTTTTTTGTTTCACATTTAATTTAGGTGCTGAAATTTTGATCGTGTAAAATATAAAGTTATATTTATAATATTAATATAAAAACGGCCTGGGGTGCAAATAAATATTAAATATTTCAACAAAAAAAAACAAGTCCATCTCTCTTATACATATACTTTATAATATTTATAAATTCTACTAAAACTAAATTTCATCTACTTCAAAAGTTTGAAAAAAAAATTATTTTATTTTGTTCCAAAAGCTTTGATTGTTATGAACAGATTCAAACATAATTTCATTAGCATTTTAATTATATATAATAATATATTCTGGTCTAAAATATTCTTATAAAACATACTGAAATTTGAAATTTAAATCGTAACGGTTATTGCCAACGCACGAACTTCATGCTTAAGTTTTTTTCCACATTTATTTTAGGTGCTAAAATTTTGATTGTGTAAAATATAATACTTTATTTATAATATTAATTTAATAATAGCCTGGATTGCAAAAAATATCAAATATTTAAAAAGAACGGCAAGTCCACCTCTCTCCTACTTATAGTTAATAATAATTATAAATTCAACTAAAACTAAATTTCATCTACTTCAAAAAGTTTGAAAAAAAAATTATTTTATTTTGTTCCAAAAGCTTCAATTTGAAATAAAAAGATTTAAACATATTTTTATTAGCTTTCTAACAATATGCAATATATACTTTTGAAAACTATTCATATAAAATATATTTGAAATTTGAAATTTAAATCGTAACGGTTATTGCCCGTGCCAGAACATCGCATCACCAAGTTATTGTTTCGCATTTCCATGCAGTAATTTTAATTTTATAAAATATGTATCTAATAATATATCTTATTTATTATAAAATTAAGGGGGTATTCTAGTGTAGAAATTAAAAAAAAAACTATTTTTTTTTATTTCATATTTTCAAAGTTTAATTATCTAAGAATATGGGTACGAGAAGGTTTTTGAAAATTTGAATTATTTTTGGAGATGTAGGCATTTTACTGACTCGGTCTCCATACTGGTTCGGCTTCACATAAAACTTTAAATGCGTTTTTCTCAGAACGGACTTTTTCAGTACTGTTGACACGATTTCTCGAGTTTTAATTGACCGATTCACTTGAAATGTTCAGAGAATCTTGTTTATAGACCTATCTATAGCCCGAACTAGGATTATCCCCAAATTCCAATTTATACTATTTTTAAAAAATTTGAGAAACTCAAAAAAAAACAGTAAAAAATACACTTTTTTTCAGTCACCAATTTGTAAAAAAAATTGTTTTACTCATCGCTAGTTTGGGCGATTTCGACATCATTGTAGAATAATAATCTTTTTATTTTTTGCATTTCTGATGGCTAGGAATCGGGGCTGAAATCATGTCAAGACTTTGGTGCCAATTTTTTGAGACCACCCACTTTATCAGCTGCCAGTTTTTATAATTTTCAACTTTTTAATTTTTTAATTTTTGTTTTGTATTTTAATAATATTAATAAACAAGTGGTAAAAAATGGATAGTAAAAACATTCATTGCATTCTTTTACGACACTTTAAAAATGACCTAAAATTCATTGCTTTACACTAGAATAACTCCTTGAATTAAGGGCTTAAAGTGGAAATAAATAACAATTTCAAAAATAATTTACAAGTCCATCTCTGTCCAATTCAAATATTTTTCGACCGTGTGATACCGCAGCAGGTATTCGTAGCCGATTATACTTTTTCTTCATTTCGTTATTTATCGATTATTTTTTTAATTAATTGACAGACGCGCGTAACAGTATAAAATCTTTTTTTTTTCATATTCTACATCAGTAATTGTCAGGCAAGTAATTATAATTGCTGTTATTTAATAATAAAATGTGGGCTAAGGCGCTTTTGTGCTCGTTTAATTAACGATCGCTTGTTAATACCTCAAATCTTTTGTGGAGCTTGACAGGCCGTGTCACTTTAATGGTTGCCGGTTGTTGCTCATTGTAACGAAAAAAGAATTATCAAATTTTTGATAAAAATATATATGCAATAGTAACAACAGCTGATAATATTTTAGACTAAATGTAAAAAATAAGTTGTTTTTTTTGCAATATACCAATTATTATGTCCCAGATTTAGTAACAAAGATGGGTCCTGGTTTCGCTCATGGAGCGAGTAAAAGAATATTGCTCAATTTTTTCCAATATTTTTAACTACTTCTAGGATAAGTTATAGTGATCGTCAAAAAATCGAAATTGAACATTTTTGCATATCTTCACGTTTGAAGGTTATCTTATTCTTAGAAAAAATGTGTGTGAATGTATGTACGGACACACTTTTTCGTCTACGTTTTTGAGCGCACGGATCAACCTGTTAGAATGGTTCAAAATCATTCGACTCCTCTTGATAAGGGAGATTATCAATGATTAGTTTTTGGCAAAAGACGAGCAAAAAGTGCAGAAAATAGAAATCGAGCTTTTGATAGAACTGAGCTTCCGATTTGAATGATCTAGAAAAATTCAATCCGTAGATGGGGAGAACTTGTAAGTAGTTTTTAGAAAAAGCTGTTCATCAGTAGTTTTTGGGAGAAATAAGCATCATAATTGAAAGAATCAAAAAACTTATTGATTGTATAGATAAAACGATTGTTTTTGAGAATAGAATTTTTATTTATTTGAATTTTTTTTAATTTCCAAAAAAACTTTTTGTATGTCGAAAATATTAATTTAATATTTTTCAAAATTTTAATTAGGTACGCGAAGTTCCTGAATTTTTAAAACTTTTTGAACCAACCAGGTTTAAAAACCCACCTAAATATGAACTTAATATCTTAATACACAATTTACTATTGTATGTATAATCTTCAAGCTCTTTCCTTCGAGTTGAAAACTTTCACATCGTTTTCTGGATAATTAATGTAATAGATCTTTCTAACTTTAAATACTACGAATGCTTCAATTTTTGAAAAAAATTATTTATATTCGATTTTAGATAAAATCATTAGTTGAAAAAAATGCACAAATTCAGATAAGTATCTTTTTGCAATCGTTGTCGATGCTGTTGTAAATAATTAATGCTATATTTTTTGTAATATATTAGAAAATGCTGTAGAATATCTAAAAAAATACGACTACAATAAAATCATATATATATAAGTAAAAAATAGTTAAAGTTACGCCCTCCAAGAAAATAATCATAAAAGCAAACCACCATAAAAATATTTTGTTTTGTTTAAAAAAATTAAGTTTAAAAATGACAAAAATCCAGCTAAAAAACCAATTACAAGGTTCGAACCGTGCAAAATCTATGCCAAATTTTCAGAGATAAATTTAATTTTCCTTATGTTTTTAATTAAATTAATTTAAATTAATTTAAATACCAAGGATTTTTATTTCACACATATGTTTTATTCTACACAGGATTCAGGACGTTAAATCAAATTCATATTTAAAGAATTATATAGAATTAATTAAAATAGAAACTGCATATTATAACGCTAAATATTATTTATAGAAATCTAATAAATAATGCTTTTGTTTTAAAAAAATCAAAGATATCGAAGTGAGAGCCTTTCCGAAAAATAAAATAAAGTTCATAAAATTTTCATCAAAAATATTTGGATCAAAGCTGTACAAAAATATAATTTACATTTTTATGCTTAATCCGATAAACAGAAAATAAAGTTTTAAAAGTGATATTAAAAATGTAAAAAACATATATAAATTCATAATCACAAGATCTTAACATATATATACTTATTATGATGTTCAAAATCATCACAGGACCCTTTGATAAAATTGATGTGAAACATATTTATTATTAAAAATATTAAATGATAATTATTAATATTTATTATTTGTTAATTAAAAATTTGTGCATCATTTTTTTTAAGAATTCTAGAATCCTTAATGTGAATTGCACTTGTGAAAAGAAATATAATCTCAAAACTATGGAAAATATACCAAAATCACTTACTATGGAAACGCGTTCAAAATATACTTATTTTAAACGCATTCAGTTGAAAATAAAGTTATTTATATTCAATATTAACACTATTAGATCCTAGTTATTATTCATTATTTGTGAAATTATTCATTTATACAATAAATAGTGAAAGATGAATTGAAATCAAAAAACGTAAAATGTAATTGTGTAAGAAAATACAGATACCTAAAACAAGAAAAAACATATCACATATATACCACAAAAATAAACATTTTTATGAAATATACTTATTTTGATATTGAAAGCTCGGACCATAATGGAACAAATTGACTTGTGATGGTATATATAATATATTGTTGCAAAAGTACTGAATGATGATTACTTATTATTATTATTCATTATTTGTATATTTATTCGATCGTTTAATAACATTGTAAAAATAAATTTAAATTTAATAATGCAAAATGTAATTATGTATGAAAATATACATATCCAACTAGAAAAAAACATACAACATACTTAACATAAAAAAATAGTTTTAACAAAATATGTACTAATTTCGATATTGAAAGCTCAGGACAGAATGGAACAAAATTAGTTGTGTTATTCACATACATACATATTATATTCAGTATTAAAAATATTCAATGATAATTATTTATTATTATTCATTATTTATGCATTTATTCACTTGTTTAATAAATAATTATAACAAATCCAAAGTAAAACTCTGTAAAAGGTAATTGTATAAGAAAATATACATTCTAGATTAGAAAAAATTACAAACATTCGACATACTTTCTATGGAAAATTAAATGTTTTTAACAAAATATGTACTTATTGATGAAAACTGAGTGACTACATTTGTGTCAAACAACCTGTTTTATTATTAATATTTATTATTTAAACATTTTTTTGTTTGTTTAATAAATAATCAATGAAAAGTCCAAAGTGAACATATATAATAATATAATTATATAAAAAATATATTTTTAATAAGAATGGAACCAAATTAGTTGAGAGGAAAACATATTATATTTATGGAAAATATAATATATGTAATATTTTAAGTAGTATATATATAATATATAATATAAAATATTATATATACCCAACTAGAAAAGACATACAAAAAGCACTTACCAAGAAAAACAAAATGTTTTTAACAAAATATATAATTATTTTGATGTTGAAAGTACAATGGAATCCACATTTAGTTGAAAAAAAGATGTTATATTTATTATTAAAAATATTTAATTATAATTATTATCATTTCATAACTTGGTTCATAATTATTATTTACAACTCATGAATTGTAAATTTGTGCATAATACACCTGTACAATAAAAAATCTGAATGAAATTTTGTATGCAATGTTAATTAAAATATATATATATATATATATATATATGCGATTTTTAACTATAAATTAAGTGCTTTGATCATATAAATAATATTAGTTCTTGAGTAAAGAGTTACTAATTCTTACAGATTCAAATAAGTGATTAGTAAATTAAAAACTTCTCAAATATTTCATAGATTACGTGTTACAATCTTATAATAATAGTGACATCATTATGATGGTTTAAAATTAGAAATAATGCCCTTTTACCTCGGTAAGAATATAATTGTTAAAGATATTTAAGACTTGCACAAATTTAAAAATCATTGAATAAGTCTGTTAAAGGGTTTTATTAAATTGATTATACGAGGTTCTATAAAAAATCTACAAATCGTTTCTGAAATACTTCCCGGCTTGAGATAAAATAATGGTTGGCAAGATAGAAAGTATATACAAATGATAAATAATGTAAATTGTTATGAAAATGATGATTAGATATTATATTTTTACGTATAAAAATATAAACAATATATAAAAATATAAAAAAATACGTATAAAAATATCACTTTTGTGATACGATGATCTTTGTCCCAGTTACAAACTCACTCCACACTTTAATACTAAATTTACGGTTTTTGCTTATGTCTATTTTAACTGAACAGAGTCAATTCGACTCCTGGAAGAATATGGAAGTTTTTGAAAATTGAAAAAATTTTCAAAAATTTTAAAAATATTTTTTAGATGTAATTTAGCGAACAAATGAATGAATTTAACTCATTCATTCGTCGCTAAATTATACCTAAAACAATTTTTTTTAAATTTTCAGAATTTTTTTCGTGTTATTTCCATACAAAATTTGATTTAATTGCGTTCTATCTGAAAGTTAATATCAAGAGCTAAAACTTTCAGAAAATTGTTTTTTATCAATTTGGAACTATTTGAGCCCTTGGGAGCAAGGATATTCGAAAATGACCATTTTAAGGACCACCCTAATATATATATATAATATATATATAATATATATTATATATATATATCTATATATATATATATATATTAAAAAAGTCTAGTAATCGGGCATAACATCAATAAAAAAAATGAATTTCTTTCAAAAATATATTTTCAACCAGTCTACGAACAACACACTATCCAATTGTGATTTTTTAAATAAGTATTTTGTGAAAAGATTGTGTAATTACAAGTTTAATGTTTATAATACATAGTTTAGTGCATTACCAAATCCTGATACCATAGATTATTAAAATTTTCTAATTTAACACTAAGATTAACTAATTTTTCTACTGAATGAAGGCTAGGATTATAGCCGAAATGTATGGATTTAAAATAAATTTTTGGAAGAAATTCATGTTTGTATTGATGTTATGCCCGATTAATTTATATATATATATATATATATATATATATATATATAATCTTGTATCTTTAATCCGTCCAACAATTTTGTATGTTGTCCGCCCGGAGTTTCCCACATTGCCCGGAGTCTATAAGCACGGGGTGCGCGAGTTGCGGGGTCACGCGGCTAGACCGATCGATACAAGCGCCGCCCGAAGCCCTCCTCGTGCCAACTGGACCGGGTTCGGACGGACAGGAAATTTCAACTGAGGAAAAACGTAGAAAAATGGTAGAAAGTGGTGCATGGCATCGTGCCTTAAGGCAAATTGCTCAAACTTGCTTTACCAAAAATTCTAATTTCTAAAATAGCTTCAAATTTAAAAAAAAAAAACTAGTGGGGCGCATGGCATTGTGTCTTAAGGTAAATTGCTGAAACTTGCCTCACCGAAAATTCTAATTCCTAAAAAAGCTTCAAATTAAAAAAAAAACTAGTGGAGCGCATGGCATCGTGCCTTAAGGTAAATTGTTTAAACTTTCCGTACCAAAAAAAATTTTTTTTAAAAGTAACATTTTTGGAAAAAAATTACTCTGAAAAATTAGATTTTTGAGAAACTATAAATTTGAGAAAACTTTACTTTTTTTTGAAAAAAGACTTTTTGAAGAAAAGTGTATTTTGAAATATTTTGGAAATTCTGAACTTTTTTTCAAAGCAATCGTACTGCTTTAACTGCATAGAGACGAAATATAGAAGCGCATAAGCGCCGCGTTGCCGTCTAACGAATAAGCATTGGTACGGAACCCATAGAAATGTAAACAAAATTTATACTTATTGTTAAAATCTCTATAAAATATCTGATAATTTGATGTGCATATGTCTAATGATCATTTTTGTCCGCCAGGTGGCTTTTTTTTTTACTTTTTTTACTAGATCTTCGAACCCGCTAAACCTGCCTTCATGAAAATTTGATCAGTTCTTCATCTTAATACAAGTAAAATGTTTTTTGAATTGTTCAAATCTGACGCTCCGTTCTTTTAAAAACTGAGTTACCGTTTTTTGCACTTTTTGCGTATCTTCGGAACGGCTAGACCTGCATTCGCCAAAAACTAATCAGCACGTCTCCTTATCAATACCAATCGAATGTTTTTTTTGAATTATTCAAATCGGTTGATCAATGTTCCCGAAATCGTCGACGAAAATTTGTATCCGCACACCCACACGCACACACATACACACACAAACACACATATATCAATTTTTTCTAAGGTATGTCAAAATATTCAAAAACCTCTGAAACGTAAAGATATATAAAAATGTTCATTTTCGATTTTTTTGCGATTACTATAACTTACGTTTCTGAAAAAATCAAACTTTTTTTTAAAAAAAGAAGTTTTTTATATTTTAATTTTTTTGGTAATTTTAAACTGTTTTTAAAGCAATCTTGTTGCATAGCTGTTTTAGAGATAAAAAATCATTATATATGATAAACATTAGTACGGAACCCATAAAAATCTATACAAAATTTGAAATTATTATTAAACTAGCTGTTCGCGCCAAATCGAATTAGCCGATATATTGATACAAACAAAAAATAATCAATCCAAAATCATTATAAGAAATCAATCAATACGATATTAAAACCACATTGAAATTATTGTAAATACAACAATCTATAAAATTATAATTTGTAATTAATATAAAATAAATACATAAAGTTATAATTAAAGTATTTTACAACAAATTGGTCTTTCAAAATTCAATCAATTAAACATCAAAAAAAAACATCATCTTTTATTTGCTTCTATTTTATAATAAATCGTCATATTACGGATATTATTTTCATGTAAATTCTATCTGTTGCGCTCTTATTTATTTAAATCTACATTACTATTTATCAATATTACTAGATGTTAATTATTTAACAGTTGTAATAATTGTTGAAATTAAAAAATCTATAAAATGGAGAACCCGCCAACTGGACCGGACAGAAAATTTCAACTGAGGAAAATTGTAGTAAAAATTGTAACTAGCGGTGCGTGGCATAGTGTCTTAAAATAAATTGCTGGAAGATTTTGTACCGAAAAGTAAATTTTATAAAAAAAAACTTAAGACATTTTTGAAAATATTAAAAATTAAAAAAAAATGATTTATTTTATATTCTGAAATTTTCTGAAATTTTTGAACTTTTTTTCAAAGCAATCGCGTTACATAGCTGTTTTAGAAACAAAAAATCGAAGCGCGTAGCGCCGCGTCGCACTTTTACGGGTAAACATTAGTAAGGAATCAATTCAATATAAACAAAATTTGTACTTATTATTAAAATCTGTATGAAATACCTAGTAATTTGATGTGCATATGTTCAATGATCGTTTTTGGCCGCCTAATAGCATTTTTTGCTTTTTTTATTGGATCTCCGAAACCGCAAGCCCTGCTTTTCAAAAAAATTAAAAAAAATCTTCCATTCGTCTATGAAATATTTTTTGAAACATTCAAATCAGAACTGAATTACCATTTTTTTCCTCTTGTTCTGTATCTTCAAACCTGCCGTTTTCAAAAATTTCCCATTTATATGCATCGAATCCTTTTCAATTATTAAAATCTGTTGATCTGCGTTACCAAAATCGTCGACAAAAATTTGTGTCCGAACACACACACATAAACATACACTTTTTCTAAGGTATGCCAACATGCTTCAAGAATACTTCGAAACGTAAAGATCTGCAAAAATTTTCATTGTCGATTTTTTGCGATTACTAACCATAATTTAGTTAATTTACAATAGAATGTGTTTATGCTATGGTTAAATATTTTAATATTAAAGTATGGTCTAAAATAGTATATTGTGTGGCAGTATGCTATAACATTTCTAAGGCTTTTGCTTGCATTTGTACGAAAATTCAAATATAAATAATTTGCTACGTATCACTGAAAAAGTACATCGCTTGATTAGCCAAGTAGTATTTAAATGAAACAACAAAATGTCTTTATTTACGTGAGAAATGGGTAACATTTTATTCTACCGTTTTAAATATTAAGATGGGTGGTCTACAAGGATCTGTGCTAGGAACACTCTTATTACTATTTACATAAATTACCAGCACCAATGTACTGATCTATGTAATTATTATATTTGCTAATGCTATCTTGCACTAATGAAAATACAATTGAGTTTTACAGAAATTTATAAAAAGCACATACAGGAAAAGTTATTTGAAATATTCAACTATGTGTTGACCAATAGATAAAAAATGCAAAACAAAATTGGTATTTGCGAGTATTTTGAAGTTATTTATCTCAGGGTATACATTCGCTGATCATTCATAATTAGTTACTGATGAAAAGAGCACCAAGATTAACCAATAGCAAAATTCAACAATTTCATGTCCTCACTTTCAAATTAGTTTTACAATAATCAGCTGATATTGAATAATAATAAAACAAAATATTTTCTTTTATAATACAAATAAAAATTGTAATATTTTCTAGTATGTCTTTAAAATTACCACTCACGAGTTTCTGAATACTATTAAATTTCTTGAAAAAAATATAATTAACTATCTGAAATGAGATTTTTACATTAAAGCTTTGAATCAGAAATTATCAAAAACTTGTTTTATGTCATAGTTTTAAAAATGAAAGCAAGCAAAGAAAGCCTTTCGAATTTATTGTTCAGATTGTTATTCGCATATTATTTCCGGAAATCGATTATGGAGTTTTTTATAACAGTGTTTCACTTACAGAAAAAAACGATTATATTTTCAAAATTGTCTACAAAATCTTGACAACCTTCTTTTCCATGAGTACAAGATCCTAGCTGTTTCTTGCATTTTTCTCATGTATGCCGTTTTTTATCAAAAATAATGCAAATCTGTTTAATTTAAGCACAAATCTTAAATCTAAATGTCACACAACATAAGACATAAACTTATAAAAAGGTTCTATATTAAAATTCGCTTCGATAATCAATATTTTAGATGGGTAATAATATGCTATTCAACAAATTAATTAGGTATAAAATATTTTATATTATTTTAATAACATTTTTAAAGAACTGCTTTTTTACACTAATGAGGAAAATATAAGTTGTGTATAAAAATATTTAGTATTGAGTTATAGTATTATTGTTGTCGTATATTGTAAAATATACTTTTTGTCATAGTAGATATCTGATTAATAAATACAAATCTATCTATTATCTTTCAAGACTTAAAAGATTTACAGATTCAGAAGACAGTCTTGAAAATATATACTTTCATATTTTTTTACATATCAATATTTTTTTTATATTTTTTTATGTTCAACGCGTTCTAAAAAAACGAGCATATAAAAAATCGTAATTAAACGGCATTAAAGCAGATTTTTTTAAGTTAATTGAAAATTTATTCATATTTTAGAGTAAAAATTTCTCAAATTTTCTTCTAACACAATCCAAACAATTTACAAACATCATAAGGCATTCTAGAAACTAAATACTATCAGAAGACAATCTAGAAAGAAATTGTATATTTATATTTATTTACTTTTCGATTTAAAAGGCGAAAATTTATGTACAAGGCGATTTAAAACAACAAATATAAAAAAATTGCAACTCAAGTTCAAAATTAAGTTCATCCTAAATTCATTATCATTATAAATATATTTATTTTTTAAAATGTTAAAGACATTATAGAAAATGTTTATATATAGTATACATCAATCAGTTTGCACTTTTATATATCTTTCATAAATAATGTCAGTATCATTTAAAAATTTACTTCCACATATTATTTTCATCATAATATTTTTTCCATGCATTAGTAACATCAAATATTTAGAAGACAATCTAGAAATAAAATAAAGAAATATATTTAAAAACTTTTCATTAATAAAAAGAAATCATCTTGTCATATTCAAAACGTTTTAAAACATCGGAAATAAAAAGTTAAATAAACATAATTCAAATTCAAAATCAATTTCAATCAAAACTCAATAGTATTATAGATGCATATTGTTCGTATGTTAATAGATAAAAATAATTATTGTCGTATATATAAAAAAATAGTTGTATAGCTTTTATTGATAAATATTGATTTATAAATTTATTTACAAAGCCCTTTAGTATCATACTTAAACCTGCCAAGCAATATCAATTTTAATATGCAAAAATGAAAAAATAAAATGTTTCCTTTGAAGAAAATAGATGAGAGCACTGCGATGTGCAATGGCAATGAGTAACTACTCACACAATATATGTTAATATCTCACACAAGAAATGCAGATTAGATTTAAAAGCTTACAAAAATTTGCCTAGGGTATTTATTACTATTTACATAATTATTTCTACAACATATGATGTACTATCATTTGCAGCTAAGGCAAATTGGTTAAAAATTCTTTATCCAGATTTGTAATATTATGTAGGCATTTATACAATATTATATATAAATTTAAATTGCATTACCAAAGTGCTTCAAATCTATAATAAAAAAAATACGGTCTACGTAATAATTATCTCTTAAATCACAAAATGATTTTGAAAGTTTTTATTTGTCAATTTGATGAAATTATATATGTTGATTTCTATTTTCATAATATTTTCAAAATCGCAACTTCTTTAATTACATTTTATTTATTTTTTCAGCTCCAAATATGTATATCCTTAATAGGACAATTGAATCATATTTATTCAAACAAATACAATCGATAATGTATAATAAAACATTTTATTATAAAAATATGTATAATTATATATACCTATCAAACAATTTATCTAAAATTCAAACAAAGTTTCAAAAGGCTCCAAATAAATTCTGTAATAATACAAATATAAACATTATATAAAACGTGAAACTGCTTTGGAATTTATGAAAAACTAAAAGTCTCAAATGTTAAGATTTCATATTGCAAAAAAGCTCAAAAATTGTATCTTGAAAAAAATCTTTCGTTTTATATTGATATATAATATCGATAGATGAAATTAGATAATAGTTGAAAATAAGTATTTTGTAACAGCAAGATCAAGTTTAATTTTTTTTATTTCAAATATATAAATATAAATTTTTTTTTTATAATATTTAATGAATACAATTGCGTCTTAAATTTTTATAGCACGTATTTTCCAACATTTTCAGATATACTTCAAAAACCTTTTATATATAGTTGTACCAAAATTCCATTTTTTTCTGTGCAAATAATATATAAAACACTTGAAAATTCAAATATTTGAAGTGGATACATTATATTTAAATTAATTTTACGATACCAAAGGTTTATTATTCAAATACATTCGGTCTGAATTCAAAATTTCGAACAATTATCAAAAGACTTTTTTACCTGAGTTTTTGGAATCTTTGGGAAATCCTGGATTTTATGACAAATACTTCACCTAGACCTCTATAAAATGCTTAAAACTTGATATTTAGAAAAAAAAACAAATATTGAAGATAAATATTAATCTTTTTATTGTATCATTGTCGCGACACCAATATATTTGAAAAGAACAAACAAGTAAAAATTGTTCTGTCTGATAATGTAATTTCAAAAATAAATTATTAACTTTTTGTAGGGTAAGTTATAGAAGTCGCAAATAATATAAAATAAATTGAACGTTTGAGAGATTTCTGAACATTGAATTTAAATTTTGGGAAGGTAGTACCGTACCAGCGGTTTCGGAGACCTAATAAAAACCGTTAGAAAAAACAATTTTGCGATCAAAAATATCATCAGACATATGCGTATAAAATTATCAGGTGTATTATTGAGATTTTAATAGTAAGTACAAATTTTATTCACATTTCCATAACTTCCAAATCATCATTCTATAACTTTCGCATCAAAATTTATTAAGTTTGACCGTTGAAACTCTAACTTTTATTTCGCTTATGCAATAAATGTTTTCAAAAAATGTTAAAAAAAATTATAATTTAAAAAAATGCAAAATTCTTTAAAAAAATGAAAATTATCAAATCTATTTTTTCTTTAAATCAAAATTCGCACATACTTCTAAACTAAATTTTGTTCATATTTTATTGATTATAAAAAAGGTTTAACTTTTCTTTTAAAAAAATAAATCATTTTTATTTTCGGAAAAACGAAAATGTGCCTATGATTCAAGCAAAAGAGCAAATCTATCACCATGCCAGATCACTACTATACTTACCAAATTCTGGTCACAAATATCTGTCAACTAAATTATAATTACTAATTGTGAGATTTTTTCTGAAATATATTTTTGTTTATTAGAGAAACAAATTGTTAGAAACTGAGACTATCAGGTGCCATTGAATGATTACGTAATAATATTAATGAAAGCAGTTAAAAAATACACTGGTCAACAAGGAGGACAATTTAATGCACCAACTATAGATATTTCATATCTATTTTCAAAATTGAAAAAAAAATAGAATTCTGGTAAAATATCTTTGGAAAAAGTGGCAATTGTTATAATTGGTAAAAAATACAAATATGATTATATAAATAAATGTGTAACCAAAAAAACATCTAAATTGACAAATACCGTTTAGAAATTTTATTAGGAAAGTATAAGGTTAGTAAAAGATGATGTAGGTGAAAGATATTTGTGATCAGCTATTTTTTGTGAGAGATTGCTCAAAATATAGACTTAATTGCATTAAAATTTTAGACAAAATCTTAAAATTTTGCTGATTTTTTTTTTTAAATTCTACTACCCTCATCAAATGCTGATCACAAATGTATATCACATTAAATACGGCAAGTAATGAACAAATTTACAACGGTGTCTGGAACTCTGGATATAATTACAAACCAAGAGATTGTCGCTAAATTGTTTTTTTTTTGAAGATTTTAATTAGTCAAAGTAGTTATTATATTACAAATTGTGACAAAAAACCCCAGATGCCATTTGATCTGGTGATCTGGTAATAATAAAAAACGTTAAATAACCTACTGGTCAGCAAATCTTCGGCCTATCAATGGCAATAGGGCAAAGTTATAATTGGTAAAACATGCAAATTTTGTTATAGAAATAAATAAGTATCCAAAAAACATACAAATTTACAATTGCCTTTTAGAAATTTTATTAGAAATGTATAAGGTTAGTAAAAGATGATGTAAGGTGGTATTTTTGGTGACACAATTGTATTGAAATTTAGGACGGAATATTAAAATTTTTCTGATTTATTTATTAAATTTATCTACCTTACCAAATGATCTGCAAAGATATTTTATAGAAAATACTGACAAGTACTGAACAAATTGACAACGGTGTCTGGATATAATTACAAACCGAGAGATAGTCGCTAAATTGTTTTTTTGAAGATTTTAGTTAGTCAGAATAGTTATTATAACAAATCGTCACTAAAATCCTCAGATGCCATCTGAAAAAATGTTAAATAACCTACTGGTCAACAAAACTTCGGCTCATCAATTATAAGGGCAAAGTGGCAATTGTTATAATTGGTAAAAAATACAAATTTGGTTATATAAATAAATGTGTAACAAAAAAAACATACACATTGACAAATGCCTTTTAGAAATTTTATTAGAAATGTATAAGGTTAGTAAAAGATGATGTAGGTGGTATTTTTTATAAGAGATTGCTCAAAATATGTACTTCTTCATATCAAAATTTTGGACAGAGTTCTTAAATTTCAGCTGATTTGTTTTTTTAAATTTATCATCCTGACCAAATGCTGATCACAAATATCTTTCATAGAAAATGCTGAGTACTGAACAAATTGAAAACGATGTCTTCTGGATATTATTACTAATCGAGATTGTGGCTAAATTATATTTTTTCTTGAAGATTTTAATTTAATTTTAAATCGTGACTAAAATCCTCAGATGCCATCTGATCTTATCGGTAATAAAAAACGTTAAATAACCTACTTGTCAACAAGGAGGACAAAACTCAGCTTTTCAACTATAGATGAAAAGTGGCAATTTTTAAAATTGAAAAAGAATACAAATCTGCTAAAATATCTTAAAATAATTATATGTAATAAAATACTCGAATATTAAATTATAAAAATAATTATAATATAGAGTTCACTTATCATAATAATATGTTTTCTCTATAAAAAAATAAGACAAAAATTATTTTGTGCATAAAATCGTTCATTCGTAGATATAAATAACTGTGAATTATGTGATAATATTAAGAATCAAAATATTTTATCTAAAACAATATTTCACTTTACAATGAAAACACTTAAATTGCAGTTGTAAAAATTTACCATACACAAGAACCACAGACGCGATACAATAAAACTTCTCAACAATTTCTTTGATAAATAAATTGAATACAAAGATTTTTCGTTCGTTATAAAATATGATCTAACTTGACGGCATATTAGTTTCTAAAAAAATTCTTAAATATATTAAATGACTAGTAAAACTCTTAAAACAAAATATAATATTACTATTTATAATATAATTTATAATAATGTGGGAATCAAGTGAGCTCAAATTCACTCCTACAGAAGAAAAAATGGTCATGACATTTTGTAAAGTTTTATAACCTACAAAATTTAGTATATATTTTTTTATATATACTTGGAAATCCTTTTTTTTATATTTGATTATTTCCATAATAATATAAAATTTATATAAATGATTTCGTTCTAAAATTTTTGGTACAAGAACAATTTACTATTATTTTTATTATAGTATAAGTAGAATAATAATCAAATTTAAAAAATATTTATTAATACTTATAGTTGATCAAATATTCTGATCATTACGTATACAATTTCTTTAATATTAATCAAAGGTGCAAAATTTACAACAAATCGGTTTGATTTCTGGGCTTATTTATGCAATCCACAGAAGAAAGACTAAAAGTTGAAAGTTTTTTGAACAAATTAAACAAAAATGACTACTTCAAGCTATTTTATTGATTACAGATGAATAAATTAAAGTAATTTTGAAAACATTATATTGATCTCTATAATATAAAATAAAAATTTTTGTCGGGTTTGAGAAATTTGTTCAATTGAATTCTGGTTTATAAAAAATATAAACGTTAGTTACATTCATTGGTGGTCGAAAGGAAATTGTTGAAAGATTTATAATGGCAATAAATTACTTTTGTTTTAATAAAAAAAATTAATAAAGTGTTTAAAAATTGAAAAGTATTAATAAAACTACTTGCCTGGATTATTATTCGTGATATTTTATATCAAAATAAGGTAAACTTTGGCATGAACAGAATAACGGCTCAAAATCAATCAAAAAATGCATCTTGAATAAAATTTATTTCCAAAAAAAAACAGAATTTTAAATAATTCTTTAAAATCATGCATGTAATGTAAATATATATGAAAAATGGAAAATAAAGAAATAACATCTCCTTTAAAAAGTTTGTTACTATAATAACAGTTTAAAGAACAGTTCAAGTTAAGGGGAAAAAAGTGAAAAACTATAATATTTATTTATATAATTAAAAAATTTAAGCATTCTGTATTTTGTACAACATTTTCTAAACCTCAACAAAAAAGCAAAATCTAAATACATTGAATATTTACTAATAGTATTTATATAATAATAATATTTATGCAAAAATCAAATAAATATAACTATTCTAAATATGTTTTTGTTTTTACAAAGAAAAAACAATTTCTTACATAAATTGAAACTGAGCAACTTATGTAAGAAAAAACAATTTCTTACATAAATTGTAACTGAGCAACCCATTGAAAGTAAAATAATTTATTCAAACAAACAATTCGAACTAAATTTGAAAAAATATTTTGTAATATGTATATATAGAGAGACATGAAATTATTTTATTAGATATTTAAAATTTTAATTGTCGAAAAATTGTAGTAATATTTTTGTAAAACGATTTTAACATTTAACTAAAATGGTAATTATAAAATAAACCATTAGGGAATAATGGGTACGGTTGTACTACTTTTTCATCATTTTTTTATAATAGAATTTATTGTTTTTCAAATTATGTAAAAAAATGCATAGATTTTGCAAATAATCTACGAAAGGATTATAGCGTTACTATGGATACAATAAAAATACTAATATTCAAATTCAAAATTAATTTTCATATTGTTTAATCAAATCATTGGTTAATAGTGAAATTATAAAAATATTGGTTTTTCCAAAAAAAAAAATAATACGCTTCATATTCATTGTGGACTATTATAATATCAATTGTCAATTGAAAATCTTATATTCCAAAACTGGCATATGTTGAAATAATATGATAGGCGGCTCAAAATTATGTAAATTACACTTTTTACAAATTATGTTCTCGAATTTATATCGAATAATACATTTTCTGAAGCAAATTTGAGGCAAAGATACTGCAAGATACAAATGAAGTTGCACAATGTACGAGATCTACTTGAAAAATGATAAACTCTAGCTAAAATATATGTTTAAATAATTTGGCCACGAAATTAAGTACAATAAATTTTATTAATAACTAATTTAATTCACATGACAAAAAATTTAATTAATAAAAAATACGAGAAGTAAAATTGATTATTTATTTATAAAAAATATTAATTGATCACTAATTATTGTCTAATAAACAACGTTTCAAATCTGCAAAGCTTTAATGAACTATTTTTATTTAGAAGGAAGCAGATTTTTTCCGGATAGATGGTCATTTATAATTTAATTTTTAGACTAAATCAGGATTTGCCAAACATAAACCTGGCTTGCTAAATTGATCTTTAATCTACCAAGAAACATATCTATTTTTAAAAGGAAATTAATAATATATTGTTAAGACTTATAATTATATAAGTTATTATTTTAACTGAAAAGCTTATATAAGATCAGTTTCTTAATAATGATTATATCGAAAAATAATAAAAAAAAAATAATTAAAATTTTTTATGTAATTTCTAGTGACTCATGAAAATAGGAAAACCAACCCAACAGGAAACAGCTGAACCAATCTTCAAATACAAAAAAATTTGCACATACAACAAAATCACAGTTACACTATAATTTATTATATTATAATCAAAAAACTTTATCTTATGAAAATCATTCTGTATTTATTTTTTTTTATTCAAACAAATTAAATAAATTGCATACAAATAATTTGCATATGGTTGGAAATTGGAAAAAATGGAAGGAAAAATTTGTGCAATAGTATTGATGAAAAAATAAATTTAAATATTTAAGTACCCGGCGAAGAAACTTAAAAAAATTCTAGTGCAAAATATTAAAACAAATAATTAAAACTTTTCAATGTAATTTCTAGTGATCATGAAAATAGGAAAACCAACCGAAGAGGTTAGAGCTGAACCAATCTTCAAATAGAAAAAAATTGCGAATACAATAATATCATAATTACACTACATGGTAATATTTACATTAGTAATTAAAACTTTGAAAAAATTCATTAGTATTAAATAAAACTATATCATGAATCATTGAATTATAATTCTTGCTATATTTATTTTTATTCAAAAAATTTACATCAATTGCATATAAATAATTTGCATATGTTCGGAAATTAGAAAATATGGAAAGAAAAATTTGTGCAATAATATTGATAGAAAAATAAATTCCAATGTTCTAACTTAACTCTCGAATGAATATAATAAAATTATAATGCAGAACAAAATTTTATAGGATTTAGACCTGCATAAAAAAAACATAAAAAAGTTAAAATGATAAAATAGTTACAGCAGTAAATAAATAATACATTTGGATACATATTTTTAAATTTGTTCTTTAATTAATTAATCATTGATTTACATGTTTTTTCATATTTTAACCTCACACTCAACCTTACATATTTAAGTGAATATATACTCTAAGATATAAAACAATCGAGAAATACAAATATTATTTTATATCGCCTCCAAAAATGTTCAATGCAAATAATAATATAAATTGATTAACTGTTTTTTATTTTGTACCTAAAAATGTGACTGAAGATCTCTTCAATCGTTATTTTACTCAAATATTTACCCAAGTGAATTTTTTAGATTCTATTTTTCTCTAATCAATACATGGACTTTATCATAATAATTCTCAAACAAATCTAAAGAAAAATTGTTGATTAAAAATTAAGTTATATTAATTAACCTTAGTTATAAAAATTCAAAAATACAAAATATAAGATAGAAAGTAGAGGAAAATGTAGATGCAAAAACTTAACCATTTTAATACATTAATACTACAATATAGTTTCATTATTCTTTTTTTATATTTCAAACATCTCGATTTTGTAGAAGTTTGATCCTAAAATTAAAAATATTTTTATACATATTTTATATTATTTATTTTTTGAATAAAATGTACCTTTTTATTCAAAATTTATCATTATTTAAAAACACTGCAAAAAAAGTACAAGAAAGTTCCAATTCTGAACTGAAAAAACAGGACAAACAAATTTTCAATTCAAAGTCAAAAACAATTTATAATTTTTTATTTAGAGTAGGGCAGGGCACAAAGGTTCAATTCGAGTTTGAAAAATTATATTGTAAAAAACCAATTATATCAAAAGAAATAATACATATCAAACAAGCATCTATTATAATATTTAATTCGGTAGAACTTAAGTCATCCTTGTAATAATGTGTTTTATGCTGTTTTTCAACAATTTGTAACTGATTTTTTTTACTCCATAAGCGGGGTAAAATGAGACAATCAGGGGGGCAAATAGATCTTATGTCTTATTTTTAGTTTTGAACGGATTTTAAAAAGTATTACTTAGGCGGCTATTATTCAACCAATGCAAAATATAAATTTTATGGGTAGATGACACTATATATAACCGTGATCTGGTATTTTGTTAAACCTAATTTACTTTTTTGTGGTATTTTATATTGCTGGTCCTTTTTACCTCTCTCACATGCAAACTTTTATAGAAAGTATATTAAAAAATCTGTTGAATCCAACGTAAAGATAACAGTACATCTTATGAAACAATTAAATAACGTATACAAAAAATTAATAAGTAGTCTTGTAAATTAAACAACAGTACTCATAAACTAAAAAAATTAACAACTAAAGAAAATACTTATAGATATAGATTTTCAAACATTCTTGATATCAATGTTGTAAGATGCCTCATCATGTATCTTTTGCCCTTTACTTTCAAATATTGTTATTAAAAAATGTTTAACCTTACTTGTTTTTGAGATGTCGGTGTTGGTTTACCTTTTTACAATTTTACAATTTAATTGAGAGTAAATTACGAAAAAAAAATTTGAGGTATGTTAAAAAAAGTAATATGCAAATAGTAATAGATACTAATCATTTTACAATTTTATAACAAAAATCATTTTATCATCGCTAAAGATATCTGTCCTCGAATCTTTTCAAAACTTCAACAATAGAGACGTAATAAAATTGCACAGCAAATGCATATTTAAATAAAGAACATTCAGAAATTCAATTCGTGTAAGTTTTATGACAAAGCATTATATAATAACAGCCCCAGCTCTTCTTTCTCGTCACGCCAACTGGGCATTTCCATAAAAGAATAATAATTCTTTGAAAAACGAGAACAAATTGATATCAGATTTATTAATAGAATTTACCCAAAATTTTTTGGAGTTTTCTTTTGTTGGGAAAGACACTCATTGTCCTGCGATGATGGTTTTTTATTAGCATATTGTTAAAAGGATATGTGCGGGTGATTAAACAATTTCATAAATGTCTTTACGATTCTGAAGACAAGTTTAATTTTACAGTAAGGAAGGATTTTGTTTAAAAGTTTAAAATTAATTCAGCTGGTAATTTGTTTTTGTATTGTATAAATAACGCAAATAAAGAAGTCCTTATTTCTTATTTGCATGAATATAATCTTAATGTCTACACATACCATTTGTAAAAAATGATGTTATCTTATTGTTGAAACTTGCAGTAAACAAAAAAATCTACTTTATTAATTTCTCATAGGTTATAGTATTTGCAAAAAACATCTAAAATGAAAAATTTTGCATATCTTTACAAAAACCTTTTAAAACCTCTTGAATATTTTGACATACCTTCGTAAAAAATGCATGTATGTGTGGATAGATTTGCAGACTGATAGACAGGTAAAAAAAGAACAGGTAGACTGGTGGACAGATAAACAGGCAAACAGGCAAACAGGCAGATAAGTAAACAAGGAGACAGACAAGCAGACAGGTAAACAGACAAGCAGACAGGTAAACAGGTAGGCAGACAGGTAAACAGGTAGGCAGACAGGTAAACAGGTAGGCAGACAGGTAAACATGTAGACAGACAGATAGACAAACGGTGTAGATAGGTAAACAGATAAAAATGTAGATAAATAAACAGACAGAAAAGTAAGAAGAAAGACTTTAGCAGGTATACAGGTAGACTGGTATAGTTATAAGCAGGTTGGCAGGTAAACATGTAGTTATATATAGACAGGTGGACAGGTGGACAGATGGATATGAAACAAGCAAACAGGCAAAGAGGCAAAAAATATAAAGGCAGGTGAAAATGTAAAACAAATATAAATAAAAAAATATTGATTGAATTGATTATTTGCACCCATGAGGGTATTTTCTTTATAAAGTAAAATGCAACTTGCAACTAGTTTTTTTTTTTATTTTTAATCATTCAGTAAAATCATTCATGTTATCTTTTTACTCGTTAATAAATTATTTATTTCTATATTATGATCAATAATAATTTAAATATTTGTTTTTATTTTTACAAGCAATTGTGATATTTATATTTAACTATATATAATTTGATGAATTCATTCTCACAATTTCTATAATACAAGCAGACTGCAATCTAATGTAATTTTAAAGTAATTCTGATTACTGATACAAAAAATTAAAATCTGTATTACCGATAAACTTTAATATTTTTAATAGAGTTTATTTTTTTTCACAATATTATTTTATTATTTTTATACCGTTTTTAATGTACACCTGCAAATTCAGTAAGTAAAAATTTCATAATCTTAATTCGTCAAGAAATAATAAATATAGATTGTAATATGCGCTCTGTAACTGATTGCTCTATGAAAATTGATCTATGCAATAAATCATATTAATGTAAAAATACAAAATATGATTTGGAAAGAATAACAGTCAAAAAAATGTCATTTTCTGAATATATAATAAAAAAATTATAGCTAGAAATATAACTCTTTGCGTGCTAATATTTTATTAAACGTAATTGTCTTAACAGTTGGAACTATACTTGATCTCAATATCCAGTATTTTTTTAAATGTACTTTTTCAATTTTATTCATTATTAGTTAAAAAAACTGCAAATAAAGCACAAATTAGTTCTAATGCTAAAAACCCATAATCAGGACAAATTAATTTAAAGTTAACAAGTTAAGATTTTTTAACACAAAGGCAAAAAGTTTAATTGAACGCATATTCAAAATATTGATTTATATGAAATTCAAGTAAAAACATTACTTTATAAAAATTTGATGTTGATCATTATTTAAAAAGTTTTACAGGTATCAATATTTAACTAATTGTGCACATTAAATAATAATACAAAAATTGACATCTGAGATGAACGTTCACCAAAAAAATTGAAGTGTAACGCAGTAGCGTATTTTGGATAATTTGATAATAAAAATTATTACAAATATTTTGATCTAGAATCATGAAAATATTTTTTTTAATAAAATGTACGAATAAAATATAAAATTATATATATATATATATATATATATATATATGTATATATCTGTGTGTATATATATATATATATATATATATATATATACTATATATACTATTTTTACAAAATGTTTCATTTTCTGTAAAGTAGACATGTACAAATTAAATACAAACAATATTATTTTTAAATTACTGCACAGAACGTATTTGCATATTTCAAAGACAAATATTTACAAATTATGCAAATTGTTAACAATCAGTATTCAAGTTCATTAAAATATTTACTCATCGTCTGAAAATGACACCAAAATAATCGAAATAAAATAAAGTGCAGATAGAAAAAGATAGAATTTTGGTGCCCACAAAATATATTATAGTATGTCGAGACTATTAATTTTATTAAAAATATTTTTTTACACTAACTTTGTTAAGTAGTTGTTAGTTATATATAAAACTTGGTTAAAGTGTAGTTATAAATTTTGCTAATTTTTAAAATTTTAACAAATTGACATTTCTGTTGATTAAAGGTATAGAAACTTGTAATAAAATTACACGTGGGTTTATTGCAAAATTAGAATTAATATAATCAATATTTTTTTAACATATATTTGTCAAGAATTTCTTCTTTCTAATGTATAAGCAGATTGCAAAATAAAGTCAATTAGAAAAAAAATTTTTATAACCAGTCTATAGTAAGTATATATATATAGTAGTTGATATTCAATAATGCTATTTGCAGTAAAAAACAAAATTTCCGCTGAAGAGCAGAAATCTCAAAACAACATGAACAAGAAGTCGCCAAATTAGAGTCAGAATTAATTAGAATCAAAAATTTATATTAAAATCTTTGCTACTTTAATCACTGGGTTTTATTTCATTAATATCATTTATAAAAATATGTTAAATAATCTAACAAAAAATACTGCTAAGCACGCTAAGTAACACTCAAAATTAAAAAAAATTGCCAAAAATTCAGACCTTTATTTAAAATAATCATAAGTTCTTCTTGATCAGAAGAACCATACCAGAACGAGAGCGAAATACTCAACAAAAAAGTTTTTCCAGTCAATTAAATGCAGCAAATTTATTAGCTTGATAAGAAAAAATCATCAAATTTAACATAAAAGCTTTATTAAAAAATCCCCTTTTGTATTTAGTTTTTCTTTATAATATTTTAATAAGCTTAAGTAGATACGCCACTGGAGGTATCTACTAATTTGTAATCAATTATTTTATCATATACTTGTCAGCATTCTCTGCCTAATGTAATATTATATACAGATTGTAAAATAAAATTTAATATATAAAAATATAATATATAAAATATAATATATAATATAAATATAAATATAAATATAAAATATATAATTGCCCTGATAAAATACAAATCAATAACTTATTTTAGAACTACAAAATTTATAATCGGTTTTATGAATTTAAAATTTTATAAAAGTTATTAAAACTGATTCAGACCTAATTAAACGCACAAAAAGATGAGATTAAATATACCATTTCCTTTTACCATTAAATATTATATTGATACTACTCATCAAAGGATCAATTATGTTTACTATTACATTACTATTAAAAGTAACTTAATCCAAATAAAAAAAAATCAAGCGGCGTGAAGGCTCCTATTGCTTAATTTTATACAAAAATGAAATATTTTCTCAAAAATTATATGTATCAAGGAGTCAAACCTTGTAAAAAAAAGCTTATAGATTTTGACCACATGTTTTGTACGTGGTTTCAATTAGATATGAATATTCACATAGATTTGTTCAATAGTCCTTTATAAGTTGCTTTAACGGAAATAGAGAGACATCTTCAATTATTCTGGTTCAATATATTGTATTTATTTATTAACTTTCCAACTTAGTTTTTTATTAGATAAAAAGCGCCTAGAGAAATCATTGAGAGTTATTAAAAAATTTAAAATTTAGATAGTTGGTTATCTATGATTTAAATTATAATTATAAATTATAGCTATTTGTGTTTGCATATGAAAATATAATCAGGTTCCAAAGACAAATAATTGCGTCAAAATAAATTTTAACAAAAGTATTGCATAATTACTTTATTTTGTGAAGATAAAGGTTTAATGTCTTGCTTGCAAAAGTAAAAATTGAAAATTATTTTTTTATATATTTAAAGAGAGTAACTGAAGTAAAAGTAACATCGCGAATTAATGATATATAATAATTTTATAATATCAAAATTCTTTGTTTAAATCATGACATATGTCTATAATTACTGTCTTTAAAAAAATGTAATTTCATTTACTTTTAAAGATAATATTCCAGAAAACGTAAAACAAATATTTAATCAAATAATAGCAACTGTTACATCAAATCATATAGGCAAAAATGTTCTACGAAAACATAAAAAATTTATTTAAAAATCTCTGTATGTAACTGCTAATTTTAATTCAAACTTTATATGATTTGATTTAATATATATATAATAATCATATACATTATATGATATATATATACTCATATCATATATATACATATATGATAATATATATATATAATAATCATATACATTATATATATACATATATATATATATATATATATATATATATATATATATAATCAATTGTACACAAAATAGAAAATAGTTTAACTAAAAAATATTAAAAAATGCCAAAAAGATTTGAAAACTATTAAATTAAAAACTATCAAATATAAAATTTTCCATCGACTATAATGATGATTGTTCTAATTATAAGGTTCCACTAAATTTTCAGGAGAATGAGTTTAAAGTTAGTATAATTCGTAAAAATAGAAAACAATCCAAATTTACATTTTCTGAATAATAAATTGACTTTTGATACAAATCATCTTGCCAAAAAAAAATGTCATCAGAATTTGCAGGTGCATGTTTTATGCATTTAGAATTTTCAAGATAGATTTTCTGTTTTCAGCTTCAATAAAAAAATATTTTGTTTATAAATTTGATATATTTGTTGTAATTTTGTTGGCTTCTAATACGTAGAGTTGTCAATTTTAATTTTCAGAAGTTAAAATCAAACCCTTAAAATTGCTAATAAAATTTGCCTTAATTTTGCTACAATCTTGTGCAAATTTAAGATTAATAAGATTTGTTCCTACAGTTTTCATAACTTGAAAATTTTTCATCTGTTCGGTTTACACTATAAAATTGTATTCTTATTTATTTATTATTTTTTATAGTAATAATATAATCATTCTATCAAGTAAATCTATTTTTGCAAATAATATTTAAATGAAATTTTCAGAATTACTTTAGATATTGTATATATACCTAAATTATAAATGATGACATTAAAGTTTCTTGGTTCCATTGTATATAAATTAAAATAAATAAATATCAAATTTTAAAATTAAAATAAATATCAGATTTCATGTACTCAATGTAATAGATGATTACATTATATAGGTAATAAATAATTATTTTTAAGGAATTTTCTTCATGCTAAAGTTTATGTGCTCTATATCAATTCATTCATTTTTTTAAAATAATGTTGCAAAATGTGTGATTATAATTAAAACACATAAAAATCACAATGAATTGAATTGTTCGAAAATGAAGGTGCAAGTAATTTAAAAACAAATTAAAATATTTTTTATTCTGGAGAGGTAATTTAAACCAGATAAAATAAATACCATTATATTTGGAATGAATCCTCACTTGTCAAGGCAACTGATCTTTTATCTTTGTTATTTAATTTCATAAATAATTTTTTATTTATAAAAAAAAACTTTTTTTCGTTATTGCCATTTTTGCATCAAATTTGGATAAACCTATTTAATCCAAATGATTAAATAAATGATTATTGCATCATTGCATTGCATCATGTATTATAAAACTTCAATAAATCATCATACTCTTAAAAATAAATGAGTCAGAATCAAGTACCAAATATGATTTTTAAAAATTTGACAACGATTTAAACATCACCAGTTTCAAGTGCAAAAATGCTTTGACCATAAAATGATAAAAAATGATAAGTTATACCATTCAACTTTTATAATAATTAAGAAGCAATCAATTATTTTCTCATATTTAATATAAAAGTTTATATAGTAAAAATCGATAATAATTTTTTCAAATATTTACATTAGTTCAATATAATTCACGGTTATACATACACATACAGTATAAGGACATATTAAAAAAAATTTTGCTTTGATTTTAAAATAAGTTTGTATGAATATATTTTTTTAAAATAAATAATTGTAAAAATAAATTTATTTAATTTAACAACTAATTTCATACTATTTCATATAATAAATGATCTCAAAAAGTAATTATCCTCAAGTTACGGGTTATTTATTATTCAAAAACAATTATAAAAAGTTAAGAATATTTGTAAAAAAAATATTTATAAAAAAATGTTGCTTTGATGTTAAAATCAGTTTGTATGAATATATTTTTTTTAAATAAATAATTGTAAAAATAAATTTATTTAATTTAACAACTAATTTCATACTATTTCATATAATAAATGATCTCAAAAAGTAATTATTCTCAAGTTACGAGTTATTTATTATTCAAAAATAATGATAAAAAGTTAGGAATATTTGTAAAAAAAATATTTATAAAAATACTGCTTCATATATTATATATCAAATAAGAAACTTTTATTTTTATGTTGTACTATAACAAAAATTTTCTGTTTTTATTCTAAAATTTTAATACTATGTGAAATTATAAATTAATAATTAATGCCAAAATTTATTTATATTTAAAAAAATGCAGATTTTAATCTACTTATATAAACCACATCTACCATAGATATCAAAAAGTTACTAACATTTAAAGAAACTTAAATACTAGTAACATTATATGAAACAATCAAAAGTTACAAATTATTAATTTACCATTGTTATGAATTTCCATAATGTCACGAACTTTTTAATGTTATATCAAATATATGTTATAATAAATAAACGATTTTTCTAATATTCTGTAAAATCAATCGTTTCACCAAAATATGGGTTTTCAAATTAATTAATATCAATTAAACTAATTAATATCAAAATAATTAATTTCAATAGTACGAGAAAATATAAAAAAATATCCAGATATTATTAATGCCAAAATGTTACTAATACTTGTAAAAAAAATTGTTGTTAAATATTTCATTTTAAGTTATGTCAAAATAATATGTTGTAAATAATAAAACTTCAATTTTCTGTAATTCTGTAAAATCAAACGCTTCGTCATTAAAATTTCGAAAACACGCCTTTAAATTTGAAATATGAGTTTCCAATTTTATTTTTATAGAATATGCAGCTGAATGCAGGTCTTCTCATCAGTAAGATGTCATAAAGTTGCTTAGAATTTTTGCTTTTAATAAAAATTAGACATCAAACGAAAAACAATGAAAATTGCCACCATGATTGAAAGTGAGATTACAATTTTCTTTTAATAAAATATAATATATAAGTTTATTCTAATAATCGAATAATAATGACGTGGATTGCCAAAAAAATTTCCAATTTACTTCGTAAAATGTTTAGAAAAAGTAATATTCATGACAAGTAAATAATATTTAAGTGGTTTTTCTGTGGCTGTTTATAATGTCCAAGGTACATACTGCCAAATTGGCTAATATGTAATATCCTAGATAATCGTAGCTAAAACGTAATATATTAATATCTTCTACATGGGTTTCAACCACAAGTCTCCCAAAAACATTGCTAATAAGCCATATATCAAGATATGATTATCAAAAAATGTGTTTTAAAAATGAATAATAGTGTGCCATTTGCCTAACATTTTTTGTCGATAACAACGAAGGTAATAGTGATGAGAATGCAACGACCATTCTGACTATGATTAAAATATAGAATTATGTTACTGAAATATATAAATTTAATTTAACAAAAAATTAATAAAAAAATGAGTAATAGTGACCGCTAATAAGGCTATACCTTTGAGAAGGGTTTAAGCTAGAAATCTCCAAAAAATATATTGTAAAACTTCTACGATGCCTTAAGACATTTTTGATGGATGTCGTAACAATGTATCATCTCATTGTCACCAATACAGTCTGATTGGAATAAAATTTTCAAATTCATTTTCATAATAAGTTTATAAAAAAGTACTTTATTGAAATTAATATTAGAAAGACATTTGCTAAACATTTTTTCTTAATAGGAATGATTATAATAGTTACGAGATTCCATAGTGACCATTCTGACCATGATTGAAATAGAAAATTATGTTACTGAAATCTATAGTTTTATTTTAATAAAATCGAGTGATGAGGACGTGGTTGAGGAAAAAAATTACCAGTTTTCTAGGAAAATCAAAAAGAAAAAAATTAAGTGGCTTTGCATGTAGCAATTTACACTGTTAAGGTACATACTGCCAAATTGGAGATTACTAATAGACATGGGTACCAACAACATTGTTAAGCGTAATGAAATCTTGATGAGTAATAATCCATCAACCATTTTGACCAATGATTGAAAAAGAGAATTATATAATTTTATTTTGATAAAATCGAATGATGACCATGTGAAAAAAATTTACCAGTTTTCTTCGTAACAAGCTTAGCATAGGCCTTGGAAAAGTAATGTTGATAACAATTAAAAAGTGACAATTTGTGACAATTTACAATCTCAATGTACATACTGCCAAATTGGCGAACACTAATAGATAGTAAAATCTTTTACTTTGGTTCCGCGCGAAGTTCTTTCTCAAAGGTGTCATCCCGATAATTGAGAGGTACAATGAGAAAATATAAGGAAAAAAAATTCAAATTCATTCTACACGTAATTAGAATAGAAAACACACCTTATTATAATGAAATTTAGAGTGGTCTTTGCTAAGCATTTTTTTAATAATAAAAAAAAATCAAATGTGTGGTCCTGATTATGATTGAAAAGGAAAATTAGGTTACTGAAGCATAAAATTTTATTTTACGTGGAAAAAAATGACCAAATAATTTGCTTTGGCATAAGCCTTGGAAAAAAATGTTGATAACAATTAGGAATAATATAAGTGGTTGTGACAGTTTACAATCTCAAAGTACATACTGCCAAATTGGCAAACACTAATATATAGTAATATCTTCTACTTGGGTTCCGCGCAAAGTTCTTTCTCAAAGATGCATTCCCGAAGATTTAAAGGTACAATAAGAAAATATAAGGAAAAAATTTTTCAAATTTATTCTATATGTAATTGGAATAGAAAGGCATCTTATTATAATGGAATTTAGAGCGGTCTTTGATAAACATTATTTAATAATGAAAAAAAAATCAAATGTGCGTTTTTATTATGGTTGAAAAGGAAAATTAGGTTACTAAAGTATAAAATTTTATTTTATGTAGAAAAAATTGGCCAAATAATTTGCTTTAGCATATGCCTTGAAAAAAAACTGTTGATAACAATTAGAAATAATATAATAAGTGGTTGTGATAATTTACAATCTTATGATACATACTGCCAAATTGGCGCACTAATAGGTAATAATATCTCCTACATGGGTTCAACGCAAACTTCTTCAAGATTTTGGACACATTCAAGGAGGATCTCGGAGTATTTGATGACAACCAAATAAAATAATATTTCTTATGGTTGGATAATGCATATTAATTCAATGATACCTAGGAATGTGTTTTTAGACTTTAAATAATACCTGTTTCAGTGGTGGAAAGGAAATTTAGTAATAGCTACTTCATTTATATGTCCATAATTTCTCAAGCCTTTCAAAATTGTTTACTAGTATTTAAAAAAAATTATTTGATTATGAAAATTGTTTTTTTTTTAATAATAAAACTGCTTCTAAAATATTGTATGATAACGAGATTTTCGAAATAAATGGTTTTCAAAAACTAAAATAAATATGTTACTGAAATATATAATTTTATTTTAATAAAATCCAATAATAACCCTGAAAAAATTAACCAGTTTTCTTCGTAATAAGTCCAGCATAGGTCTTGGAAAAGTAATGATGATAACAATTAAAAAAAAAGGTTTTTTTGTGGCAATTTACAATCTCCAGAGACATACTGCCAAATTGGCAAACACTAATAGATAGGAATATCTTCTACTTGAAAATCTTTCTCAAAGCTATTCCTGATGATTTAGATACAATAAGAAAATTCATTATACATGTAATGAGAATAGAAGAAACTCCTTATTATGATGAAATATTACAGTTCTGAACCTACTTTTAATAATGAAAGGCGTTCTGATTTTGATTGAAAAGGAAAATTAGGTGCCTGAAATAAATAATTTTATTTTAATACGTGGAAAAAATCGATCAAATAATTTGCTTTTTGGACACATTCAAAGAGGATCTCGGGGTATTTGATGGCAACCAAATAAAACGAAATAAAACAATCTAATTGGAACAAAATATTTTTTCATGGTTAGGGATAATGCATATTAATTCATTGATACCTAAGAATACAGTTTTAGCAAGTTGACATTATCTGTTTCAGTGGTAGAAAGGAAATTTAAAAGTAGCTATTTTATTTATATGTCCATAATTTTTTAAGCCACTAAGACTTATTATTTTCAAAATTGTTTACTAGTATTAAAAAAAAATCTTGTTTGATAATGCAAATTGTTTTGAATCAATAATAAAACTTGTTCCAAAGTATTGTATAATTTACGAGATTTTCGAAAAAAAGAAATGATTATAGAAAAGTAAACTAAATATGTTACTGAAATATGTAACTTTATTTTAATAAAGTCCAATGATGACTGTGAAAAAAATTGACCAGTTTTCTTCGTAACAAGATTAGCATAGGCCTTGGAAAAGTAATGATAATTAAAAAAAATATATGCGGTTTCTTTTCTGGCAATTTACAATCTCAAACGACATACTGCCAAATTGGCGATCACTAACAGAAGGTAATATCTTCTAAGTTCTTTCTCAAAGCTATTCCCGATGATTTAGATACAATAAGAAATGAAAAAACAGTCTGATTGAAATAAAATTTTCAAATTAATTATACGTGTAATGAGAATATAAAAGACTCCTTATTATGATGAAATTTTAGAGTGTTGAACATTTTTTTAATAATGAAAAGCGTTCTTATTATGATTGAAAAAGAAAATTAGGTTACTGAAGTAAATCGATCAAATAATTTGCTTTAGCATAAACGTTGGAAAATAAAATGTTGATAACAATTAGGAATAATATAAGTGGTTTTTCCTGTGGCTATTTGATGACAACCAAATAAGATGAAATAAAACAATTGGAATAAAATATTTCTTATGGTTAGATAATGCATATTAATTCAATGATACCTAGGAATGTGTTTTTAGACATTAAATAATACCTGTTTCAGTGGTGGAAAGAAAATTTAGTAGTAGCTATTTTATTTACATGCCCATAATTTTTCAAGCCACTAAACTTATTATTTTCAGTAGTTTATTGGTATTTGAAAAAAATTTGTTTGGTAATGCAAATTGTTTTATTTCTATAATAAAACTGCTACCAAAATATTTTATAATTTACGAAATTTTCAAAAAAAATGGTTTTAGAAGAGTAAAATAAATATTTACTAAAAAAGTGGTATATTCATTTCTGACATGATTGCTTCGCCTTTTTAAAAAAAATTATGTAAAGAGACATATATGTAAATACCACATTCATCACAGATCTAGAAGAACCAATTAAATGTAATTTTCTATATAAAAAGTTCTGCAAAAATAAAAATAACATTAGTTTTAAGTTATCATTTTTGTTTTATTGGAAGTTCATTCTATATCAATCTTGAAATATTGTTGAATAATCGCGGCTATTTTTGTAAAATTTTACATTTTTAAAGCATGTTGTTTTATATCAGAAGCTTAGCTGTTTTTTATATAAAACGATTTTAAAAACTATTAAATAAAAAATGTATTCTATTAAAAAGTTGAATCTCAAGTTATATAAAATACATTAGGCAACTTATATATATATATATATATATATATATAACATAAGAAAAATGCTCAAGTTGATTTGATTGAAATCTAATATAAAATTTATATATTTTTATAATCAGAAACAGAATGTGGAAAGAATTTTGCTGGAGCTGACAAAAACATAGTGTCACAACTAGTTCAATAAAAAATTATATTATTATTTATATTTTTATTTGACGCATTAGCCAAAAAATAATGTCACACACACAAATATATATATATATATATATATATATATATATATATATATATATATCCGAATATGCCATATCATTTTAGATTACTGTCTCAGTTTTCTTAAAATCGCTGAATTGATTTTTTTACATACATATTTTTATAGGTGAAAAATGATTTACGATTACCAATTAAAATATTTGCATCTAATAAAACTCATTTAATATTTTTGTCCCTCGATGAACTCGATGAAGAATTTTTAATATTTATATTTTGTAAAAGTATGTAACCAAAATAAAATTATTATTTTATGTATATGCATACAAGTATATACAAAGAAGAATCAAAGACTACAAATAAAAATGATGTATGTAATTATATACAAATATATGAATATAATTATTTAAAATAAAATTTAAGATCTTCGCATCTTATAAATCTTATTTATCACTATTATTAATAGAGTTGATCTAACCTAAACTGTAACATATGTGGAATTTAAATCTAAATATCAGAATTATTATGAATTCTATTTCACATAAAATAAATACCTAAAAACCATAAAATCACAATCAGCACACTTTCATCTACCAGCCCGTATGTTTTTTAATGCATTTATAATTTCGATATCGATGTTGTACATAATTAATAGGTTCGAATTAAAATAGTACAATTCGATTTCCCACAAATGGTACAGGAATGCAATTCATCATGGCCAGTTAGTTATGAAACACTTTTTCACAGAAAAACACAAATAGAATTTCATATAATAAATAAATATATATATATATATATATATATATATATATATATATATATATATTGCTGGATATGAGTACTGCACTCTACTAGAAAAAATGTTCGTTTTGCGATTTAATTTAATTCACATCGTGGTGGAATAGAGTTGTTAATAAACACCAAAACTTTTTCAATTTACTAGTGTAGTTTTAAAAATATGATTGATTGGAGGATGTATATATGGAATGTTGTATTGCATTTACAATTTTATAATAAAATCGTGGTATTGAAAATATTCTCTACATGCTGCTGACTATCGATGTCTACAAATTAAATCGAATACTCAAAAAAATAAGCAACTTGCAGATTGTTTTTATGGTAATTTCAAAATATATAATAAAAGACAATATTTTTGATTGAATGTTCTGGTATTAATAACACAATGCTTTACTGAACGTATTAAAAATTTCGTTAAAATTTAGAAAAATTAAATCATACATTTTGAAAAATATAATGTACAAAAAATCAAATCCGTGAAGGATAATTTTTAATGATATATAATTATAAAATCATACATAGAAACTAAACTCAATATGCTGTCCGACACAAACATTTATCTAGATATTTCCAAATTTCTTACAAAACAATATAAAATATGCAAAAATCTTACATTTAGTAACTAGTTACTTGAGAAATATTATTAGGCAATTTTAGTCACTTTATAAATACAAGAAAAACATGGTAATACAAGAAGTCAAACATTAAGTTCAATTTCAAATACGTTATATTATATTTAAAAACAGTTAAATTTAGTATAAATAATAACTTGATTAGAAAAATTATGTTATCAGAATTTCAATATTTGGCATTGATTTTGTGTTTATTAATATTATTTTCACCTGAATTATGTCGCCCATTCAGTGTCATATCAGTAGAATTTACAAATAAAATTTAGAATAGTACAAATAAAAAAAAATACTACATATATATATATATATATATATATATATATATATATATATATCTAAAAATATTTTTTACAATATAAAACTCCAGAGAATTTAAATATCGTTTCCTTTACTTATTCAACATTCAATATAAAAAAAAATTATTTGTGATAAATACTTGCCAGGCGTGCTATATTTATGGATATAGGGAAAAAGTATGACGAATACGTGAAAATATCATTTAATTCGGTTTTTATTAAGCCATGTTTTATGTTTACCTATATATAAAACCAAAATTAATATGAGTTTTCTAAATGTTTTTTTCTCTCTTCGGAATTAATACAAAAAAGTCATGATTAGAGATGTAGCATCGTAAAATTCAATTATTTATTACTGTTTCTTATTTAAAAAAGTTTACTAAAAATACTTATTGCAATAACCGAGATAAAAAAAATACAGAGTCAATTATTAAAGGCATATGGTTTTAAAAGAAATTTTATTAGACAATTCTGAAACTGAAAACAAATTTGCTGAATTGTAAAAAATATTATGGCTATTTCTTGTGGAAATATAATATTATTCTAAGTTCTATATATATAAACGTTATACTAGCAATAATTATTAATGATTTACGAATTCAAGAAAAAATGTCAAATTTTGTAAAATTTATTTTTGAAATTAAATTGTAGTTTTATTAAATGAGCTCAGGTTTTGTTATGTTAATCACAAGAATTACGCAGAATTAAAAGTATGAGTTTCCTAAATTTCAAAAAATTTGAAAACTATATAAGGAAAATTAACAATTGCTATGTAGCTTTATAAAAATACGATTATTTAATACTGGTTCTTATGTAAATAAGGTAAAATATAGAGTCAAATATTGAAGGCGTAATATAGTTTTTATATGAAGTATAATAATTAGGCAAACCGACTATTTTATATGTAGTTATTTAGTCTACACAAAAAATGAAAAGAAGTATGATAAATTGTAAAAAAGATATTATTGAATTTTTATGATGGTAATTTTATAGTGTTTATTCTGAATAGTAATAAATAATTCAAATGTAGCATTTTAAACTAATTATATATTATTCTAAATGTCGAGACAGAAATAAATTGACTTCTCGTCATTTTTATATCCTAAAATTTTATAATCAATAAATTGTATACATTTTTATACAAATGGAATTTTTTATGAATATGAAATAAAAGTCAAGTTATGTAAAATCTTTATTTTCATTTTTTGAATGGAATTGTGGTTTTATTATATAAGTTTAGGTCTTGGTTATGTTATCCAATATATAGAATTAAAATAAGTATGAATTAATAAAAGTATTTTTTAAATTTCAAAAACTTAAATAACTTAAATACCAAAAATAAATATGTAACTTTATAAAAATACGAGTATTCATTACTAGCTCTTATTTATAAGTGTACCAAAAATTAAATATAAAATATAGAGTCAAATATTTAGAGAAATTTAGTTAGACAAACCGACTACCATATATTTTGTTTTTTAGTCTACACAAAAAACGAAAAGAAATATGATGAATTGTGAAAAAGATAAAAATTTTATAATAGTATTCATCCAAGACAACATACCTAATGATAATTGTACAAAAGCTGCATTATAAATAATTATTATTATAGGCTATTGCTTACATAAATTTTAATATATTTAATATGTATATATATATATATATATATATATATATATACATTTATATTTTTTATAAGTTATTTAAAATATTTAAAAAACATAAAACTGCAAACCATTATTTTGTACGATTAAACATTTAACAAAATTAAATTTGCTGACTTCTCGAATAAATGCAAAGACTAAAGTTCGTTATTAGATGCGCCAGATACTAGATAGTACTGCAAAAATATTTTTGATTAAAATAATACTTACAGAAAAAAACATTTGAGTAGTAGAGTCAACCAGCGCATTTTGCAATTTATTTCTTCAGATGGAAAGTCTCATCAGCAGCAATATACCAAAAAATAGCCACGAAAAGATGAAGTTCTACAAGGTTGTGCATTCAAAGTATGGGATTAATATCAAAAAATATTTTTATAAAAGATGTTAATATATAAAAATATAATGATGCTAAATGATGCCTCTACTAAAAAGTGTATTAATAATATTTGGAAGAGTCGCAACCTTACCTTTATTCTAGACAAACAGTGACTACGTTGTCAAAATGTTCAGTTTCTTGGAAACATTGTAAAAAACATTAAAACAAAATATATACGAAGAAGAATGTACTGAAATTTAGTGTAAGTTGCAAAAGTTAAATATCCAGATGCGAAAAAGATCAGGTAATTTTCATACCATGGTTGAAGTTGTATTCAAATGAAAGTATTCAAATATTGCTATAACTTATAAATTATCTATCTGCTATAACTTTTACAGGTAAAAATTTTTTATGGGCAACTATATTTAGAGGACTGACATTTTAAAGTGCGAGAAATATTGTATACAATGAAAAGTTTCAATAAAATTAATATGCAAAATTAATATGCAAACACAAAACAAACTTGTGAAAAATAATTGATTTTTACAGCTGGTTTCTGTATGTTGTTGGTTTGACCTACAATGTGGTTCATGTAAAAAATTATTTGTTCCATTTAAAATTTTTAGCTGTTTTATATTTTTATATTCACTGAAGGTATGCTAGATTTATTACACTCGTTGCATTTGCTATTCTATGGCGATAAAGAGAAAAATATTAATTAATTTTTGTTTTGATACTGTGAACAAATTAAAAAAAATGATTAAGGATGGAAATGCTGTCAAAAATAAGACGTTAGTACAAGATTTCAAGAAAAAGGAAGTGGCAGACAACTGTTATAACTAATTTAAAAATTTTGTATTTTTTTAAATTAAAACTAATTTTGTTTCAAAAGTACGTATTAATTTACAGCAAGAATTTGGTGTAATAAGATACATATTAGAGTGTGAAATAAAATTGACTTTATCACGTTATTTATAAGTATATTTATTATTATATTTATTATTTTTATTTATATTTATAGTTAAAATAATGTACTGTAATATGCCGGCAAGTTCCATCAAAAGTTGATGCATTTGATAAATCTTGTAAAATGGTAATAATTGATAATTTTATTATTGAAAATTTTCGGATAGGAAACGAATGAAAAATACATCATTTATACTAAGAATTAGTTTTATTCACATTATTTTTTATTTATGTTCAGAAAATTTATTTTATTCAAGAGTGTACACATCAACGGTGATCAGTAGATAGACAACCAAGAATACATCTATACGGTACATATATACTACAAGTACTTATTTTAAAATTTAATGATATTTTTAAATAAAAACTATTAGCTTGTAAAATTCGAGTTTTTTCAAAACGTATTGTTCCGATGATAGCACCAAATTAACTGAATACTTAGTTGACATTTTAATAAAAGAGTAATGAATTGAATAGTTAATCTATGGATTGCATTGAAAGACGCTGAAAGTATAAAAATGCATTTTTGATAGTTTTAATTTTTCAAATCAAATTTTTGAAAGTCAAAAGCAGAAACTACTAGGTACGGTAGAGCCACTTTTTTTATTCGGCAATAGTTTTGTTAATTTGCCAGATTGCTAGAAGAAAAAAATGACAATTTGAGAATTTGTTTATGTGGAAGTACTAAAATTATAGAAGTACGTAAATAAGTAAAAAGATAGTTTAATGTTTTATGAAAATCTATTTAAAATTATGATTTCAAAACTATAAAAAATGTCATGACATAATATTTGTTTCTATATAAAAACCATGGCCTTGATTCCTTTGATAATGTCTTTAAATGTGATAAATCAGCTATAAAATCATATCATTGAAGAAAAAGGCTAGTTAGGGGTGTGGACGGGAAAAAAAGTAGGTTATTAATAAAAACAATAGATATAAAACAACAAAATGGTTTATAGCGACTATTATTGTCATAAATATATAACACAACAACAAAGTAGAATCATTTAAACAAAAAGCCTATGAATATGATATAACAAAATACAACAAAACATATTGTTTTAAACAAAGTTAATAAAAATCTTTATATTTTTTTTTCTTCTATTGAACCTTTCTTTCCTTCTTTCTTTTGTATTTTGTCTTAGTTAAGTTTATTTTTTGTTCATACTCACCCGAAAAGGACAAGGTCCACAACCACGTGTCACAATCGTACCCAATACATACTTTTGAAAACAAATCATCGATATAACTGACCTAAATTATATTAATCAGGCAAAAACTAATTACTAGTGATTAACTACTAACTATATGAAAGTAGCAAACAAAGTGATCTTTTTATATACAAGCGAAAGTTACTAAAAAAAATTAACAAAAAAATTCTTTTGATCATGTTAATGTAGGGCGGTGACTCATGCAGTTATGGAACTTGTTCGAATAAACATACTGCACGTTTCTTGCATTGGACCTCATTTTTAGTATAGTTTAGCTCATATGGGCTGTCATTGCCGTACCCCGGAACAACAGTATCCAGTCACCCTTGCTAAGGAATATAATTTCCACGTAAAAAACAAATAGTAGGGCGCATGGTATCGTGCCTCAAGACATAACTTCCCGTACCAAAAATTATTATTTTTTAAAAAAGATTAACATTGTTGAAGAAAATTTACTTCGAACAAATTAGATTTTTGACAAAAGTTTACTTTTTTTGAAAAAAATACTTTTGAAGAAAAATGTATTATGAAATATTTTGGAAATTCTGAACTTTTTTCAAAGCAATCGTACTGCTTTAACTGCATAGAGACGAGATATCGAAGCGAATAAGCATTGGTACGGAACCCATAGGAATGTAAACATTTTTTTTTACTTTTTTCACTAGATTTCCGAAACCGCTAGACCTGCCTTTATGAAAATTTTATCAGTTCTTCATCTTGTTAATACAAGTAAAAGGTTTTTGAAATATTCAAATCGGACGCTCCGTTCTCTTAAAAACTGTGTTACGGTTTTTGGCACTTTTTGCCCCATAATTTCGGAACGGCTAGACCTGCTTTCGCTAAAAACTAATCAGCACGTCTCCTTATCAATACGAATCGAATGTTTTTTGAATTGTTCAAAACGCTTCATCCGTGTTCCCGAAATCGTCGACGAAAATTTGTATCCGGACACACATACACACGCACACAGACATACATGAACACACACACATACATCCATCTTTTCTAAGGTATGCCAAAATATTCAGGAACCTCTGAAACGTAAAGATATAAAAAAAAATTCATTTTCGTTTTTTTTGCGATTACTATAGCTTACCCTACGGGAAGTTAATAAGTGAGATGTTTAGAACGGTAAAAAAAATTACAGTTGAAGAATCTTTCGTATATACATTTTAAGAAGAAATTACTCCCCCATCCCTGTTCCTGTTCTGTAAGGACATATGTGTACCGAATGACGTCAGGATTCTTTTGTTGCGTTCCTGATATCAAACAAAAGACATCCGGGACGGAGCAACAATGGAGCCTCGTTTGGGACATGCAGTTTAGACACATTTAAAAATATCAGCGCATAAACGATGGGAATTATATTTTCGGTCACATTACTATGTAATATAACTGATTTTATTAATGGACATAAAAGTAATTGATCGGAATCCGTGGGATATTGATCTTGGTCTCCCATAAGCTTGCTCTAACTACTCAAATTAAGATTTGTGCCAAGTGTAAATATATCTCAAAAATCTATATGAATAAGCTTAGAAAGTAATAGAAATTAAAATTAAATCTAATAAAAAACATATAAAATAATTGATCTGTACTTTTGTTACGTAGTTATAGAATTTATTAAAACCTCTCCTTCGATAATTCAGGTTGTTGGGTTATAATTTAACCCTTTGTAGCTGTGGACTGTATTAAACACTGATTTGTTTGTATATTATGTATTTGTTGCAGTTCTAATTACAATCACTGATTTGTTACTAAGTTATAATAAAAGAAGATATATTTATTTTTATTGGTTATTTACATGTTGTTAAGCGGACTTTACTTTTAGAAGTGAACAACTAGTTCAATTAAAACACTCCGCTACCCCCTCTACCATGGGTAGCAACCATTCCGTGCAAAGCTTAATGCCCTGAAGTTTGTCACCTTCATGGCTAATATAATAAAACAAAAAGACGTCCGAACATGATCAGCATCCAAGTCACATAGGTCAATTTTCTGATAGCTTTGATCCTTTATCTAACTACTTTAGCATGATACCCAACCATTTAAGTTTATAACACGAACAAAATCTTTTGCACTTCAAGTTTCACTTTTCACTTATAATTCAGACTTGTCATCATCAAGCTAAACTATAATCACAATCTACTATAAATGATTTTCTTATAATTATATTGTTGTTCAAATAACTATGTAATATAACTGATTTTATAAATAGACATAAAAGTAACTGATAGAAATCTGTAGGATTTGCATTGGTCTGTTCTCAGATAAAATCTAATCAACTTAAAATTGTGCTCTGCATGAATTACATTTCAAATTAATTCAAATAGACTTATGAAGTAATTAAAATTAAAATTAATTCTAACACTACTATGTAGCAGGTGTTATTAAAAAATATAAAATTATTTGTCAAAATCTAATTTACTGATAGCATTGATTTTTTATCCTACTACTTCAGCATAATTTACGATATCTTTAGAGCAGTTTCTTGAATTTTTAAAATAAATACATTCTTAGGTAAAACGTGGTCCACAATTTTAGCACTTCCTATGAAAACTATAGCCATCATCTACTATAAATGATTTTTTTTGTAATTATATTTTTGATCAAATTACTATGTAATATAACTGATTTTATTAATGGACATAAAAGTAATTGATTGAAATTTGTGGGACATTCATTTGGTCTTTCATAAGCTTGCTGTAATACACAACTTTAGGTTTAGAAGTTTAATTATTCAAATAGTCTTAAGTAATAATATTGTTATTGAAAATGGCATTAAAAATATAAAATAATCAATAAGCACTTTTGAGCAGTTCTTAAGCAGAATTTTTGAAATAGACTAATTTTTGGTTAAAACGTGAACAAAATCTTCATCATTTTCACTTTGTGCATATAAGTTAAACCTATATTGTCCATATATGGAGGAAGTATAGCCATCATCAAAAAAAACTATAACCATCATATACTATGAATGATTTTTTTATAATTATTTTTGGTCATATTACAAAACTGACTTAACTGGTCATAAAAGTAATTGATCAAAATCCGTGGGCATTGGCTCTCAGATAAATTTAAAATTATGCTTTGTATAAATTTCACCTCAGGAATTAATTTAGATTGGCTTATGTAGTAACAGAAATTAAAATTAAATTTAACACTGATATGTAACAGATGTTATTAAAAAGTATATAATTATTGGTCAGAATCTAATTTACATAGGTATATTTTCTGATAGCATTGATTTTTTATTTCACTACTTCAGCATTATTCTTGATATCTTTAGAGTAGTTCTTGAATTTTTAAAATAAATTTATTCGTAGGTAAAACCTATATTGTTCTATAAAAACTTTAGCTATCATCTACTATAAATGATTTATTTATAATTATATTTTGGTCACATTACTATGAAATGTAACAGATTTCATTAATGGACATAAAAGTAATTGATTGAAAACCCTGGGACATTAGTCTGTTCTCAGATAAACTCTAATCAACTTAAAATTGTGCCTTGTATAAATTTTATCTCAGAAATCAATAATTCAAGGAATTAGGAATTAATTCAAATAGTAGAATTTAAAATTTTAAACTGATGTTATACAAAAATTTAAAATTGTTAGTCAGTATCCAACTTATATAGATCGGTCTACTATTTTATTACTTCAGCATGATTCCCAACCGACAACTTTCGAGCAGCAAAAATTAAAATATATTCATTTTTGGTTAAAACATAGGACACACATTTTAGCACTTCCACTACCACTTTCTGCAAAAAAAGTCAAAACTATATTGTTCATAGATGAAGAAACTATATCCAACATCAAGAAAAACTATACCCATCAAAACTATAAATTATAAATAAACTTATAAATTATTTACTGTTTACTACTTATCTTGAATTGAATTTGTTTGCTAAGAGTCTTGGAAAAGATACACAGATAAATATTGATGATATACAAAATATCTTTTTTAAAATTAAAAATTACATTATTTGTGGAAAATGTTTGCAGTTCTTAGAAATTTAAGGACTTTCAAAGGAATTTGATACGGAGCCCTGCTATTGCATCTGATGTAAGGCTCACTAATTGTAATTGATAGTAATTATATTTTTTAGTCAAAACCATCAGATAATGTAATACCAATTTAATTTATGCATAAAAATATTTGAATGAATGCAATTGACATATAATAAAAATCTCGAATAAAAAGTAAGTCAAAATGGTATATGTATATCAAAACTAGTGCTCGCAGGCGAGGAAGTGGTTCTCAGAACGAATCCTGGTAGAGACTCGGGTATGCAAAATGAAAATGATATATTCTTAATGAATTTTGAAGAATAAGTTATTGGGGATAAATGTCACTCATTGAATAAGAATTATTATAACATTTTTGCTCTTTTACGGCTATTCAATAAAATGGAAGGAATAGCAATAAAAATTTCAACTAAGCTGATTTTTTATAAAATTATGGAAACAAGAAGATATTCCTTAAAAAATTTGCTTGCTGTGAAACACTGGAGGATTTAAAGAGTTTTTATACGCCTGTGACTATCAAAAATATAAGGTTATTAGATAAAAAACTATCTTTTAATATCTACACTGAGGAAAAAGAATATTATAATCATGAATTTTTTTCGACAAATTTAACCAAAACATTTACTTTACATGTGCACATTAAATTGTGTTACACAAATCGATTAGGATTCCAGATACTAAATAAAATTTCAATTTAGAGCAGTTAATCTAGTACAATTGAATTTTATTCATTTAGTAACTAATGTTCACACTCGAAGCAAAATTTTCAGATTTTTACAAGTTGCATATATTCATATTTTGAAATTAGGATTAAAATTTAAATTAATTGATGGATCATACTAACAAAAATTATGACTAATTTAAAGAAAATAAAAAAAATGATAATTTTCTGTAATATCGGTGGTCATGAATTCGATACTTGCAGACCTTGCTTGGAATATATTGAGAAAACAAATTTACTAAACTTTGATTTGAAAATTTAAAAAAATAAGAAAGAAATAGAAATATAAAAGAAATATAATAGAAGACTGATATCACATGTTAATATTAAAAAGTATTTTATAAATAAATAAAATATTCATGTATACAAAAATAAATTGATTCAGAGTTACTACATTCTATTAGAACTCTTTTTATTGCATTAAGCCGAACCATTACAACTGTATTAAACCATTTCCTATTCAAACTAAAATTATTTAATTCAAATTATTATTTTTAAGAATTGTAAGTAGCTATGCTAAAATGCAGAAGTTAACGAAAAGAGCAGAAAATGTATCCATTCTTGAATTGAAACAATTAATTTTTCTAGCATTTAAAATAAAAGTAGTGGGCCTAAATAAATAATCGATATATAAAAATTATATATTTAAATGTCCAAAATAAGTCAGGATGGTATTCATTTTTTCAGTATTCCATTTTTCGGATAAAAAATGTAATAACTTTGTAATTCTAAGACTCATTTGCTTCAATAGGAAAAATTACAGAATATACTAGAAGATTAAATTATTTCTGTTATTATTTATTTATTTATTCATAAACAAGCCGTAATCAATAATAATAGATATTATTATTATTATAAGAAAACGAGTCTGTCATAAGCAGGGCCGGATTTAGAAATTTGGCGCCCCTGGGCACTGACAAAAATGCCGCCCCATCCCTGAAATTTTACGAGCTTTCAAACTTTTTTTTAAAGCAATCGCGCTGCTTTAGCTGCGCAGGGACAAAATATAGAAGCGCGTAAGCGCCGCGTCGCAGTCTTACGGATAAACAATGATACAGGACAGTTATAAATGTAAACAAAATTTATACTTATTATTATAATATCATTAAAACATCTGATAATTTAATGTGCATATGTCTTATGATCACTTTTGTCCGCCAAATATTTCTTTTTCAAATTTTTGATCATCAAAACCGCTAAACCTGCCCCCCACAAATTTAAGCAGTTATTTGTTCTATAAATTTTTTTAATGATATTGGACGCTTTTTTCTCAAAAACTGAATTATTATTTTTGGCATTTTGGCCCGTATCTACAAAACAGCTGGACCTGCCTTGGCCAATAACTAATCAGCACGTCTCCTCATCAATAGGAATTGAATCATTTGAATCGGTTGATCCGTGTTCTCGAAATCGACTTAAATAATTAAAAAATATTAGATTTGTATTGATGGGGAGACGTGCTGATTAGTTATTGGCCAAGGCAGGTCCAGCTGTTTTGTAGATACGGGCCAAAATGCCAAAAATAATAATTCAGTTTTTGAGAAAAAAGCGTCCAATATCATTAAAAAAAATTTATAGAACAAATAACTGCTTAAATTTGTGGGGGGCAGGTTTAGCGGTTTTGATGATCAAAAATTTGAAAAAGAAATATTTGGCGGACAAAAGTGATCATAAGACATATGCATATTAAATTATCAGATGTTTTAATGATATTATAATAATAAGTATAAATTTTGTTTACATTTATAACTGTCCTGTATCATTGTTTTGGCACAAGCAATTACGAAAAATGGTAATTGAGTTTCGATATTTCTTCTCTGAAATAGCTACACAGCGCGACTGCTTTGCAAAAAGTTAATAATTTTCGAAAAAATTCAAAACACAAAAAACATGTTTCAAAAGTCTTTTTTTTTCATTTTTCATAAAAATTTAAATCTCTTTATACAATGTAATTTTTAGTACGGGATGTTTCAGTAATTTGTCTTAAGGCACAATGCCATGAGTCACTAGTTTAAATTTTTTTTTGACGCTATAAGCTTGGAAGTGCACAAATTCGTCATTTTAAGAGGGCTCGAGAACTGAAGGACATATTTTCCTTAAATTTTACGGATCTTTATATTAGCCAAATCGCCAAATTTGATAACTCATTATAACCAATTTGATAATGTACGTTTGGAGAGGGAGGCAAGGCAAAATAATAAATTGCAAATCGTATTATGTTTGCATAGCAGTTGTATTATGTTCTGTTAATTATATTTCTTGAAATAAAAAAATGTTATTGAAAAAAGTTGATTATATTGTATATAATTTTTTTTTTCAATATCCAAATTTTGCCGCCCCCCAAAATTTGCCGCCCTGGGCAGTAGCCCCGATTGCCCCTACTGTAAATCCAGCACTGGTCATAAGGTATTGCAGCAACCCTCTATTAAGGTTGAAACTTATGGAAATTTATTTAATTGAATAATCAGAAGAAAAAAAAATTATCTGAACTTGATGAAAAAAATGTTCAAAATTTAATCGGAAGAATGATAATCTTAAAAAATACATTTGCTAAAAACAATGTGAGAACAAAGTATATAATACATATTGAGCAAAGTGATAAAGAACGACCAAGGAAGAGAAATAATATTTTACATTCTTTGAAAATATCCAAAAATAAAAAAAAGATTAATTTGAAACCTTAACACCTTTTCAATTAAAATTTTCATGTATGGGTGGCAGATAGCAGTTAAAATTTCTGCACAGATCAATTATATTATTACATTTAGATGGATTAGGAACTGATCTATATATAGAAGAAAAATCTTCATATTCTTGCTATTTGCATATATTTACGGATTTAAATTTAAGCAAAAATATGAACCATTTATCAGAATTTGTGACTACTAATTAATAAAATAAAAATAAGTAAAGTAAATAAGTAAAAATAATTGATTACGTAATATTGTGGTCATCAATTCGATGTTTTAGCCCTCATCATTTATTCATATAGGGGAAAAAATTATTCCTTGTTACAAGATTAAAATGTATAAAAATATACAAAAATGATAAAACTAATATTACACCTTCATAATAAAAAGCATTTTAAAATTAAATTTGGTCAAATACTTTTACTACCCTGAGAGCGATGGCGAGCCAATAAATTATTTAGCAATTTACTTTTTAAAATAAAATTTGTTTAAATTAAATATTATTAATATTATTAAAAAAATTAGGAATATATATTTAGCAAGTTGTTTTTCCTCAAATTGGACATAAATTTGTGTCTATCATGTACTTGTTTCAAATATATTACCTCACTTGTGTTTTTTATATTAATTAATATAAACAATGTGTCTACAGAGAATTTTATTTTAAAGAAGCATTATAAATTTAGTGTAACAATATAAATAGGCATAGTTAAAAGCGAAAAATCTACATGGAGTTCCTTACTTCATTAGAACCCAATTGTCCACTCAATGAACAATTGCTTTAAAATTATTCTCAGTATTGATAAAAAAACAGAAATATTTTTTTAATTAGATTGTTTGCTATAAACTCTCAAAAAATAAAATAAATGCAAGTCATACAGTTTTCTTTCAAATTTATTTTCTTAGTTATATTTTATCAAATAAATATATAAGCAATTTCTATTCCGCTATTTAAAAGTAGCTTAGGTTCTAGTTATAGGTTTTTAATTAAACAAGTTTTTTTCATTTTTTATCAATTGAAATTATCTAAACATAAAGTGCTAATTTATTCTCAAAATGTGTACCTTGATACAAAATGATCAAAATATTTATAAAATTATATGCAATTTTTTCAACAAAATTTTTTCAGTTGATTTTAAAAATTGCTTTAATGTAGAAACAAGGTAGGGGATTAAAACAAGTTTTACACAATTTTTTTTTAAATTTAATCTAGAATATAAACATAAAATATAACAAATTAAATATATAATACAAAATTTATATTTCCACAAACTGAAATATAAAATCTTAATTTACATACTAAATATAATAGTCAATAGTCGACTTAAACGAAATGTAATCTCATTTTTAGTTGGTTCAAAAATTTTCCTCGCAAAACTTTTCTATCATAAAATAGTTATTATACAAATATAAAATGTATTGTTAACATAGATATAACAACATATGTATTTATTATTCTATATAAAATTTATTATTCATGTTTTTAAAATTAAAATTAAAATTTATAAGATTCAGAGAAGAGACGCCTTCTTCCCAGATGTATTGTGGTCTGTATAATAACATAAATTTATTTTTGGTACAAGTTTTTAAAATTTGATTTCAACATTCTAATTCAAAATAATATGAATAATAGAGAATATTTCCATTGTTTTTTAATAAACAAATGAAATGCAATTGCACCGTTAAATACGTCAAAATTAGTTCAAGAAGTTGATAAGTTAATTCAACAAAGTTATTCGTTTTACTTATATAAATTTTAACGTATATTATAATTGAAATTTGAACGTATATTATAATTCTTCATTTATTTATATATTAAGTTATTTATAAATTCATTTCAATATCAATAAATTCAACAAAATTTGTTTCCTATAAATTATTTTTTTTATTTTTCCAGAACGTGTAAGTATACGTGTAAGGAACGAATATATATATATATATATATATATATATATATTTAGGTTGTCAAATATCTTCCTTCCGCTTTTTTGTTCTTGGTTTATAATACAAAAAGGCGGAAGGGAGATATTTGACAACCTTATATATATATATATATATATATATTTATATATATATATATATATATATATATATATATATAATATCTGAATTATTATATATATATATAATATCTGAAAGAATACTCAATTCTTAAAACTCATTTTCCAATGTAAAATTTGACAATTTGACAATTTGAAAATTTTTATATTTATTTTTATTTTAAAATTTGTTACTACTAGATTTAATAAAATATTTTCTAAAACAAAACAAAAAAATGCTCAAATTGATTTGATTTAAATGTAATAAGAATTTAAATTATTTTTATAATCGAAAAAAGAATTTGGGAAGTTCTAACAGGTATTTATAATTAAAAAGAAATATTATTCGTGTTACATTAATTGTACTCTCTCTAATATTTTTATATAATATTTATATTATAAATCAAAAAAAATGTAAATATATTAAAAATAAACTCGTAATTAATATTATAGTTGAAGTGTTTTACAACAAACAACATTGATCCTTCAAGAAATCAAACCAAACAATATATATAAAATTTTCAAAGACCGGAGATATATAAGGATTAATATTTTTAACAAATGCAGTTTAATATCAGGTTTCTTCTTACATCTAAATGAGGAAGTATAAATTCTTAAGTTTTCCGAAGAAAAACCCCTCTAGATTTAAATCTTAAAAAACGAACTTGCAAAATAATATTTTAAAGGATAGAGGATAATGTTTATTACCCAGCAAAAGGATAAAGTGAATCCAACCGAGTTAAGTATTTTTTAGACTCTGAAATTTTCCAAAATAATAAAAAAATTGATACATAATATAAAATCTATATATTATCATTCTATTTATCCATGTTTTAAGTAATAAAGAATTACCATGCGGGTTTTACAGATGTTTATCGCATTTTGACGTGTCAGTTTAATATCAGGTTTCTTACAATTAAACGAGGAAGTAAAATTTCTTAAGTTTTTTGAAGAATTTTCCCTTGGATTTAATCTTAAAAACAAAATTGCAAATTAAATATTGCTGAAGGATAGGATAATGTTTATTTTATCCAGCAAAAGCATAAAAAAGTGCATCCGACCGAGCTAAGTATTTTTTAGATTCTGAAATTTTCCAAACTAACAAAAAATTTAATACATAATATAAAATCCACTTTTACTTAATTCATGTTTTAAGTAATGAAGAATTACCATGCGGTTTTTTACAGATGTTTATTGCATTCATGCCCTCTCAGTTTAATATCAGGTTTCTTATAATTAAATGAGGAAGTAAAATTGCTTAAGTTTTTCGAGGAAATACCTCCTTGGATTTAAATCTTAAAAACGAACTTGCAAAATAAACATTGCTGAAGGATAGGATAATGTTTATTTATTATCCAGCAAAAGCATAAAAAGTGCATCCGACCGAGCTAAGTATTTTTTTAGACTCTGAAATTTTCCAAAATGACAAAAAAATGATACATAATATAAATCTATATATTATCACTTCTATTTATCCATGTTTTAAGTAATAAAGAATTACCATGCGGTTTTTAACAGATGTTTATCGCATTTATGACCTATCTTTTCAATTTTTTTCGTTTCAACCAAAATCCCAGGGTCAACAAGGACCCATTGTCCATGAATTGTATTTAATTCTTTTCATCGAACTAACAAACAGATATAAAGTACATATTTATTACATAATGAGCCCATATCCTCTATTTTATGTTTTGTTGTGTCACACAATTGAAAAAATCATTTAATTTTTACCACATTTATTTCCATATGTACAATAGTATAGTTATTTTCGATATTTACATATGCGGGGGATGGCAAAGCTATTTATAAACATAAATTATTTTTGGAAGTAATAAAATCTACCAAAAATCAGGAATTTTGTATGAAATGTTGTCGTATGCGGAAACGACATGTTTTTTAACGAAATGGTGGTAATGAATTTATAATCGGAAATTAATGAGCCGAAATTAACAGAGCGTATGGGACTAAAAATATAATTTAATATTTATATATATTATATATATATATATATTATATATATATATATATATAGGTCTGTTACCATTGCTGTTCTATAAAATTATTATATATTGTTACAAAATATAACGAAAGCACATTAATATTATTGAAAAAGAACCAGTATTATTAATAAAAAAATATTACTGATCAAATTTTGATAGGACTGAAATCAAAAATATAAGGAAAATATATATAAAAAATACTATATATTACTAAAATACTATAAATTTATGTTACTATATACTATAAATTTATGTTTATTACAAAATTATATTTATGCCTCGTAAAAATGCTGTTATATAAATACCATAAAATTTTATACTATATATTGTTACAACATATAACGGAAACACATTACAAAAAATGAATAAATATTTTATCTTTAAAAATAAATATTGATTCAAATTTTGATTGGACTGAAATAAAAAATACTATATATTTACTATATAACTATATATTTATGATTATTACAAAATTATGTTTATGCCTATAAAAAATGCTGTTGTATAAATACCATAAAATTATTAAATCATCATATTAAAGGATATTATTTTCATGTAAATTCTATCCTTTGCACTTTTAATGATTTAAATTTATGTTTATTTATCAATATTACTAGATGTTAACTATTTAATTATTTAACAGTTGTTGTTAAATTAAAAAAACATTATTATATTAAATATTGTTACAACATTACAAAAATGAATAATATTTTATAATTAATAATATAAATATTCAAAAAAATTTTGATTCGACTGAAATCAAAAATATAAAGAAGAGTATATAAAGTACATATGTAAAAATAATATATAGTAATCGTTCAAAAATCGAAATTGAAATTTTTTACATTTTTTACACTTTTTAAAAATTTTCAACATTTGGCATACCTCAGAAAAATGAATGTATGTGTGGAGACAATTTTTTAACCGATTAACCTATTAACCGATTTGAATGATTCAAGAATCATTCGATTCCTATTGATGGGGAAATGTGCTGATTAGTTTTTGGCAAAGGCAGGTCCAGCCATTTCGGAGATATGGAGCAAAGAATGCAGAAAATAGAAATGAGTGTTTTTGAGAGATTTTAGATTCGATTGGTTAAGTTTTGTTTATTTACTGTAAAGATATAAAAAAGTAATAGTATTTAAAATGATTTTATTTGACAACATTTAATATTCCTCGAATATTTTATTGTGGTACGGGAAGTTCCAGCAATTTGCCTTAAGGCAAATGGTATATTTAAATTATCCTGCTACTTCTATCTTCCAACAACTCACAAATAACGATGCCATACACCACTAGTTTTAAAATAATATTTAACTCTATAAAAAATCACAATAAAGTTCAAATAAATTGTCAAGAATTACATAACGAACAGATCAATTTACAAAAAAATAAATTATTATATATATTTTTTTAAATAAATAATGAATAAAGTATTGATTTGACTGCATATGAAAAAGTATATAAAAATAATATAAAAAAGTGTATAAAAATAATAAAAAAGTATGTGTATTTAATTATATACATAACACTTTGATAAATAAATAAAATCAATTTCGCAAAAGTTAATATATTGGATTGGACTTATATTATTAAAGTTTACTCGACAATATACATTGTTGCAAAATGCCGAGAAAAAATTATCTTTGTTTGTAAACAAATTTATATTTATGTTTTTGAATAAAAAAAATATTACTGTTTATATCAGGGTGTCCCATGTGGGTGTCCGATCCGAGTCCGAATGCACAAGTATAAAATTAAAATCCGATAATTTAAAATGTCATTTTCAAGTAATTTTTTTAAAGTATGTTAGTTTTAAAATAGTAAAGCAATCTTGTAAGAAAATATAAGCCTCATGAAAAATGCAAATAGAAATAATTGATTTAATTTTTTTACACCTTTACATATGAACTAGTTTTTTATTTCAAAGGATTAATTGAAAAGTAGAATGTTTGAAGAATCAAAATAATTAAGAACTAGGCTGTTTGTACCGAAAATTCATTAATAATTCTATATTTAAACTATCCTGCTACTTTTATCTTCCAGCAACTCACAAATAAAATCAAGAAATATTCTTTAGCATAAAACTTTACAAATCACCATTTAAGTGGTAATGAAAATAGAAACGTCATATTAAAATGAATAATATATTTCTTGGAATATTGAATTTATATTTTTATTTTATATAAAAATAGTAAGGTAATTAATGATTTAGTGTGGTGCACTCACACCATGAACCTACCTTCGGAAAAACTACAATTTAATTTTGTTTATTTAAAAAGTGATGATTTTTGTAAAAAAATTGCATATTTTGTTGTTGAAAAGAGGCTTCTGGTGCAACACGAAGATTATATTCTCAAAATGTATAATAAGTGCCTGGTCATACAAAATTTGCTAATAATTTACAGAACTTTTCAAAATAGTATTATTTTCCAATTATCATGTTTCCACCTCTTCATTGATGAGATGTCATTGAAAATATGCCAAAGTGGCTCATCTTTTTAAACTTTAAACAATATTTTTAACAATGAAAGATATAAAAAACAACTAATTTGTTGGTTTTAAATTAGGAAAAAGAAATT
>NW_020537758.1:32469208-32499813 GCF_003426905.1 Ctenocephalides felis | reverse complement strand
CAAAATCTTGACAACCTTCTTTTCCATGAGTACAAGATCCTAGCTGTTTCTTGCATTTTTCTCATGTATGCCGTTTTTATCAAAAATAATGCAAATCTGTTTAATTTAAGCACAAATCTTAAATCTAAATGTCACACAACATAAGACATAAACTTATAAAAAGGTTCTATATAAAATTCGCTTCGATAATCAATATTTTAGGGGTAATATATGCTATTCAACAAATTAATTAGGTATAAAATATTTTATATTATTTTAATAACATTTTCAAAGAACTGCTTTTTACACTATTGAGGAAAATATAAGTTGTGTATAAAAATATTAGTATTGAGTTATAGTATTATTGTTGTTGTATATTGTAAAATATACTTTATGGCATAGTAGACATCTGATTAATAAATACAAATCTATCTATTATCTTTCAAGACTTAAAAGATTTACAGATTCAGAAGACAGTCTTGAAAATATATACTTTCATATTTTTTTACATATCAAATTTTTTTTATATTTTTTATGTTCAACGCGTTCTAAAAAACGAGCATTAAAAAAAATGTAATTAAACGGCATTAAAGCACAGATTTTTTAAGTTATTGAAAATTTATATTATATATAGAGTAAAAAATTTCTCAAATTTTCTTCTAACACAATCCAAACAATTTACAAACATCATAAGGCATTCTAGAAAACTAAATACTATCAAAGACAATCTAGAAAGAAATGTATATTTATATTTATTTACTTTTCGATTTAAAAGGCGAAAATTTATGTACAAGGCGATTTAAAACAACAAATATAAAAAATTGCAACTCAAGTTCAAAATTAAGTTCATCCTAAATTCATTATCATTATAAATATATTTATTTTTTAAAATGTTAAAGACATTATAGGAAATGTTTATATATAGTATACATCAATCAGTTTGCACTTTATATATCTTCATAATAATGTCAGTATCATTTAAAAATTTACTTCCACATATTATTTTCATCATAATATTTTTTCCATGCATTAGTAACATCAAATATTTAGAAGACAATCTAGAAATAAAATAAAGAAATATATTTAAAAACTTTTCATTAATAAAAAAAGAAATCATCTTGTCATATTCAAAACGTTTTAAAACATCGGAAATAAAAAGTTAAATAAACATAATTCAAATTCAAAATCATTTCAATCAAAACTCAATAGTATATAGATGCATATTGTTCGTATGTTAATAGATAAAAATAATTATTGTCGTATATATAAAAAAATAGTTGTATAGCTTTTATTGATAATATTGATTTATAAATTTATTTACAAAGCCCTTTAGTATTATACTTAAACCTGCCAAGCAATATCAATTTTAATATGCAAAAATGAAAAAATAAAATGTTTCCTTTGAAGAAAATAGATGAGAGCACTGCGATGTGCAATGGCAATGAGTAACTACTCACACAATATATGTTAATATCTCACACAAGAAATGCAGATTAGATTTAAAAGATTACAAAAATTTGCATAGGGTATTTATTATTATTTACATAATTATTTCTACCACATATGGTGTACTATCAATTGCAGCTAAGGCAAATTGGTTAAAAATTCTTTATCCAGATTTGTAATACTATGTATGCATTTATACAATATTATATATAAATTTAAATTGTATTGCCAAAGTGCTTCAAATCTATAATAAAAAAAATACGGTCTACGTAATAATTATTTCTTAAATCACAAAATGATTTTCAGAATTTTTATTTGTCAATTTGATGAAATTATATAAGTTGATTCCTATTTTCATAATATTTTCAAAATCGCAACTTCTTTAATTACATTTTATTTATTTTTTCAGCTCCAAATATGTATATCCTTAATATGACAATTGAATCATATTTATTCAAACAAATACAATCGATAATGTATAATAAAACATTTTATTATAAAAATATGTATAATTATATATACCTATCAAACAATTTATCTAAAATTCAAACAAAGTTTCAAAAGGCTCCAAATAAATTCTGTAATAATACAAATATAAACATTATATAAAACGTGAAACTGCTTTGGAATTTATGAAAAACTAAAAGTCTCAAATGTTAAGATTTCATATTGCAAAAAAGCTCAAAAATTGTATCTTGAAAAAAATCTTTCGTTTTATATTGATATATAATATCGATAGATGAAATTAGATAATAGTTGAAAATAAGTATTTTGTAACATCAAGATCAAGTTTAATTTTTTTTATTTCAAATATATAAATATAATTTTTTTTTATAATATTTAATGAATACAATTGCGTCTTAAATTTTTATAGCACGTATTTTCCAACATTTTCAGATATACTTCAAAAACCTTTTATATATAGTTGTACCAAAATTCCATTTTTTTCTGTGCAAATAATATATAAAACACTTGAAAATTCAAATATTTGAAGTGGATACATTATATTTAAATCAATTTTACGATACCAAAGGTTTATTATTCAAATACATTCGGTCTGAATTCAAAACTTCGAACAATTATCAAAAGACTTTTTTACCTGAGTTTTTGGGAAATCCTGGATTTTATGACAAATACTTCACCTAGACCTCTATAAAATGCTTAAAACTTGATATTTAGAAAAAAAAAACAAATATTGAAGATAAATATTAATCGTTTTATTGTATCATTGTCGCGACACCAATATATTTGGAAAGAACAAACAAGTAAAAATTGTTCTGTCTGATAATGTAATTTCAAAAATAAATTATTAACTTTTTGTAGGGTAAGTTATAGAAGTCGCAAATAATATAAAATAAATTGAACGTTTGAGAGATTTCTGAACATTGAATTTAAATTTTGGGAAGGTAGTACCGTACCAGCGGTTTCGGAGACCTAATAAAAACCGTTAGAAAAACAATTTTGCGATCAAAAATATCATCAGACATATGCGTATAAAATTATCAGGTGTATTATTGAGATTTTAATAGTAAGTACAAATTTTATTCACATTTCCATAACTTCCAAATCATCATTCTATAACTTTCGCATCAAAATTTATTAAGTTTGACCGTTGAAACTCTAACTTTTATTTCGCTTATGCAATAAATGTTTTCAAAAAATGTTAAAAAAAATTATAATTTAAAAAAATGCAAAATTCTTTAAAAAAATGAAAATTATCAAATCTATTTTTTCTTTAAATCAAAATTCGCACATACTTCTAAACTAAATTTTGTTTATATTTTATTGATTATAAAAAAGGTTTAACTTTTCTTTTAAAAAAATAAATCATTTTTATTTTCGGAAAAACGAAAATGTGCCTATGATTCAAGCAAAAGAGCAAATCTATCACCTGAGACTATCACCTTGAGACACTATCAGGTGCCATTGAATGATTACGTAATAATATTAATGAAAGCAGTTAAAAAATACACTGGTCAACAAGGAGGACAATTTTATGCACCAACTATAGATATTTCATATCTATTTTCAAAATTGAAAAAAAAAATAGAATTCTGGTAAAATAACTTTGGAAAAAGTGGCAATTGTTATAATTGGTAAAAAATACAAATATGGTTATATAAATAAATGTGTAACCAAAAAAACATCTAAATTGACAAATACCGTTTAGAAATTTTATTAGGAAAGTATAAGGTTAGTAAAAGATGATGTAGGTGAAAGATAATTGTGATTAGCTATTTTTTGTGAGAGATTGCTCAAAATATAGACTTAATTGCATTAAAATTTTAGACGAAATCTTAAAATTTTGCAGATTTTTTTTTTAAATTCTACTACCCTCACCAAATGCTGATCACAATTGTACATCACATTAAATACGGCAAGTAATGAACAAATTTACAACGATGTTTGGAACTCTGGATATAATTACAAACCAAGAGATTGTCGCTAAATTGTTTTTTTTTTTTTTGAAGATTTTAATTAGTCAATATAGTTATTATATTACAAATTGTGACAAAAAACCCCAGATGCCATTTGATCTGGTAATCTGGTAATAATAAAAAACGTTAAATAACCTACTGGTCAGCAAATCTTCGGCCTATCAATGGCAATAGGGCAAAGTTATAATTGGTAAAACATGCAAATTTTGTTATAGAAATAAATAAGTATCCAAAAAACATACAAATTTACAATTGCCTTTTAGAAATTTTATTAGAAATGTATAAGGTTAGTAAAAGATGATGTGAGGTGGTATTTTTGGTGAGAGATTGCACAAAATATGGACTCAATTGCATTAAAATTTTAGACGAAATCTTAAAATTTTGCTGATTTTTTTTTTTTAATTTTACTATCCTTTCTAAATGAGCTGCAATTATATTTTACAGAAAATACGACAAGTACTGAACAAATTGACAAGGTGTCTGGATATAATTACAAACCGAGAGATTGTCGCTAAATTGTTTTTTTTTTTTAAGATTTTAATTAGTCAAAATAGTTATTATAACAAATTGTGACTAAAATCCTCAGATGCCATCTGATCTGGTAATCTGGTAATAATAAAAAACGTTAAATATCTTACTGGTCAACAAAACTTCGGCTCATCAATTATAAGGGCAAAGTGGCAATTGTTATAATTGGTAAAAAATACAAATTGTAATAAAAAAAATAAATAAAATAAATGTGTAAACAAAAAAACATCTAAATTGACAAATACCGTTTATTAGAAATTTTATTAGGAAAGTATAAGGTTAGTAAAAGATGATGTAGATGGTATTTTTTGTGAGATATTGCACAAAATATGAACTCTATTGTGTTAAAATTTTAGTCGAAATCTTAAAATTTTGCTGATTTTTTTTTAATTTTACTACCCTCACTAAATGCTGATCACAAATGTATATCACATTAAATACGGCAAGTAATGAACAAATTGACAACGGTGTCTGGAACTCTGGATATAATTACAAACCGAGATATTGTCGATAAATTGTTTTTTTTTAAGATTTTAATTAGTCAAAATAGTTATTATATAACAAATTGTGACAAAAAACCCCAGATGTCATTTGATCTGGTAATTTGGTAATAATAAAAAACGTTAAATAACCTACTGGTCAAAACAAGGAGGACAAAATTCGGCTCACCAACTATAAGGGCAAAGTGGCAATTGTTATAATTGGAAAAAAATACAAATTTAGTTATATAAATAAATGAGTAATCCAAAAAACAAATTGACAAATACCATTTAGAAATTTTATTAGAAAAATATAAGGTTATTAAAAGATGTTGTAGGAGTTTTTTTGTGAGATATTGCACAAAATATGGACTCAATTGTATTGAAATTTAGGACGGAATATTAAAAATTTGCTGATTTTTTTTAATTTTACTACCTCACCAAGTGCGCCGCAAATATATTTTACAGAAAATACTGAGAAGTACTGAACAAATTGACAACGGTATATAATTACAAATCGAGAGATTGTCGCAAAATTGTTTTTTTTTTTGAAGATTTTAATTAGTCAAAATAGTTATTATTACAAATTGTGACTAAAATCCTCAGATGCCATTTGATCTGGTAATCTGGTAATAATTAAAAACGTTAAATAACCTACTGGTCAACAAAACTTCGGCTCATCAATTATAAGGGCAAAGTGGCAATTGTTATAATTGGTAAAAAATACAAATTTGGTTATATAAATAAATGAGTAAACCAAAAAACACCTAAATTGACAAATACATTTTAGCAATTTTATTAGGAAAATATAAGGTTAGTAAAAGATGATGTAGGTGGTATTTTTTATAAGAGATTGCTCAAAATATGTACTTCTTCATATCAAAATTTTGGACAGAGTTCTTAAATTTCAGCTGATTTGTTTTTTTAAATTTATCATCCTAACCAAATGCTGATCACAAATATCTTTCACAGAAAATGCTGAGTACTGAACAAATTGAAAACGATGTCTTCTGGATATTACTACGAATCGAGATTGTGGCTAAATTATATTTTTTCTTGAAGATTTTAATTTAATTTTAAATCATGTCTAAAATCCTCAGATGCCATCTGATCTCTTCGGTAATAATAAAAAACGTTAAATAACCTACTTGTCAACAAGGAGGACAAAACTCAGCTTTTCAACTATAGATGAAAAGTGGCAATTTTTAAAATTGAAAAAGAATACAAATCTGCTAAAATATCTTAAAATAATAATATGTAATAAAAATACTCAAATGTTAAATTATAAAAATAATTGTAATATAGAGTTCACTTATCATAACAGTATGCATACTCTATTAAAAAATAAGACAAAAATTATTTTGTGCATAAAATCGTTCATTCGTAGATATAAATAACTGTGAATTATGTGATAATATTAAGAATCAAAATATTTTATCTAAAACAATATTTCACTTTACAATAAAAACACTTAAATTGCAGTTGTAAAAATTTACCATACACAAGAACCGCAGACGCGATACAATAAAACTTCTCAACAATTTCTTTGATAAATAAATTGAATACAAAGATTTTTCGTTCGTTATAAAATATGATCTAACTTGACGGCATATTAGTTTCTAAAAAAATTCTTAAATATATTAAATGACTAGTAAAACTCTTAAAACAAAATATAATATTACTATTTATAATATAATTTATAATAATGTGGGAATCAAGTGAGCTCAAATTCACTCCTATAGAAGAAACAATGGTCATGACATTTTGTAAAGTTTTATAACCTACAAAATTTAATATATATTTTTTATATATACTTGGAAATCCTTTTTTTATATTTGATTATTTCCATAATAATATAAAATTTATATAAATGATTTTGTTCTAAAATTTTTGGTACAAGAACAATTTCCATAATAAAAATAATAGTATTTTTATTAAAGTATAAGTAGAATAATAATCAAATTTAAAAAATATTTATTAATACTTATAGTTGATCAAATATTCTGATCATTACGTATACAATTTCTTTAATGTTAATCAAATGTGCAAAATTTACAACAAATCGGTTTGATTTCTAGGCTTTATGCAATCCACAGAAGAAAGACTAAAAGTTGAAAGTTTTTTGAACAAATTAAACAAAAATGACTACTTCAAGCTATTTTATTGATTACAGATGAATAAATTAAAGTAATTTTGAAAACATTATATTGATCTCTATAATATAAAATAAAAATTTTTGTTGGGTTTGAGAAATTTGTTCAATTGAATTCTGGTTTATAAAAAATATAAACGTTAGTTACATTCATTGGTGGTCGAAAGGAAATTGTTAAAAGATTTATAATGGCAATAAATTACTTTTGTTTTAATAAAAAAAATTAATAAAGTGTTTGAAAATTGAAAAGTATTAATAAAACTACTTGCCTGGATTATTATTCGTGATATTTTATATCAAAATGAGGTAAAATTTGGCATGAACAGAATAACGGCTCAAAATCAATCAAAAAATGCATCTTGAATAAAATTTATTTCCAAAAAAAAACAGAATTTTAAATAATTCTTTAAAATCATGCATGTAATGTAAATATATATGAAAAATGGAAAATAAAGAAATAACATCTCCTTTAAAAAGTTTGTTACTATAATAACAGTTTAAAGAACAGTTCAAGTTAAGGGGAAAAAAGTGAAAAACTATAATATTTATTTATATAATTAAAAAATTTAAGCATTCTGTATTTTGTACAACATTTTCTAAACCTCAACAAAAAAGCAAAATCTAAATACATTGAATATTTATTCGTTTCAATTCTCAAAGTTACTAATAGTATTTATATAATAATAATATTTATGCAAAAATCAAATAAATATAACTATTCTAAATATGTTTTTGTTTTTACAAAGAAAAAACAATTTCTTACATAAATTGAAACTGAGCAACTTATGTAAGAAAAAACAATTTCTTACATAAATTGTAACTGAGCAACCCATTGAAAGTAAAATAATTTATTCAAACAAACAATTCGAACTAAATTTGAAAAAATATTTTGTAATATGTATATATAGAGAGACATGAAATTATTTTATTAGATATTTAAAATTTTAATTGTCGAAAAATTGTAGTAATATTTTTGTAAAACGATTTTAACATTTAACTAAAATGGTAATTATAAAATAAACCATTAGGGAATAATGGGTACGGTTGTACTACTTTTTCATCATTTTTTTATAATAGAATTTATTGTTTTTCAAATTATGTAAAAAAATGCATAGATTTTGCAAATAATCTACGAAAGGATTATAGCGTTACTATGGATAAAATAAAAATACTAATATTCAAATTCAAAATTAATTTTCATATTGTTTAATCAAATCATTGGTTAATAGTGAAATTATAAAAATATTGGTTTTTCCAAAAAAAAAATAATACGCTTCATATTCATTGTGGACTATTATAATATCAATTGTCAATTGAAAATCTTATATTCCAAAACTGGCATATGTTGAAATAATATGATAGGCGGCTCAAAATTATGTAAATTACACTTTTTACAAATTATGTTCTCGAATTTATATCGAATAATACATTTTCTGAAGCAAATTTGAGGCAAAGATACTGCAAGATACAAATGAAGTTGCACAATGTACGAGATCTACTTGAAAAATGATAAACTCTAGCTAAAATATATGTTTAAATAATTTGGCCACGAAATTAAGTACAATAAATTTTATTAATAACTAATTTAATTCACATGACAAAAAATTTAATTAATAAAAAATACGAGAAGTTAAATTGATTATTTATTTATAAAAAATATTAATTGATCACTAATTATTGTCTAATAAACAACGTTTCAAATCTGCAAAGCTTTAATGAACTATTTTTATTTAGAAGGAAGCAGATTTTTTCCGGATAGATGGTCATTTATAATTTAATTTTTAGACTAAATCAGGATTTGCCAAACATAAACCTGGCTTGCTAAATTGATCTTTAATCTACCAAGAAACATATCTATTTTTAAAAGGAAATTAATAATATATTGTTAAGACTTATAATTATATAAGTTATTTTAACTGAAAAGCTTATATAAGATCAGTTTCTTAATAATGATTATATCGAAAAATAATAAAAAAAAAAAATTAAAATTTTTTATGTAATTTCTAGTGACTCATGAAAATAGGAAAACCAACCCAACAGGAAACAGCTGAACCAATCTTCAAATACAAAAAAATTTGCACATACAACAAAATCACAGTTACACTATAATTTATTATATTATAATCAAAAAACTTTATCTTATGAAAATCATTCTGTATTTATTTTTTTTATTCAAACAAATTAAATAAATTGCATACAAATAATTTGCATATGGTTGGAAATTGGAAAAAATGGAAGGAAAAATTTGTGCAATAGTATTGATGAAAAAATAAATTTAAATATTTAAGTACCCGGCGAAGAAACTTAAAAAAATTCTAGTGCAAAATATTAAAACAAATAATTAAAACTTTTCAATGTAATTTCTAGTGATCATGAAAATAGGAAAACCAACCGAAGAGGTTAGAGCTGAACCAATCTTCAAATAGAAAAAAATTGCGAATACAATAAAATCATAATTACACTACATGGTAATATTTACATTAGTAATTAAAACTTTGAAAAAATTCATTAGTATTAAATAAAACTATATCATGAATCATTGAATTATAATTCTTGCTATATTTATTTTTATTCAAAAAATTTACATCAATTGCATATAAATAATTTGCATATGTTCGGAAATTAGAAAATATGGAAAGAAAAATTTGTGCAATAATATTGATAGAAAAATAAATTCCAATGTTCTAACTTAACTCTCGAATGAATATAATAAAATTATAATGCAGAACAAAATTTTATAGGATTTAGACCTGCATAAAAAAAACATAAAAAAAGTTAAAATGATAAAATAGTTACAGCAGTAAATAAATAATACATTTGGATACATATTTTTAAATTTGTTCTTTAATTAATTAATCATTGATTTACATGTTTTTTCATATTTTAACCTCACACTCAACCTTACATATTTAAGTGAATATATACTCTAAGATATAAAACAATCGAGAAATACAAATATTATTTTATATCGCCTCCAAAAATGTTCAATGCAAATAATAATATAAATTGATACACTGTTTTTTATTTTGTACCTAAAAATGTGACTTTGAAGATCTCTTCAATCGTTATTTTACTCAAATATTTACCCAAGTGAATTTTTTAGATTCTATTTTTCTCTAATCAATACATGGACTTTATCATAATAATTCTCAAACAAATCTAAAGAAAAATTGTTGATTAAAAATTAAGTTATATTAATTAACCTTAGTTATAAAAATTCAAAAATACAAAATATAAGATAGAAAGAAGACGATAAGGAAAATGTAGATGCGAAAACTTAACCATTTTAATACATTAATACTACAATATAGTTTCATTATTCTTTTTTTTATATTTCAAACATCTCGATTTTGTAGAAGTTTGATCCTAAAATTAAAAATATTTTTATACATATTTTATATTATTTATTTTTTGAATAAAATGTACCTTTTTATTCAAAATTTATCATTATTTAAAAAACACTGCAAGAAAAGTACAAGAAAGTTTCAATTCTGAACTGTAAAAACAGGACAAACAAATTTTCAATTCAAAGTCAAAAACAATTTATAATTTTTTATTTAGGGTATTGTAAAAAACCAATTATATCAAAAGAAATAATACATATCAAACAAGCATCTATTATAATATTTAATTCGGTAGAACTTAAGTCATCCTTGTAATAATGTGTTTTATGCTGTTTTTTCAACAATTTGTAACTGATTCTTTTTACTCCATAAGCGGGGTAAAATGAGACAATCAGGGGGGCAAATAGATATTATGTCTTATTTTTACTTTTGAACGGATTTTAAAAAGTATTACTTAGGCGGCTATTATTCAACCAATGCAAAATATAAATTTTATGGGTAGATGACACTATATATAACCGTGATCTGGTATTTTGTTAAAAACAAAAATTATTTATTTAACTTCTCTGTTATAAAATTGTTAACCTAATTTACTTTTTTATGTTGCTGGTCCTTTTTATCGCTCTCACATGTAAACTTTTATAGAAAGTATATAAAAAAATCTGTTGAATCCAACGTAAAGATAACAGTACATCTTATGAAACAATTAAATAACGTATACAAAAAATTAATATGTAGTCTTGAAAATTAAACAACAGTACTCATAAACTAAAAAAATTAACAACTAAAAAAAATACTTATAGATATAGATTTTCAAACATTCTTGATATCAATGTTGTAAGATGCCTCATCATGTATCTTTTGCCCTTTACTTACAAATATTGTTATTAAAAAATGTTTAACCTTACTTGTTTTTGAGATGTCGGTGTTGGTTTACCTTTTTATAATTTTACAATTTAATTGAGAGTAAATTACGAAAAAAAAATTTGAGGTATGTTAAAAAAAGTAATATGCAAATAGTAATAGATACTAATCATTTTACAATTTTATAACAAAAATCATTTTATCATCGCCAAAGATATCTGTCCTCGAATCTTTTCAAAACTTCAACAATAGAGACGTAATAAAATTGCACAGCAAATGCATATTTAAATAAAGAACATTCAGAAATTCAATTCGTGTAAGTTTTATGACAAAGCATTATATAATAACAGCCCCAGCTCTTCTTTCTCGTCACGCCAACTGGGCATTTCCATAAAAGAATAATAATTCTTTGAAAAACGAGAACAAATTGATATCAGATTTATTAATAGAATTTACCCGAAAATTTTTGGAGTTTTCTTTTGTTGGGAAAGACACTCATTGTCCTGCGATGATGGTTTTTTATTAGCATATTGTTAAAAGGATATGTGCGGGTGATTAAACAATTTCATAAATGTCTTTACGATTCTGAAGACAAGTTTAATTTTACAGTAAGGAAGGATTTCGTTTAAAAGTTTAAAATTAATTCAGCTGGTAATTTGTTTTTGTATTGTATAAATAACGCAAATAAAGAAGTCCTTATTTCTTATTTGCATGAATATAATCTTAATGTCTACACATACCATTTGTAAAAAATGATGTTATCTAATTGTTGAAACTTGCAGTGAACAAAAAAGTCAACCATATTATTGCTTGAATTATATTATAGGAATCAAGCAAGCTTTGTGATTGAGACAGAAATAAAATGACTTGTCATTTTTATATCATAAAATTTTATAATCAATATATTGTATATATTTTTATACAAATGGAATTTATATTATTATATACATAATTATTTCCATACTGGTTACCTACGACATTTGTGATGAAGACAAAAAGGAGATTGAATCAGGAATTAAAAAATATAAACTTTTCGGTCAGATATATTGTAAAAATAAATTTATAAAATTTATTTATTAAAATAAAATCTAAAAATTTTATAATCGGCAATTTTACCAATTCCCGAAAATATTATTATAGAGTAATATTTAAATTATTTTTTAACAATAACATTAATATTTATGATATTATTATTCATATTTATAAAATTTATAATTAATTTGTTGGATTAATATAACAACTTTTTGTTTAGGTTTTAATTTTATATAGTTACTTCAATTTGTAATTACATAGTATATCTACTTTATTAATTTGTCATAGGTTATAATAATCGCAAAAAAATCTGAAATTAAAAATTTTGCATATTCCTACAAAAATCAATTAAAACCTCTTGAATATTTTGACATACCATAGTAAAAATGCATGTGTGTGTGAATAGATTTGCAGACTGATAAAGAAGTAAAGAAAGAACAGGTAGACTGGTGAACAGGTAGACAGGTAGGTGAACAGATAAAATAAAATCAGGCGCAAATATAATGACCAATGACCAATTTGATAAATTCATTCTCAAAATTTCTATAATAAAGAGTATACAACATAATGTAATTTTAAAGTAATTCTGATTACTGAAATAAGTACAAAAAAATAAAAATCTGTATTACCGATAAACTTTCATATTTTTAATATAGATTATTTTTTTCACAATATTATTTTAGTAATTATTTTCATTCCGTTTTTAGTGTACACCTGCAAATTCAGTAACTAAAAATTTCATAATATTAATTCGTCAAGAAATAATAAATATAGATTGTAATATGCGCTCTGTAACAGATTGCTCTATGAAAATTGATTTATGCAACAAATCATATTAATGTAAAAATACAAAATATAATATAGAAAGAACAACGGTCCAAAAAATATCATTTTTTGAATATATAATATAAAAAATTATAGCTAGAAATATAACTCTTTGCTACGTATATTTTATCAAATGTAATTGTCTTATCAGTTGGAACTATTCTTGATCTCAATATTCAGTATTTTTTTAAATGTATTTTTTTAATTTTATTCATTATTAGTTAAAGTTAGTTCTAATGCTAAAAACCCATAATCAGGACAAATTAATTCAAAGTTAAACACATGTTAAGATTTTTAAACACAAAGGCAAAAGGTACAACTTGATGGAAGGTATGTTCAAAATATTGATTTATATGAAATTCAAGAAAAAACATTACTTTATAAAAAATTCATGTTGATTATTATTGAAAAAGTTTTACAGGTATCAATATTTAATTGTGCACATTAAATAATAATACAAAAATTGACATCTGAGATGAACGTTTATCAAAAAAATTGAAGTGTAACAAAGTAGCGTATTTTGGATAATTTGATAATAAAAATTAATACAAATATTTTGATCTAGAATCATAAAAATATTTTTTTAATAAAATATACGAATAAAATATTAAATTATATATATATATATATATATATATATTGTTGTATATATATATATAGATATATATATATATATATATATATATATATATAATATTACTCTATTTACAACGTATTATTATTTTTACAAAATGTTTCATTTTCTGTAAAGTAGACATGTACAAATTAAATACAAACAATATTATTTTTAAATTACTGCACAGAACGTATTTGCATATTTCAAAGACAAATATTTACAAATTATGCAAATTGTTAACAATCAGTATTCAAGTTCATTAAAATATTTACTCATCGTCTGAAAATGACACCAAAATAATCGAAATAAAATAAAGTGCAGATAGAAAAAGATAGAATTTTGGTGCCCACAAAATATATTATAGTATGTCGAGATTATTAATTTTATTAAAAATATTTTTTTACACTAACTTTGTTAAGTAGTTGTTAGTTATATATAAAACTTGGTTAAAGTGTAGTTATAAATTTTGCTAATTTTTAAAATTTTAACAAATTGACATTTCTGTTGATTAAAGGTATAGAAACTTGTAATAAAATTACACGTGGGTTTATTGCAAAATTAGAATTAATATAATCAATATTTTTTTAACATATATTTGTCAAGAATTTCTTCTTTCTAATGTATAAGCAGATTGCAAAATAAAGTCAATTAGAAAAAAAATCTTTATAACCAGTCTATAGTAAGTATATATATATATAGTAGTTGATATTCAATAATGCTATTTGCAGTAAAAAACAAAATTTCCGCTGAAGAGCAGAAATCTCAAAACAACATGAACAAGAAGTCGCCAAATTAGAGTCAGAATTAATTAGAATCAAAAATTTATATTAAAATCTTTGCTACTTTAATCACTGGGTTTTATTTCATTAATATCATTTATAAAAATATGTTAAATAATCTAACAAAAAATACTGCTAAGCACGCTAAGTAACACTCAAAATTAAAAAAAATTGCCAAAAATTCAGACCTTTATTTAAAATAATTTCTTCTTGATCAGAAGAACCATACCAGAACGAGAGCGAAATACTCAACAAAAAAGTTTTTCCAGTCAATTAAATGCAGCAAATTTATTAGCTTGATAAGAAAAAATCATCAAATTTAACATAAAAGCTTTATTAAAAAATCCCCTTTTGTATTTAGTTTTTCTTTATAATATTTTAATAAGCTTAAGTAGATACGCCACTGGAGGTATCTACTAATTTGTAATCAATTATTTTATCATATACTTGTCAGCATTCTCTGCCTAATGTAATATTATATACAGATTGTAAAATAAAATTTAATATATAAAAATATAATATATAAAATATAAATATAATATAAATATAAATATAAATATAAAATATATAATTGCCCTGATAAAATACAAATCAATAACTTATTTTAGAACTACAAAATTTATAATCGGTTTTATGAATTTAAAATTTTATAAAAGTTATTAAAACTGATTCAAACCTAATTAAACGCACAAAAAGATGAGATTAAATATACCATTTCCTTTTACCATTAAATATTATATTGATACTACTCATCAAAGGATCAATTATGTTTACTATTACATTACTATTAAAAGTAACTTAATCCAAATAAAAAAAAAATCAAGCGGCGTGAAGGCTCCTATTGCTTAATTTTATACAAAAATGAAATATTTTCTCAAAAATTATATGTATCAAGGAGTCAAACCTTGTAAAAAAAAGCTTATAGATTTTGACCACATGTTTTGTACGTGGTTTCAATTAGATATGAATATTCACATAGATTTGTTCAATAGTCCTTTATAAGTTGCTTTAACGGAAATAGAGAGACATCTTCAATTATTCTGGTTCAATATATTGTATTTATTTATTAACTTTCCAACTTAGTTTTATATTAGATAAAAAGCGCCTAGAGAAATCATTGAGAGTTATTAAAAAATTTAAAATTTAGATAGTTGGTTATCTATGATTTAAATTATAATTATATATTATAGCTATTTGTGTTTGCATATAAAAATATAATCAGGTTCCAAAGACAAATAATTGCGTCAAAATAAATTTTAACAAAAGTATTGCATAATTACTTTATTTTGTGAAGATAAAGGTTTAATGTCTTGCTTGCAAAAGTAAAAATTGAAAATTATTTTTTTATATATTTAAAGAGAGTAACTGAAGTAAAAGTAACATCGCGAATTAATGATATATGTATATATCAAAATTCTTTGTTTAAATCATGACATATGTCTATAATTACTGTCTTTAAAAAAAAATGTAATTTCATCTACTTTTAAAGATAATATTCCAGGAAACGTAAAACAAATATTTAATCAAATAATAGCAACTGTTACATCAAATCATATAGGCAAAAATGTTCTACGAAAACATAAAAAATTTATTTAAAAATCTCTGTATGTAACTGCTAATTTTAATTCAAACTTTATATGATTTGATTTGATATATATATATATATATATATATATATATATATATATATATATATATATACATATATATATATATATACATATATATATATATATATATATATATATATATATATATATATATATATAATCAATTGTACACAAAATAGAAAATAGTTTAACTAAAAAATATTAAAAAATGCCAAAAAGATTTGAAAACTATTAAATTAAAAACTATCAAATATAAAATTTTCCATCGACTATAATGATGATTGTTCTAATAAAAAGGTTCCACTAAATTTTCAGGAGAATGAGTTTAAAGTTAGTATAATTCGTAAAAATAGAAAACAATCCAAATTTACATTTTCTGAATAATAAATTGGCTTTTGATACAAATCATCTTACCAAAAAAAAATGTCATCAGAATTTGCAGGTGCATGTTTTATGCATTTAAAATTTTCAAGATAGATTTTCTGTTTTCAGCTTCAATAAAAAAATATTTTGTTTATAAATTTGATATATTTGTTGTAATTTTGTTGGCTTCTAATACGTAGAGTTGTCAATTTTAATTTTCAGAAGTTAAAATCAAACCCTTAAAATTGCTAATAAAATTTGCCTTAATTTTGCTACAATCTTGTGCAAATTTAAGATTAATAAGATTTGTTCCTACAGTTTTCATAACTTGAAAATTTTTCATCTGTTCGGTTTACACTATAAAATTGTATTCTTATTTATTTATTATTTTTTATAGTAATAATATAATCATTCTATCAAGTAAATCTATTTTTGCAAATAATATTTAAATGAAATTTTCAGAATTACTTTAGATATTGTATATATACCTAAATTATAAATGATGACATTAAAGTTTCTTGGTTCCATTGTATATAAATTAAAATAAATAAATATCAAATTTTAAAATTAAAATAAATATCAGATTTCATGTACTCAATGTAATAGATGATTACATTATATAGGTAATAAATAATTATTTTTAAGGAATTTTCTTCATGCTAAAGTTTATGTGCTCTATATCAATTCATTCATTTTTTTAAAATAATGTTGCAAAATGTGTGATTATAATTAAAACACATAAAAATCACAATGAATTGAATTGTTCGAAAATGAAGGTGCAAGTAATTTAAAAACAAATTAAAATATTTTTTTATTCTGGAGAGGTAATTTAAACCAGATAAAATAAATACCATTATATTTGGAATGAATCCTCACTTGTCAAGGCAACTGATCTTTTATCTTTGTTATTTAATTTCATAAATAATTTTTTATTTATAAAAAAAAACTTTTTTTCGTTATTGCCATTTTTGCATCAAATTTGGATAAACCTATTTAATCCAAATGATTAAATAAATGATTATTGCATCATTGCATTGCATCATGTATTATAAAACTTCAATAAATCATCATACTCTTAAAAATAAATGAGTCAGAATCAAGTACCAAATATGATTTTTAAAAATTTGACAACGATTTAAACATCACCAGTTTCAAGTGCAAAAATGCTTTGACCATAAAATGATAAAAAATGATAAGTTATACCATTCAACTTTTATAATAATTAAGAAGCAATCAATTATTTTCTCATATTTAATATAAAAGTTTATATAGTAAAAATCGATAATAATTTTTTCAAATATTTACATTAGTTCAATATAATTTACGGTTATATATACACATAGTATAACGACATATTAAAAAAAATGTTGCTTTGATTTTAAAATAAGTTTGTATGAATATATTTTTTTTAAATAAATAATTGTAAAAATAAATTTATTTAATTTAACAACTAATTTCATACTATTTCATATAATAAATGATCTCAAAAAGTAATTATCCTCAAGTTACGGGTTATTTATTATTCAAAAACAATTATAAAAAGTTAGGAATATTTGTAAAAAAAATATTTATAAAAAAAATGTTGCTTTGATGTTAAAATCAGTTTGTATGAATATATTTATTTTAAATAAATAATTGTAAAAATAAATTTATTTAATTTAACAACTAATTTCATACTATTTCATATAATAAATGATCTCAAAAAGTAATTATTCTCAAGTTACGGGTTATTTATTATTCAAAAATAATGATAAAAAGTTAGGAATATTTGTAAAAAAAATATTTATAAAAATACTGCATCATATATTATATATCAAATAAGAAACTTTTATTTTTATGTTGTACTATAACAAAAATTTTCTGTTTTTATTCTAAAATTTTAATACTATGTGAAATTATAAATTAATAATTAATGCCAAAATTTATTTATATTTGAAAAAATGCAGATTTTAATCTACTTATATAAACCACATCTACCATAGATATCAAAAAGTTACTAACATTTAAAGAAACTTAAATACTAGTAACATTATATGAAACAATCAAAAGTTACAAATTATTAATTTACAATTGTTATGAATTTCCATAATGTCACGAACTTTTTAATGTTATATCAAATATATGTTATAATAAATAAACGATTTTTCTAATATTCTGTAAAATCAATCGTTTCACCAAAATACGGGTTTTCAAATTAATTAATATCAATTAAACTAATTAATATCAAAATAATTAATTTCAATAGTACGAGAAAATATAAAAAAATATCCAGATATTATTAATGCCAAAATGTTACTAATACTTGTAAAAAAAATTGTTGTTAAATATTTCATTTTAAGTTATGTCAAAATAATATGTTGTAAATAATAAAACTTCAATTTTCTGTAATTCTGTAAAATCAAACGCTTCGTCATTAAATTTTCGAAAACACGCCTTTAAATTTGAAATATGAGTTTTCAATTTTATTTTTATAGAATATGCAGCTGAATGCAGGTCTTCTCATCAGTAAGATGTCATAAAGTTGCTTAGAATTTTTGCTTTTAATAAAAATTAGACATCAAACGAAAAACAATGAAAATTGCCACCATGATTGAAAGTGAGATTACAATTTTCTTTTAATAAAATATAATATATAAGTTTATTCTAATAATCGAATAATAATGACGTGGATTGCCAAAAAAATTTCCAATTTACTTCGTAAAATGTTTAGAAAAAGTAATATTCATGACAAGTAAATAATATTTAAGTGGTTTTTTACTGCCAAATTGGCTAATATGTAATATCCTAGATAATCGTAGCTAAAACGTAATATATTAATATCTTCTACATGGGTTTCAACCACAAGTCTCCCAAAAACATTGCTAATAAGCCATATATCAAGATATGATTATCAAAAAATGTGTTTTAAAAATGAATAATAGTGTGCCATTTGCCTAACATTTTTTGTCGATAACAACGAAGGTAATAGTGATGAGAATGCAACGACCATTCTGACTATGATTAAAATATAGAATTATGTTACTGAAATATATAAATTTAATTTAACAAAAAATTAATAAAAAAATGAGTAATAGTGACCGCTAATAAGGCTATACCTTTGAGAAGGGTTTAAGCTAGAAATCTCCAAAAAATATATTGTAAAACTTCTACGATGCCTTAAGACATTTTTGATGGATGTCGTAACAATGTATCATCTCATTGTCACCAATACAGTCTGATTGGAATAAAATTTTCAAATTCATTTTCATAATAAGTTTATAAAAAAGTACTTTATTGAAATTAATATTAGAAAGACATTTGCTAAACATTTTTTCTTAATAGGAATGATTATAATAGTTACGAGATTCCATAGTGACCATTCTGACCATGATTGAAATAGAAAATTATGTTACTGAAATCTATAGTTTTATTTTAATAAAATCGAGTGATGAGGACGTGGTTGAGGAAAAAAATTACCAGTTTTCTAGGAAAATCAAAAAGAACTAGTTGGTTTGGTATTTAGCCTTGAGGCAAGTTACATGAACTCCCGATATGTGTAAATAATTGACTTAATCAAAAAAAGTGTAAATAATATACTTCATCAATCCTACTTTAAAAAACGATAATAATTTTAGTAAAGTTTGACGAATTTTTAAAATTAAACGAGTTGTCATAGGGCCGTAATATTTTAGTATGACCTAGAAAACTATGGTATCTACCGTCAAAAAAAAAATCATAAAAATCGTCAATTTTTTTTTTTTAAACGTTATTACAAGAAAACGGCCCGGCCGATCTTTACCAAAAACTAATCAGCACGATTCCCAATCAATATCTATCGAATGGTTTTTGAATTTTCAGAATCGATTTAGAATTGCGGGCTAAAACGTGGGCGAAAAATTTTTCACTTTTCTGCAATTTACAACGACGAAACGGCCCGGCCGATCGCCGCACAAACTCAGAGACGATAGTCCTCATCGAGATACATCAAATGGCTTTTAAATTTTTAAATCGGTCCAGTCATTTTTGAGAAAACGTCGATTTACGGCAAAAAATCTGTTCACATACACACACACACACACACACATACACCCACACACACATACTTTTCCAAATTTGGTCTCATTCGATTCAGAATGGCTTGAAACGTCGAGAAAACATAAAATTAGCGAATCGGATTTTTGATGAAAACATAAACTTCTCCTTCGGGAAGTTAAAAAAATTAAGTGGCTTTGCATGTAGCAATTTACACTGTTAAGGTACATACTGCCAAATTGGAGATTACTAATAGACATGGGTACCAACAACATTGTTAAGCGTAATGAAATCTTGATGAGTAATAATCCATTAACCATTTTGACCAATGATTGAAAAAGAGAATTATATAATTTTATTTTGATAAAATCGAATGATGACCATGTGAAAAAAATTTACCAGTTTTCTTCGTAACAAGCCTAGCATAGGCCTTGGAAAAGTAATGTTGATAACAATTAAAAAGTGACAATTTGTGACAATTTACAATCTCAAAGTACATACTGCCAAATTGGCGAACACTAATAGATAGTAAAATCTTCTACTTGGGTTCCGCGCGAAGTTCTTTCTCAAAGGTGTCATCCCGATAATTGAGAGGTACAATGAGAAAATATAAGGAAAAAAATTTCAAATTCATTCTACACGTAATTAGAATAGAAAACACACCTTATTATAATGAAATTTAGAGTGGTCTTTGCTAAGCATTTTTTTAATAATAAAAAAAAATCAAATGTGCGGTCCTGATTATGATTGAAAAGGAAAATTAGGTTACTGAAGCATAAAATTTAATTTTACGTGGAAAAAAATGACCAAATAATTTGCTTTGGCATTTTAAGCCTTGGAAAAAAAATGTTGATAACAATTAGGAATAATATAAGTGGTTGTGACAATTTACAATCTCAAAGTACATACTGCCAAATTGGCAAACACTAATATATAGTAATATCTTCTACTTGTGTTCCGCGCAAAGTTCTTTCTCAAAGATGTATTCCCGAAGATTTAAAGGTACAATAAGAAAATATAAGGAAAAAAATTTTCAAATTCATTCTATATGTAATTGGAATAGAAAAGCATCTTATTATAATGGAATTTAGAGCGGTCTTAGATAAACATTTTTTAATAATGAAAAAAAATCAAATGTGCGTTCTTATTATGGTTGAAAAGGAAAATTAGGTTACTAAAGTATAAAATTTTATTTTATGTAGAAAAAATTGATCAAATAATTTGCTTTAGGAAATTATTGGAAAAAAATCTTGGAAAAAAACTGTTGATAACAATTAGGAATAATATAATAATAGGTAATAATATCTCCTACATGGTTCAACGCAAACTTCTTCAAGATTTTGGACACATTCAAGGAGGATCTCGGAGTATTTGATGACAACCAAATAAAATAATATTTCTTATGGTTGGATAATGCATATTAATTCAATGATACCTAGGAATGTGTTTTTAGAAAATTGGCAATACCTGTTTCAGTGGTGGAAAGGAAATTTAGTAATAGCTACTTCATTTATATGTCCATAATTTCTCAAGCCTTTCAAAATTGTTTACTAGTATTTAAAAAAAAAAAATTTGATTATGCAAATTGTTTTTTTTTTAATAATAAAACTGCTTCTAAAATATTGTATGATAACGAGATTTTCGAAAAAAAAATTGTTTTAAAAAAGTAAAATAAATATGTTACTGAAATATATAATTTTATTTTAATAAAATCCAATAATAACCCTGAAAAAATTAACCAGTTTTCTTCGTAATAAGTCCAGCATAGGTCTTGGAAAAGTAATGATGATAACAATTAAAAAAAAAGGTTTTTTTGTGGCAATTTACAATCTCCAGAGACATACTGCCAAATTGGCAAACACTAATAGATAGGAATATCTTCTACTTAAAAATCTTTCTCAAAGCTATTCCTGATGATTTAGATACAATAAGAAAATTCATTATACATGTAATGAGAATAGAAGAAACTCCTTATTATGATGAAATATTACAGTTCTGAACCTACTTTTAATAATGAAAGGCGTTCTGATTTTGATTGAAAAGGAAAATTAGGTGCCTGAAATAAATAATTTTATTTTAATACGTGGAAAAAATCGATCAAATAATTTGCTTTTTGGACACATTCAAAGAGGATCTCGGGGTATTTGATGGCAACGAAATAAAACAATCTAATCGGAACAAAATATTTTTTCATGGTTAGGGATAATGCATATTAATTCATTGATACCTAAGAATACAGTTTTAGCAAGTTGACATTACCTGTTTCAGTGGTAGAAAGGAAATTTAAAAGTAGCTATTTTATTTATATGTCCATAATTTTTTAAGCCACTAAGACTTATTATTTTCAAAATTGTTTACTAGTATTAAAAAAAAAATCTTGTTTGATAATGCAAATTGTTTTGAATCAATAATAAAACTTGTTCCAAAGTATTGTATAATTTACGAGATTTTCGAAAAAAAGAAATGATTATAGAAAAGTAAACTAAATATGTTACTGAAATATATAACTTTATTTTAATAAAATCCAATGATGACCTGTGAAAAAAATTGACCAGTTTTCTTCGTAACAAGATTAGCATAGGCCTTGGAAAAGTAATGATACATTAAAAAAAATATATGCGGTTTCTTTTCTGGCAATTTACAATCTCAAACGACATACTGCCAAATTGGCGATCAACTAATAGAAGGTAATATCTTCTAAGTTCTTTCTCAAAGCTATTCCCGATTATTTAGATACAATAAAAAAAGAAGAAATAGTCTGATTCAAATAATATTTTAAAATTGATTATACATGTAATGAGAATAGAAAAAACTCCTTATTATGATGAAATTTTAGAGTGCTGAACATTTTTTTAATAATGAAAAGCGTTCTGATTATGATTGAAAAAGAAAATTAGGTTACTGAAGTAAATCGATCAAATAATTTGCTTTAGCATAAACGTTGGAAAATAAAATGTTGATAACAATTAGGAATAATATAAGTGGTTTTTCCTGTGGCTATTTGATGACAACCAAATAAGATGAAATAAAACAATTGGAATAAAATATTTCTTATGGTAGGATAATGCATATTAATTCAATGATACCTAGGAATGTGTTTGTAGACTTTAAATAATACCTGTTTCAGTGGTGGAAAGAAAATTTAGTAGTAGCTATTTTATTTACATGTCCATAATTTTTCAAGCCACTAAGACTTATTATTTTCAAAATAGTTTATTGGTATTTAAAAAAAATTGTTTGGTAATGCAAATTGTTTTATTTCTATAATAAAACTGCTACCAAAATATTGTATAATTTACGAAATTTTCAAAAGAAATGGTTTTAGAAGAGTAAAATAAATATTTACTAAAAAAGTGGTATATTCATTTCTGACATGATTGCTTCGCCTTTTTAAAAAAAATTATGAAAAGAGACATATATGTAAATACCACATTCATCACAGATCTAGAAGAACCAATTAAATGTAATTTTCTATATAAAAAGTTCTGCAAAAATAAAAATAACATTAGTTTTAAGTTATCATTTTTGTTTTATTGGAAGTTCATTCTATATCATATATTTTTGTAAAATTCGCGGCTATGTAAAATTTTACATTTTAAAGCATGTTTAATATCAAAGCTTTAGCTGTTTTTTAAATCAAACGATTTTAAAAACTATTAAATAAAAAAATGTATTCTATTAAAAAGTTGAATCTCAAGTTATATAAAATACATAAAGCAACTTAAATTTATATATATATATATATATATATATATAATTCATAAGAAAAATGCTCAAGTTGATTTGATTAATATCTAATATAAAATTAATATATTTTTATAATCAAAAACAGAATGTGGAAAGAATTTTGCTGGAGCTGACAAAAACATAGTGTCACAACTAGTTCAATAAAAAATTATATTATTATTTATATTTTTATTTGACGCATTAGCCAAAAAATAATGTCACACGCACAAATATATATATAATATATATATATATATATATATATATATATATATCCGAATATGCCATATCATTTTAGATTACTGTCTCAGTTTTCTTAAAATCGCTGAATTGATTTTTTTACATACATATTTTTATAGGTGAAAAATGATTTACGATTACCAATTAAAATATTTGCATCTAATAAAACTCATTTAATATTTTTGTCCCTCGATGAACTCGATGAAGAATTTTTAATATTTATATTTTGTAAAAGTATGTAACCAAAATAAAATTATTATTTTATGTATATGCATACAAGTATATACAAAGAAGAATCAAAGACTACAAATAAAAATGATGTATGTAATTATATACAAATATATGAATATAATTATTTAAAATAAAATTTAAGATCTTCGCATCTTATAAATCTTATTTATCACTATTATTAATAGAGTTGATCTAACCTAAACTGTAACATATGTGGAATTTAAATCTAAATATCAGAATTATTATGAATTCTATTTCACATAAAATAAATACCTAAAAACCATAAAATCACAATCAGCACACTTTCATCTACCAGCCCGTATGTTTTTTAATGCATTTATAATTTCGATATCGATGTTGTACATAATTAATAGGTTCGAATTAAAATAGTACAATTCGATTTCCCACAAATGGTACAGGAATGCAATTCATCATGGCCAGTTAGTTATGAAACACTTTTTCACAGAAAAACACAAATAGAATTTCATAAATAAATAAATAAATATATATATATATATATATATATATATATATATATATATTGCTGGATATGAGTACTGCACTCTACTAGAAAAATGTTCGTTTTGCGATTTAATTTAATTCACATCGTGGTGGAATAGAGTTGTTAATAAACACCAAAACTTTTTCAATTTACTAGTGTAGTTTTAAAAATATGATTGATTGGAGGATGTATATATGGAATGTTGTATTGCATTTACAATTTTATAATAAAATCGTGGTATTGAAAATATTCTCTACATGCTGCTGACTATCGATGTCTACAAATTAAATCGAATACTCAAAAAAATAAGCAACTTGCAGATTGTTTTTATGGTAATTTCAAAATATATAATAAAAGACAATATTTTTGATTGAATGTTCTGGTATTAATAACACAATGCTTTACTGAACGTATTAAAAATTTCGTTAAAATTTAGAAAAATTAAATCATACATTTTGAAAAATATAATGTACAAAAAATCAAATCCGTGAAGGATAATTTTTAATGATATATAATTATAAAATCATACATAGAAACTAAACTCAATATGCTGTCCGACACAAACATTTATCTAGATATTTCCAAATTTCTTACAAAACAATATAAAATATGCAAAAATCTTACATTTAGTAACTAGTTACTTGAGAAATATTATTAGGCAATTTTAGTCACTTTATAAATACAAGAAAAACATGGTAATACAAGAAGTCAAACATTAAGTTCAATTTCAAATACGTTATATTATATTTAAAAACAGTTAAATTTAGTATAAATAATAACTTGATTAGAAAAATTATGTTATCAGAATTTCAATATTTGGCATTGATTTTGTGTTTATTAATATTATTTTCACCTGAATTATGTCGCCCATTCAGTGTCATATCAGTAGAATTTACAAATAAAATTTAGAATAGTACAAATAAAAAAAAATACTACATATATATATATATATATATATATATATATATCTAAAAATATTTTTTACAATATAAAACTCCAGAGAATTTAAATATCGTTTCCTTTACTTATTCAACATTCAATATAAAAAAAAATTATTTGTGATAAATACTTGCCAGGCGTGCTATATTTATGGATATAGGGAAAAAGTATGACGAATACGTGAAAATATCATTTAATTCGGTTTTTATTAAGCCATGTTTTATGTTTACCTATATATAAAACCAAAATTAATATGAGTTTTCTAAATGTTTTTTTCTCTCTTCGGAATTAATACAAAAAAGTCATGATTAGAGATGTAGCATCGTAAAATTCAATTATTTATTACTGTTTCTTATTTAAAAAAGTTTACTAAAAATACTTATTGCAATAACCGAGATAAAAAAAATACAGAGTCAATTATTAAAGGCATATGGTTTTAAAAGAAATTTTATTAGACAATTCTGAAACTGAAAACAAATTTGCTGAATTGTAAAAAAGATATTATGGCTATTTCTTGTGGAAATATAATATTATTCTAAGTTCTATATATATAAACGTTATACTAGCAATAATTATTAATGATTTACGAATTCAAGAAAAAATGTCAAATTTTGTAAAATTTATTTTTGAAATTAAATTGTAGTTTTATTAAATGAGCTCAGGTTTTGTTATGTTAATCACAAGAATTACGCAGAATTAAAAGTATGAGTTTCCTAAATTTCAAAAAATTTGAAAACTATATAAGGAAAATTAACAATTGCTATGTAGCTTTATAAAAATACGATTATTTAATACTGGTTCTTATGTAAATAAGGTAAAATATAGAGTCAAATATTGAAGGCGTAATATAGTTTTTATATGAAGTATAATAATTAGGCAAACCGACTATTTTATATGTAGTTATTTAGTCTACACAAAAAATGAAAAGAAGTATGATAAATTGTAAAAAAGATATTATTGAATTTTTATGATGGTAATTTTATAGTGTTTATTCTGAATAGTAATAAATAATTCAAATGTAGCATTTTAAACTAATTATATATTATTCTAAATGTCGAGACAGAAATAAATTGACTTCTCGTCATTTTTATATCCTAAAATTTTATAATCAATAAATTGTATACATTTTTATACAAATGGAATTTTTTATGAATATGAAATAAAAGTCAAGTTATGTAAATCTTTATTTTCATTTTTGAATGGAATTGTGGTTTTATTATATAAGTTTAGGTCTTGGTTATGTTATCCAATATATAGAATTAAAATAAGTATGAATTAATAAAAGTATTTTTTAAATTTCAAAAACTTAAATAACTTAAATACCAAAAATAAATATGTAACTTTATAAAAATACGAGTATTCATTACTAGCTCTTATTTATAAGTGTACCAAAAATTAAATATAAAATATAGAGTCAAATATTTAGAGAAATTTAGTTAGACAAACCGACTACCATATATTTTGTTTTTTAGTCTACACAAAAAACGAAAAGAAATATGATGAATTGTGAAAAAGATAAAAATTTTATAATAGTATTCATCCAAGACAACATACCTAATGATAATTGTACAAAAGCTGCATTATAAATAATTATTATTATAGGCTATTGCTTACATAAATTTTAATATATTTAATATGTATATTATATATATATATATATATATATACATTTATATTTTTTATAAGTTATTTAAAATATTTAAAAAACATAAAACTGCAAACCATTATTTTGTACGATTAACATTTAACAAAATTAAATTTGCTGACTTCTCGAATAAATGCAAAGACTAAAGTTCGTTATTAGATGCGCCAGATACTAGATAGTACTGCAAAAATATTTTTGATTAAAATAATACTTACAGAAAAAAACATTTGAGTAGTAGAGTCAACCAGCGCATTTTGCAATTTATTTCTTCAGATGGAAAGTCTCATCAGCAGCAATATACCAAAAAATAGCCACGAAAAGATGAAGTTCTACAAGGTTGTGCATTCAAAGTATGGATTAATATCAAAAAATATTTTTATAAAAGATGTTAATATATAAAAATATAATGATGCTAAATGATGCCTCTACTAAAAAGTGTATTAATAATATTTGGAAGAGTCGCAACCTTACCTTTATTCTAGACAAACAGTGACTACGTTGTCAAAATGTTCAGTTTCTTGGAAACATTGTAAAAAACATTAAAACAAAATATATACGAAGAAGAATGTACTGAAATTTAGTGTAAGTTGCAAAAGTTAAATATCCAGATGCGAAAAAGATCAGGTAATTTTCATACCATGGTTGAAGTTGTATTCAAATGAAAGTATTCAAATATTGCTATAACTTATAAATTATCTATCTGCTATAACTTTTACAGGTAAAAATTTTTTATGGGCAACTATATTTAGAGGACTGACATTTTAAAGTGCGAGAAATATTGTATACAATGAAAAGTTTCAATAAAATTAATATGCAAAATTAATATGCAAACACAAAACAAACTTGTGAAAAATAATTGATTTTTACAGCTGGTTTCTGTATGTTGTTGGTTTGACCTACAATGTGGTTCATGTAAAAAATTATTTGTTCCATTTAAAATTTTTAGCTGTTTTATATTTTTATATTCACTGAAGGTATGCTAGATTTATTACACTCGTTGCATTTGCTATTCTATGGCGATAAAGAGAAAAATATTAATTAATTTTTGTTTTGATACTGTGAACAAATTAAAAAAAATGATTAAGGATGGAAATGCTGTCAAAAATAAGACGTTAGTACAAGATTTCAAGAAAAAGGAAGTGGCAGACAACTGTTATAACTAATTTAAAAATTTTGTATTTTTTTAAATTAAAACTAATTTTGTTTCAAAAGTACGTATTAATTTACAGCAAGAATTTGGTGTAATAAGATACATATTAGAGTGTGAAATAAAATTGACTTTATCACGTTATTTATAAGTATATTTATTATTATATTTATTATTTTTATTTATATTTATAGTTAAAATAATGTACTGTAATATGCCGGCAAGTTCCATCAAAAGTTGATGCATTTGATAAATCTTGTAAAATGGTAATAATTGATAATTTTATTATTGAAAATTTTCGGATAGGAAACGAATGAAAAATACATCATTTATACTAAGAATTAGTTTTATTCACATTATTTTTTATTTATGTTCAGAAAATTTATTTTATTCAAGAGTGTACACATCAACGGTGATCAGTAGATAGACAACCAAGAATACATCTATACGGTACATATATACTACAAGTACTTATTTTAAAATTTAATGATATTTTTAAATAAAAACTATTAGCTTGTAAAATTCGAGTTTTTTCAAAACGTATTGTTCCGATGATAGCACCAAATTAACTGAATACTTAGTTGACATTTTAATAAAAGAGTAATGAATTGAATAGTTAATCTATGGATTGCATTGAAAGACGCTGAAAGTATAAAAATGCATTTTTGATAGTTTTAATTTTTCAAATCAAATTTTTGAAAGTCAAAAGCAGAAACTACTAGGTACGGTAGAGCCACTTTTTTTATTCGGCAATAGTTTTGTTAATTTGCCAGATTGCTAGAAGAAAAAAATGACAATTTGAGAATTTGTTTATGTGGAAGTACTAAAATTATAGAAGTACGTAAATAAGTAAAAAGATAGTTTAATGTTTTATGAAAATCTATTTAAAATTATGATTTCAAAACTATAAAAAATGTCATGACATAATATTTGTTTCTATATAAAAACCATGGCCTTGATTCCTTTGATAATGTCTTTAAATGTGATAAATCAGCTATAAAATCATATCATTGAAGAAAAAGGCTAGTTAGGGGTGTGGACGGGAAAAAAAGTAGGTTATTAATAAAAACAATAGATATAAAACAACAAAATGGTTTATAGCGACTATTATTGTCATAAATATATAACACAACAACAAAGTAGAATCATTTAAACAAAAAGCCTATGAATATGATATAACAAAATACAACAAAACATATTGTTTTAAACAAAGTTAATAAAAATCTTTATATTTTTTTTTCTTCTATTGAACCTTTCTTTCCTTCTTTCTTTTGTATTTTGTCTTAGTTAAGTTTATTTTTTGTTCATACTCACCCGAAAAGGACAAGGTCCACAACCACGTGTCACAATCGTACCCAATACATACTTTTGAAAACAAATCATCGATATAACTGACCTAAATTATATTAATCAGGCAAAAACTAATTACTAGTGATTAACTACTAACTATATGAAAGTAGCAAACAAAGTGATCTTTTTATATACAAGCGAAAGTTACTAAAAAAAATTAACAAAAAATTCTTTTGATCATGTTAATGTAGGGCGGTGACTCATGCAGTTATGGAACTTGTTCGAATAAACATACTGCACGTTTCTTGCATTGGACCTCATTTTTAGTATAGTTTAGCTCATATGGGCTGTCATTGCCGTACCCCGGAACAACAGTATCCAGTCACCCTTGCTAAGGAATATAATTTCCACGTAAAAAA
>NW_020537758.1:32431960-32468208 GCF_003426905.1 Ctenocephalides felis | reverse complement strand
GAAAAAGGAAGTGGCAGACAACTGTTAACTAATTTAAAAATTTTGTATTTTTTTAAATTAAAAACTAATTTGTTTCAAAAGTACGTATTAATTTACAGCAAGAATTTGGTGTAATAAGATACATATTAGAGTGTGAAATAAAATTGACTTTATCACGTTATTTATAAGTATATTTATTATTATATTTATTATTTTTATTTATATTTATAGTAAAATAATGTACTGTAATATGCCGGCAAGTTCCATCAAAAGTTGATGCATTTGATAAATCTTGTAAAATGGTAATAATTGATAATTTTATTATTGAAAATTTTCGGATAGGAAACGAATGAAAAATACATCATTTATACTAAGAATTAGTTTTATTCACATTATTTTTTATTTATGTTCAGAAAATTTATTTTATTCAAGAGTGTACACATCAACGGTGATCAGTAGATAGACAACCAAGAATACATCTATACGGTACATATATACTACAAGTACTTATTTTAAAATTTAATGATATTTTTAAATAAAAACTATTAGCTTGTAAAATTCGAGTTTTTTCAAAACGTATTGTTCCGATGATAGCACCAAATTAACTGAATACTTAGTTGACATTTTAATAAAAGAGTAATGAATTGAATAGTTAATCTATGGATTGCATTGAAAGACGCTGAAAGTATAAAAATGCATTTTTGATAGTTTTAATTTTTCAAATCAAATTTTTGAAAGTCAAAAGCAGAAACTACTAGGTACGGTAGAGCCACTTTTTTTATTCGGCAATAGTTTTGTTAATTTGCCAGATTGCTAGAAGAAAAAAATGACAATTTGAGAATTTGTTTATGTGGAAGTACTAAAATTATAGAAGTACGTAAATAAGTAAAAAGATAGTTTAATGTTTTATGAAAATCTATTTAAAATTATGATTTCAAAACTATAAAAAATGTCATGACATAATATTTGTTTCTATATAAAAACCATGGCCTTGATTCCTTTGATAATGTCTTTAAATGTGATAAATCAGCTATAAAATCATATCATTGAAGAAAAAGGCTAGTTAGGGGTGTGGACGGGAAAAAAAGTAGGTTATTAATAAAAAACAATAGATATAAAACAACAAAATGGTTTATAGCGACTATTATTGTCATAAATATATAACACAACAACAAAGTAGAATCATTTAAACAAAAAGCCTATGAATATGATATAACAAAATACAACAAAACATATTGTTTTAAACAAAGTTAATAAAAATCTTTATATTTTTTTTTCTTCTATTGAACCTTTCTTTCCTTCTTTCTTTTGTATTTTGTCTTAGTTAAGTTTATTTTTTGTTCATACTCACCCGAAAAGGACAAGGTCCACAACCACGTGTCACAATCGTACCCAATACATACTTTTGAAAACAAATCATCGATATAACTGACCTAAATTATATTAATCAGGCAAAAACTAATTACTAGTGATTAACTACTAACTATATGAAAGTAGCAAACAAAGTGATCTTTTTATATACAAGCGAAAGTTACTAAAAAAAATTAACAAAAAAATTCTTTTGATCATGTTAATGTAGGGCGGTGACTCATGCAGTTATGGAACTTGTTCGAATAAACATACTGCACGTTTCTTGCATTGGACCTCATTTTTAGTATAGTTTAGCTCATATGGGCTGTCATTGCCGTACCCCGGAACAACAGTATCCAGTCACCCTTGCTAAGGAATATAATTTCCACGTAAAAAACAAATAGTAGGGCGCATGGTATCGTGCCTCAAGACATAACTTCCCGTACCAAAAATTATTATTTTTTAAAAAAGATTAACATTGTTGAAGAAAATTTACTTCGAACAAATTAGATTTTTGACAAAAGTTTTACTTTTTGAAAAAAATACTTTTGAAGAAAATGTATTATGAAATATTTTGGAATTCTGAACTTTTTCCAAGCAATCGTACTGCTTTAACTGCATATAGAGACGAGATATCGAAGCGAATAAGCATTGGTACGGAACCCATAGGAATGTAAACATTTTTTTTTACTTTTTTCACTAGATTTCCGAAACCGCTAGACCTGCCTTTATGAAAATTTTATCAGTTCTTCATCTTGTTAATACAAGTAAAAGGTTTTTGAAATATTCAAATCGGACGCTCCGTTCTCTTAAAAACTGTGTTACGGTTTTTGGCACTTTTTGCCCCATAATTTCGGAACGGCTAGACCTGCTTTCGCTAAAAACTAATCAGCACGTCTCCTTATCAATACGAATCGAATGTTTTTTGAATTGTTCAAAACGCTTCATCCGTGTTCCCGAAATCGTCGACGAAAATTTTGTATCCGGACACACATACACACGCACACAGACATACATGAACACACACACATACATCCATCTTTTCTAAGGTATGCCAAAATATTCAGGAACCTCTGAAACGTAAAGATATAAAAAAAAATTCATTTTCGTTTTTTTTTGCGATTACTATAGCTTACCCTACGGGAAGTTAATAAGTGAGATGTTTAGAACGGTAAAAAAAATTACAGTTGAAGAATCTTTCGTATATACATTTTAAGAAGAAATTACTCCCCCATCCCTGTTCCTGTTCTGTAAGGACATATGTGTACCGAATGACGTCAGGATTCTTTTGTTGCGTTCCTGATATCAAACAAAAGACATCCGGGACGGAGCACAACAATGGAGCCTCGTTTTGGACATGCTTTAGACACATTTAAAAATATCAGCGCATAAACGATGGGAATTATATTTTCGGTCACATTACTATGTAATATAACTGATTTTATTAATGGACATAAAAGTAATTGATCGGAATCCGTGGGATATTGATCTTGGTCTCCTACTCAATACTTGCTCTAACTACTCAAATTAAGATTTGTGCCAAGTGTAAATATATCTCAAAAATCTATATGAATGAGCTTAGTAAGTAATAGAAATTAAAATTAAATCTAATAAAAAACGTATAAAATAGTTGATCTGTACTTTTGTTACGTAGTTATAGAATTTATTAAAACTCTCCTTCGATAATTCAGTTTGTTGGGTTATAATTTAACCCTTTGTAGCTGTGGACTGTATTAAACACTGATTTGTTTGTATATTATGTATTTGTTGCAGTTCTAATTACAATCACTGATTTGTTACTAAGTTATAATGAAAGAAGATATATTTATTTTTATTGGTTATTTACATGTTGTTAAGCGGACTTTACTTTTAGAAGTGAACAACTAGTTCAATTAAAACACTCCGCTACTCTCTCTACCATGGGTAGCAACCATTCCGTGCAAAGCTTAATGCCCTGAAGTTTGTCACCTTCTTGGCTAATATAATAAAACAAAAAGACGTCCGAACATGATCAGCATCTAAGTCACATAGGTCAATTTTCTGATAGCTTTCAGCTTTTATCTAACTACTTTAACATGATACCCAACCATTTAAGTTTATAACACGAACAAAATCTTTTGCACTTCAAGTTTCACTTTTCATTTATAATTCAGACTTGTCATCATCAAGCTAAACTATAATCACAATCTACTATAAATGATTTTCTTATAATTATATTGTTGTTCAAATAACTATGTAATATAACTAATTTTATAAATAGACATAAAAGTAACTGATAGAAATCTGTAGGATTTGCATTGGTCTGTTCTCAGATAAAATCTAATCAACTTAAAATTGTGCACTGCATGAATTACATTTCAAATTAATTCAAATAGACTTATGAAGTAATTAAAATTAAAATTAAAATTAATTCTAACACTACTATGTAGCAGGTGTTATTAAAAAATATAAAATTATTTGTGAAAATCTAATTTACTGATAGCATTGATTTTTTATCTCACTACTTCAGCATAATTCACGATATCTTTAGAGCAGTTCTTGAATTTTTAAAATAAATACATTCTTAGGTAAAACGTGATCCACAATTTTAGCACTTTCTATGAAAACTATAGCCATCATCTACTATAAATGATTTTTTTTTTAAATTATATTTTTGATAAAATTACTATGTAATATAACTGATTTTATTTGGACATAAAAGTAATTGATCGAAATTTGTGGGACATTCATTTGGTCTTTCATAAGCTTGCTGTAATACACAACTTTAGGTTTAGAAGTTTAATTATTCAAATAGTCTTAAGTAATAATATTGTTATTGAAAATGGTATTAAAAATATGAAATAATCAATCAGCACTTTTGAGCAGTTCTTAAGCAGAATTTTTGAAATAGACTAATTTTTGGTTAAAACGTGAACAAAATCTTTATCATTTTCACTTTGTGCATATAAGTTAAACCTATATTGTCCATATATGGAGGAAGTATAGCCATCATCAAAAAAATCTATAACCATCATATACTATGAATGATTTTTTTATAATTATTTTTGGTCATATTACAAAACTGACTTAACTGGTCATAAAAGTAATTGATCAAAATCCGTGGGCATTGGCCCTCAGATAAATTTAAAATTATGCTTTGTATAAATTTCACCTCAGGAATTAATTTAAATTGGCTTATGTAGTAACAGAAATTAAAATTAAATTTAACACTGATATGTAACAGATGTTATTAAAAATTATATAATTATTGGTCAGAAGCTAATTTACATAGGTATATTTTCTGATAGCATTGATATTTTATTTCACTACTTCAGCATTATTCTTGATATCTATAGAGCAGTTCTTGAATTTTTAAAATAAATTTATTCGTAGGTAAAACCTATATTGTTCTATAAAAACTTTAGCTATCATCTACTATAAATGATTTATTTATAATTATATGTTGGTCACATTACTATGTAATGTAACTGATTTTATTAATGGACATAAAAGTAATTGATTGAAATCCCTGGGACATTCGTCTGTTCTCAGATAAACTGTAATTAACTTAAAATTTTGCTTTGTATGAATTTCATCTATGCAATCAATTCAAGGAATTAGAAATTAATTCAATTAGTAGAATTTAAAATTTCAAACTAATCTTATAAAAAAATTAAAAATTGTTTGTCAGAATCCAATTTATATAGATCTATTTTATTACTTCAGCATTATTCCCAACCGACAACTTTCGAGCAGCAAAAATTAAAATACATTCATTTTGGGTTAAAACATAGGACACACATTTTAGCGCTTCTACTACCACTTTCTGCAAAAAAAGTCAAAACTATATTGTTCATAGATGAAAAAACTATACCCAACATCAAGAAAAACTATACCCATCATCAACTATAAATTATAAATAAACTTATAAATTAATTACTGTTTACTACTTATCTTGAATTGAATTTGTTTGCAAGACTATTCGAAAATATACATATATAAATATTGATAATACATAAAATATTTTTTTAAAAATTAAACATTACTTTATTTATGGAAAATTTTTGCAGTTCTAAGGAATTTAAGAACACTCAAAGGAATTTTGATTCATTGCATCAGATATAAGGCTCGCTAATTGATTGTAATTATATTTTTAGTCAAAACCATCAGATAATGTAATACCAATTTAATTTATGTATAAAAATATTTGAATGAATGCAATTGACATATAATAAAATTCTCGAATGAAAAGTAAGTCAAAATGGTATATGTATATCAAAACCTAGTGCTCGCAGGCGAGGAAGTGGTTCTCAGAACGAATCCTGGTAGAGACTCGGGTATGCAAAATGAAAATGATATATTCTTGATAAATTTTGAAGAATGAGTTATTGGGGATAAATGTCACTCATTGAATAAAAATTATTATAAAATTTTTGCTGTTTTACGGTTTTTCTAATAGAATGGAAGGAATTGCAATAAAAATTTCAATTAAGGTGATTTTTTATAAAATTATGGAAACAAGAAGATATTCCTTAAAAAATTCGCTTGCTATGAAACACTAGAGGATTTAAAGAGTCTTTATAAACCACTGTGACTATCAAAAATATAAGGTTATCAGATAAAAAACTGTTCCTGAGCAGAATTTATTTTTAATATCTATTCTGAGGAAAAAGAATATTATAATCATGCATTTTTTTCGACAAATTTAACCAAAACATCTACTTTACATGTGCACATTAAATTGTGTTACACAAATCGATTAGGATTCCAGATTCTAAATAAAATTTCAATTTAGAGCAGTTAATCTAGTACAATTAAATTTTATTCATTTAGTAACTAATGTTCACACTCGAAGCAAAATTCTCAGATTTTTACAAGTTGCATATATTCATAATTTGAAATTAAGATTAAAATTTAAATTAATTGGTGGGGATCACACTAACAAAAATTTTGTTTAATTTAATGATAATAAAAAATGATAATTTTCTGTAATATCGGTGGATATGAATTAGATCTTTTCAGACCTTGCTCAGAATATATTGAGAAAACAAATTTACTAAACTTTGATTTGAAAATTAAGAAAACTTAGAAAGAAATATACAAATATAATAGAAGACTGATATCGCATGTTAATATTAAAAAGTATTTTAAAATTAAATAAAATATTTATGTATACAAAAATAAATTTATTCACAGTCGTTTCATCCTATCAGAACTCTAATTAATTACATTATGCCGAACCATTACAACTGTATTGAACCATTTCCTATTCAAACTAAAATTATTTAATTCAAATTATTATTTTTAAGAATTGTCAGTAGCTATGCTAAAATGCAAAAGTTAACAAAAAAAAGCAAAAAATGTATCCATTCTTGAATTTAAACAATTAATTTTTCTAGCATTTAAAATAAAAGTAGTGGCCTAAATAAATAAACGATATATAAAAATTATATATTTAAATGTTCAAAATAAGTCAGGATGGTATTCATTTTTTCAGTATTCCATTTTTCGGATAAAAAATGTAATAACTTTGTAATTCTAAGATTCATTTGCTTCAATAGGAAAAATTACAGAATATACTTGAAGATTGATTAAATTATTTTTGTTATTATTTATTTATTTATTTATTTATTTATTCATAAGCAAGCCGTAATCAATAATAATAGATATTATTATTATTATAGGAAAACGAGTCTGTCATAAGGTATTGCAGCAACCCTCTATTAAGGTTGAAACTTATGGAAATTTATTTAATTGAATAATCAGAAGAAAAAAAAATATTATCTGAACTTGATGAAAAAAATATTCAAAATTTAATCGGAAGAATGATAATCTTAAAAAATACATTTGCTAAAAACAATGTGAGAACAAAGTATATAATACATATTGAAAAGCAAAGTGATAAAGAACGACCAAGGAAGAGAAATAATCTTTTACATTCTTTGAAAATATCCAAAAATAAGAAAAAAAGATTAATTTAAAACCTTAACACTTTCAATTAAAATTTTCAGGTAAGAGTGGCGGATAGCAGTTAAAATTTCTGCACAGATCAATTATATTATTACATTTAGATGGATTAGGAACTGATCTATATATAGAAGAAAAATCTTGATATTCTTGCTATTTGCATATATTTACGGATTTAAATTTAAGCAAAAATATGAACCATTCATCAGAATTTGTGACTACTAATTAATAAAATAAAAATAAGTAAAGTAAATAAGTAAAAATAATTTATTACGTAATATTGTGGTCATCAATTCGATGTTTTAACCCTCATCATTTATTCGTATAGGGGAAAAAAATATTCCTTGTTACAAGATTAAAATGTATAAAAATATACAAAAATGATAAAACTAATATTACACGTCCATAATAAAAAGCATTTTAAAATTAAATTTAGTCAAATACTTTTACTACCCTGAGAGCGGTGGCAAGCCAATAAATTTATTTTGCAATTTACTTTTTATAATAAAATTTGTTTAAATTAAATATTATTATTATCAAAAAAAAAAATTAGGAATATATATTTAGTCAGTTTGTTTTTCCTTAAATTCGACAAAAATAAAATATGTGTCTATCATGTACCTCTTTCAAATATATTTCCTCACTTGCGTTTTTTATATTAATTAATATAAACAATGTGTCTACAGAGATTTTTATTTTTAAAGAAGCACTGTAAATTTAATGTAATATAAATAGTCATAGTTAAAAAACCAAAATTTACATGGAGTTTCATACTTTATTGGAACTCAATTATCCACTCAATGAACAATTGCTTTAAAATTATTCTCAGTATTGATAAAAAAAACAGAAATATTTTTCATTAGATTGTTCACTATAAACTCTCAAAAAATAAAATAAATGCAAGTCATACAGTTCTTTCAACTTTATTTTCTTAGTTATATTTTATTAAATAAATATATAAGCAATTTCTATTCCGCTATTTAAAAGTAGCTTAGGTTCTAGTTATAGGTTTTTAATTAAACAAGTTTTTTTTCATTTTTTATCAATTAAAATTATCTAAACATAAAGTGCTAATTTATTCTCAAAATGTGTACCTTGATACAAAATGATCAAAATATTTATAAAATTATATGCAATTTTTTCAACAAAATTTTTTCAGTTGATTTTAAAAATTGCTTTGATGTAGAAACAAGGTAGGGGATTAAAACAAGTTTTACACAATTTTTTTTTAAATTTAATCTAGAATATAAACATAAAATATAACAAATTAAATATATAATACAAAATTTATATTTCCACAAACTGAAACATAAAATCTTAAGTTACATACTAAATATAATAGTCAATAGACTTAAACGAAATGTAATCTCATTTTTAGTTGGTTCAAAAAATATTCCTCGCAAAACTTTTCTATCATAAAAATAGTTATTATACAAATATAAAATATATTGTTAACATAGATATAAAAACATATGTAATTATTATTCTATATAAAATTTATTATTTATGTTTTTAAAATTAAAATTAAAATTTATAAGATTCAGAGAAGAGACGCCTTCTTTCCAGATGTATTGTGATCTGTATAATAACATTAATATTTATTTTTGGTACATTTTTTTAAATATATTCCATTATTCTTGATATGAACAAATCAAATGCAATTGCACCATTAAATACGTCAAAATTAGTTCAAAAAGTTGAGAAGTTAATTTAACAAAGTTATTCGTTTTACTTGTATAAATGGATAAATTTGAACGTATATTATAATTGATATTTGAACGTACATTAAAATTTTTCATTCATTTCTATATTAAGTTATTTATAAATTCATTTAAATATAAAAACAAAATTTGTTTTCTATATATTCATTTTTTATTTCCAGAACGTGTAAGTAATACGTGTAAGGAACGAAAATGTTATATATTTCAAAATCACACATTTATATTAATATATATATATATATAATATCTGTAATAATACTCAATTCGTAAAACTCATTTTCCAATTTAAAATTTGACAATTTGACAATTTGAAAATTTTTATATTTATTTTTATTTTAAAATTTGTTACTACTAGATTTAATAAAATATTTTCTAAAACAGAACAAAAAAATGCTCAAATTCAATTGATTTAAATGTAATAAGAAATTAAATTATTTTTATAATCGAAAAAAGAATTTGGGAAGTTCTAACAGGTATTTATAATTAAAAAGAAATATTATTCGTGTTACATTAATTGTATTCTCTCTAATATTTTATATAAATATTTATATTATAAATCCAAAAAAAATTTTAGTTATATTAAAAATAAACTCGTAATTAATATTATAATTAAAGTGTTTAACAACAAACATTGATCCTTCAAAAAATCAAACCAAACAAACAATATATATAAAAATTTTCAAATACCGGGGATGTATAAGGATTAATATTTTTAACAAATGCAGTTTAATATCAGGTTTCTTACAATTAAAAAATAAAATAGAGGATGTAAAAATTCCTAAGTGTTTCGAAGAAATACCCTCTTAGATTTAAATCTTAAAAAACGGAACTTGCAAAATAAACATGATTGAAGAAGGATAGAGGATAATGTTTATTATCCAACAAAAGGATAAAAAAGCATCTAACCGAGCTAATTATTTTTTAGATTCTGAAATATTCCAAAATAACAAAAAAATTGATACATAAAATAAAATCTATATATTATCACTTCTACTTACTCATGTTTTAAGTAAGAAAAATAAAGAATTACCATGCGGTTTTTACAGATGTTTATCGCTTTCATGGCCATATAATATCAGTTTAATATCAAGTTTCTTACAATTAAACGAGGAAGTAAAAATTCTTCGGTGTTTTGAAGAAATACCCTCCTTAGATTTAAATCTTAAAAAACGAACTTGCAAAATAAATATTTCTGAAGGATAGAGGATAATGTTTATTATCCAACAAAATAATAAAAAAGCATCTAACCGAGCCAATTATTTTTTAGACTCTGAAATTTTCCAAAATGACAAAAAAAATGATACATAATATAAAATCTATATTATCACTTTTACTTAATTCATGTTTTAAGTAATAAAGAATTACCATGCGGTTTTTACAGATGTTTATTGCATTCATGCCCTCTCAGTTTAATATCAGGTTTCTTACAATTAAATGAGGAAGTAAAATTTATGAAGTTTTTCGAAGAAATTTTCCCTTGGATTTAAATCTTAAAAACGAACTTGCAAAATAAAGATTGCTGAAGGATAGGATAATGTTTATTATCCAGCAAAAGCATAAAAAAGTGCATCCGACCGAGCTAAGTATTTTTTAGACTCTGAAATTTTCCAAAATGACAAAAAAAATGATACATAACATAAAATCTATATATTATCACTTCTATTTATCCATGTTTTAAGTAATTAAGAATTACCATGCGGTTTTTACAGATGTTTATCGCATTCATGACCTGTCAGTTTAATATCAGGTTTCTTACAATTAAATGAGGAAGTAAAATTTATTAAGTTCTTCGAAGAAATTTTCCCTTGGATTTAAATCTTAAAAACGAACTTGCAAATTAAATATTGCTGAAGGATAGGATAATGTTTATTTTATCCAGCAAAAGCATAAAAAAAGTGCATCCGACCGAGCTAAGTATTTTTTAGATTCTGAAATTTTCCAAAATAACAAAAAAATGGATACATAATATAAAATCTATATATTATTATTTCTACTTAACTCATGTTTTAAGTAATAAAGAATTACCATGCGGTTTTTACAGATGTTTATCGCATTCATGACCATATAATATCAGTTTAATATCAGGTTTCTTACAATTGAACGAGGAAATAAAAATTCTTCAGTGTTTTGAAGAAATACCCTCCTTAGATTTAAATCTTAAAAAACGAACTTGCTGAAGGATAGGATAATTTTTATTATCCAGCAAAAGCATAAAAAAGTGCATCCGACCGAGCTAAGTATTTTCTAGGTTCTGAAATTTTCCAAACTAACAAAAAATTTAATACATAATATAAAATCTATATTATCACTTCCACTTAACTCATGTTTTAAGTAATAAAGAATTACCATGCGGTTTTTACAGATGTTTATCGCATTTATGACCTATCTTTTCAATTTTTTTCGTTTCAACAAAAATCCCAAGGGTCAACAAGGACCCATTGTCCGTGAATTGTATTTAATTCTTTTCATCGAACTAACAAACAGATATAAAGTACATATTTATTACATAATGAGCCCATATCCTCTATTTTATGTTTTGTTGTGTCACACAATTGAAAAAATCATTTAATTTTTACCACATTTATTTCCATATGTACAATAGTATAGTTATTTTCGATATTTACATATGCGGGGGGATGGCAAAGCTATTTATAAAAACATAAATTATTTTTGGAAGTAATAAAATCTACCAAAAAATCAGGAATTTTGTATGAAATGTTGTCGTATGCGGGAAACGACATGTTTTTTAACGAAATGGTGGTAATGAATTTATAATCGGAAATTAATGAGGCGAAATTAACAGAGCGTATGGGGACTATATATATATATATATATATATATATATATATATATATATATATATATATGTAGGTCTGTTCCCATTGCTGTTAAATAAAATTATTATATATTGTTACAAAATATAACGAAAGCACATACTACTAAAAAAAACAAAAAAAAAGTATTTTACGTAAAAATAATTACTGATCAAATTTTGATAGGACTGAAATAAAAAATATAAAGAAAAGTTTATATAAAAACATACTATATATTTACTAAAATACTATATTACAAAATTATATTAATGCCTATAAAAATGCTGTTGTACAAATACCATGAAATTATTATATTATATATTGTTACAACATATAACGAAAACGCATTACTAAAATTAAATTAATATTTTTTAATCAAAAATAAATATTGATTAAAATTTTGATTCGACTGAAATAAAAAATACTATATATTTATGTTTATTACAAAATTATGTTTATGCCTATAAAAAATGCTGTTGTATAAATACCATAAAATTATTAAATCATCATATTAAAGGATATTATTTTCATGTAAATTCTATCCTTTGCACTTTTATTTATTTAAATTTATGTTATTGTTTATCAATATTACTAAATGTTGAACTATTTAATAGTTGTGATAATTATTGAAATTAAAAAAAAAAATTATATTAAATATTGTTACAACATATAACGAAAACACATTACTAAATGTAGATAAATATTTTTTAATCAAAAATAAATATTGATTCAAATTTTGATTTGACTGAAATCAAAAATATAAAAAAGAGTATATAAAGTACATATAATAACTAAAATAATATATATGGTAATCGTCCAAAAATCGAAATTGAAAATTTTTACATTTCTTCCTTCACACGTTTTGAAGATTTTTTCATCATTTTGACATACCTCAAAAAAATGAATGTATGTGTGGAGTACATAATTAAATACATACATTTTTAAACCGATTAACCGATTAACCGATGTGAATGATTCAAAAAGCATTCGATTCCTATAGATGTGGAGATGTGCTGATTAGTTTTTGGCAAAGGCAGGTCCAGCCATTTCGGAGATATGGAGCAAAGAATGCAGAAAATAGAAATGAGTGTTTTTGAGAGATTTTAGATTCGATTGATTAAGTTTTGTTTATGTACTGTAAACATATATAAGCTATAGTATTTATAATGATCTATTTGACATCATTTAATATTCATCGAATATTTTATTGCGGTACGGGGAGTTCCAGCAATTTGCCTTAAGGCAAATGGTATATTTAAACTATCCTGCTACTTCTATCTTCCACAAATAACGATGCCATACACCACTAGTTTTAAAATTATATTTAACTCTATAAAAAATCACAATAAAGTTCAAATAAATTGTCAAGAATTACATAACGAACAGATCAATTTACAAAAAAATAAATATATATATATATATATTTTTTTAAATAAATAATGAATAAAATATTGATTTGACTGGCAAAAAATTATGTATAATTAAAATATGAAAAAGTATATAAAAATAATATAAAAAAGTGTATAAAAATAATATAAAAAGTATGTGTATTTAATAATATACATATAACACTTTGATAAATAAATAAAATCAATTTCGCAAAACTTCATATATTGGATTGGATTTATATTATTAAAGTTTACTCGATTGTTGCAAAAATGCCGAGAAAAAATTATCTTTGTTTGTAAACAAATTTAATATTTATGTTTTTGAATAAAAAAATATTACTGTTTTATATCAGGGTGTTCCATGTGGGTGTCCGATCCGAGTCCGAATGCACAAGTATAAAATTAAAATCCGATAATTTAAAATGTCATTTTCAAGTAATTTTTTTAAAGTATGTTAGTTTTAAAATAGTAAAGCAATCTTGTAAGAAAATATAAGCCTCATGAAAAATGCAAATAGAAATAAATTGATTTAATTGTTCCACACCTTTACATATGAATTAGTTCTTTATTTCAAAGGATTTAATTAAAAAAGTAGAATATTGAAGAATAAAAATAATTATAAACTAAGCTTGTACCCCAAAATTTATCAATAATGGTATATTTAAATTATCCTGCTACTTCTATCTTTTAACAATTCACAAATAAAATCAAGAAAATATTCTTTAGCATAAAAACTTTACAAATCACTATTTAAGTGGTAATGAAAATAATATCATATATTGCCCTGGATTATCGCATTTATATTTTTATTTTATATATAAAATAGTAAGGAAATCATTGATTTATGGTGCTCTCATACCATAAAATTACCTTCGGAAAAACTGCAATTTAATTTTATTTATTTAAAAAAGTGATGATTTTTGTAAAAAATTGCATATTTTGTGGTTGAAAAGAGGCTCCTGGTGCAACACGAAGATTATATTCTCAATAATGTATAAGTGCCTGGTCATACAAAATTTGCTAATAATTTTACAGAACTTTTCAAAATAGTATTATTTTCCAATTATCATGTTTCCACCTCTTCATTGATGAGATGTCATTGAAAATATGCCATAGTGGGTCATATTTTTAAACTTTTAACAATATTTTAACAATGAAAGATATAAAAAAACAACTAATTTGGTAGTTTTAAATTAGGGAAAAAGAAATTCATCGATTATTGGTACTATATTATATTAATTTTTATTAGATGAGTGATGATTCTTTTATAAAACTGCACGCTTTGTGGATGAAAAAGTCGTTTATCCCAAAAATGTTGGGAAAATCTGTCAATCAAAATTTTCTTTGACCTTGTATTTTTACAGATCTTTTCAAAATAATCTCATATACAAATTTTCATCTTTTCAGTTCATTTTCATGTCATTGAAAAAATCCAAATTGTCTTACTTTTTGTCTTAACTATATAAAATATCGAAAAAATCTAATGTATTGCATTTGCTCTTATAAATTATTTGAAATCATCCATTTTTATGGATGAATAAGGGCTTTTGGAGATATGGGGATGATTTATTTTTCGTCGTTTTTCTTAAAAATGTTTGCGCGCCTTGCCATACAAAATTTGCTCTAACCTTTTATTTTTACAAGTCTTTGATTGAAAAAAAATAGTATATAACAACTATCATTTTTAGAAAATTCATATTTTAGCATTATATTTGTGAGTATGTGTATATATGGATATACGTGTATTATTCTTATATTTATAAATATATTCAAAATATTTGTTAATAATATATTAATAGTTAGTTAATAACTATCATTGAATTTTTATCATATTTTCTTTATTTATTTTTTTAAATTTTTACCACTTCTACCAGTACAGCAAATAAGATTTGTGCTATTTTTATTGTTATATAATAAAAATTATAAGAAAATTATATTAATAAATTAATTATGGTGCTGTATATTTTCACTAGGCTTCATAATATCATTTAAAAATTTGTTTTAGATCAAAAATATTCACATAAATTTTTATTTATATGTTATTTATATGCTATAATTAAATATTTATAAGTATATTGATTATGGCATAACAATATCAATATTGTCTAATAAAAATTTCAAAAAATATATATTCAAGGTAATTGTTATTGCTTTTTACCCTTCCGAAGGAGAAATTAGTTTTTTTTATTATGCATTTGAACAGATGTAATAAATAAAGAACATTGTTAAATAGAAGTAGAAATTTTAGTTTAATATTTAACTGGGTTTATAATCAAAGTCTTACATTTATAATTCCAATTTTTTAAATCCAATTATAAATACAATTTTCAAAAACATTGATTGGAAAATTTCTAGTTTGTCAAAAATCTCTTCAAAAAATAGCTGGTAGCAAATAACTCTGTAGCATAATACTTAAAAAAAATTGATGCCATTGAAAAAGTGGTGCAAACATTCATAAGGACTTACCAAAATATATATTAAAATTATATATGTTATATAAAGTACGGCTAGACAAATATGTACAAAAGCAGCAATGTAAAATGTATTCTAAATATTGCAATAAATACTTTCGTCTTTTGTCTGTATCATTTTAAATTTAAAACAATTGATCTAAACAAAAATTTGTTAGTTTGTGATTTGTATATAAATCTAAATTAATAGAAATTCTAGAGAAATACATACAAAGCAAATAAAAAACAATTTTGTATAATTTTTATTATTTCTACATCGTTTCGATATATAATACTATGTCAACTTTAATTTAATTCAAAACTGCGTTAAAACTCTAGTAAATTTGCTAGAGGTTGTTCTTGTAATTTTATATAAAATAATAATATTGACACATGACATTGTCAAATAGATGTAAAAAATCCATTTTAATATTTAGCAGAAAAAAAATTTAAGTTGGTTGGAAAATTTCTACTTCGCCTTGGTGGTCAAAAATCTCTTCAAAAATGCTGGTAGCAAATAAATCTGTAGCACAATACTTAAAATAAATTGTTAATGCCATTGAAAACTATGTACAATATTTGATAAAGACTTACTAAAATAACAAGTTTGAATTAGCATTTTAAATTCATGAAAAACAATTTATCTAAACAAAAATTTGTTAGTTTGTAATGTGTATATAAATTCAAGTGCTAGAAAAATTCATACAAGCTAATAAAAAACTATTTTGTATAATTTTTACAATTTATACACCGTAAATTGCAGTAATATTAATATGCTAGTTAATTTGCAGTAATATTTTTACTACTAGTAGTTTGTGTGATTTTATACAAAATATTGATAATGAATATTGTAAAGCAACTTTTGCCCAAAAAGTCAATTCTTTTAAGTAAGCCGAAACCAAATGTATGACCTACTATAATCAAGATTTTGTCTAATTGAGGATATTTTTCATAGTCCTCCAACTACAGAAAAGTATACTAACATAAAAAGTACCATGAAAAAATACTGTACTAATATTAATTTGGATTTGAGAGGAAAATTAAATAAAGCCTTCAAAAACCTAAACAAAAACAAAAAACGTAAGGAGACAAAAAGAATTTACAGTTCCCAAGTTAGTACAAAGTGCAGTAAGTGATAACATCCTTTACAGACTAGAACTAGAACATCATCCGTAAATCGACTTTTCATCGTATCATAAAATTTGGGATTTTAGGAACAAATTACACGAACTTCTCAAGAACCTAACAGAGAACAAAAAGAATCTAAGGAGGCAAAGAGCTCTTACTTCCTAGGTCGGTGATTGATCTGGTCAAAAGAGCAGAAAGTGATGACTATCAAACTTAGTACATTCATTCGAGTACTTTTCCTCATATCACAAAATTTGGGAAATTAAGGCAAACTCGACAAACTAGGCAAACTTCTCCAGAATCCAACTGAAAACAAAGAAAACCTAACGAGATAAAAAAACTCTTACAGCTTCCTAAATCGATTATTGATCTGGTCAAAAAAGTAGTAAGTAATGACTAATAAATCTTAAACAGTCATCATCCTCAGTAGATTCGTTCATATCATATCAGAAAATTTGGGATTCTAGGGACAAAATAGACAAACTTCTTCTGAACCCAGCTGCGAACTATGAAAATCTAACGAGATTAAAAAACTCTTACAGCTTCCTAAATCGATTATTGATCTGGTCAAAAAAGGAGTAAGTGATGTCTATGGCTAAATCTAAAACAATCATCTTCAGTAGATCCGTTTTCTTCTCCCCTCATATCAGAAAATTTGGGATTTTAGGGACAAAATAGACAAACTTCTCCTGAACCCAACTGAGACCAATGAAAATCTGAGACCAATGAAAATCTGAGGATACAAAAATCTTTTACAACTTTCTAAATCGATTATTGATCTGGTCAAAAGAGTAGTAAATGATGACTTTGGCTAAATCTAAAACAATCATCCTCAGTAGATTCGTGGACTTTTCTTCATATCAGAAAATTTGAGATTTTAGGAACAAAATAGACAAACTTCTCCTGAACCCAACTGAGACCAACAAAAATCTGAGGACATAATAAAATCTTACAGCTTCCCAAATCGATTATTGATCTGGTCAAAAGAGTAGTAAGTGATGACTATGGCTAAATCTAAAACAATCATTCTCAATAGATTCGTTTACTTCATATCTAATTAATTCTAATTAATTACGATTATAAAATTTTGGATATTTATATTTAGTTAATTGTACATTTACTTGCAGCAAACACATTTACTTCACATCAATAATTGTTTTAAAATAATACCAACTTAAGTTTAGGCATTATGTAACAAATTATAATATGTAGCATAATATGCTATTAAATACAATATTAAATGTTGAATAATTTATTTAAATGATTTTTAGTAAATCTAATTAAATCATCATTTACCTGCAGGCACAACTTTGTATTTGACTAGTATTTTATTTAATTTTTAAAAATTACCAAATAAACATCGTAATAGCTTAATTCAAGTAATGTCACAAAAAATTTCCTATGTACTTTTGTACTATATGTATATAAAATAATTTTTATTCAAAGCCAATAAGTTGTTAAAAAAAATAAGAGCGATTAAAAACGCATTATAGTAAATGATGACTTTGGCTAAATCTGAAACAATCATCCTCAGTAGATTCGTGGAATTTTCTTCATATCAGAAAATTTGGGATTTTAGGAACAAAATAGACAAACTTCTCCTGAACCCAACTGAGACCAACAAAAATCTGAGGACATAATGAAATCTTACAGCTCAGTAGATTCGTTTACTTCATATCAGAAAATTTGGGATTTTAGGAAGAATATAGACAAACTTCTCAAGAACCCAACTGAGAACAATAAAAATCTAAGGAGATAAAAAACTCTTACGACTTCCTAAATCGATTATTGATCCGGTCGAAAGAGTAATAAGTGATGACTATTGCTGAATCTAAAACAGTCATCTTCAGTAGATTTGTTTACTTTTCCTCATATCAGAAAATTTGGGATTTCAGGGACAAAATAGACAAACTTCTCAAAAACCTAACGGAGAACAATAAAAATCTGGTCAAAAGAGCAGTAAGTGATGACTATGGCTAGAGCTCATCACAGTAAATTTGGGATTTTAAGGACAAACTAGACAAATTTCTCAAGAACTTGATAAAGCAAAAAAATAATATAAGGAGATTACAAGCTCAAAAGAGCAGAAAGTGGAACTATTACATCATCCTTAATACATTCGTCCACTTCTCTTCATATAAGAAGTTACTAGATTTTAATATAAAAATTGACCACTTCTCAATAATCTAATGAAGAATAATAATAATCTAAAGAGATAAAAAGCTCTTATAGTCTCCTAAGTCGATGATTGGTCTTGTCAAAAGAGCAGTAAGAGATAACTATGGGTAAATAAGATTCTAAGGATTCCAAGATCTCACACGAGTTCCAGGTAAATGATTTGATCTGGTCCAAAGAGCAGTAAGAAATAACTATGAGTAAATAAGTAACTATGAATAAATAATAATGATTTGATCTGGTCAAAAAAGCATTAAGTGATGACTATGGCAAGAGTTAGAGCATCATCATTAGTATATTCGTAGAACTTCTCATTTCACAAAGTTTATCACAAAACAATAGAAGAAATAGCTAATTCTGGATTTATCTGACACAACATCATAAGTCTTTACAAACTTGGCAACTATGAAAAAAATCTCAAAACTGAGGTAGCTCCTTAAAAAGAGATTATTGTTAAAATTTAGATATAAAAGAAAATAAACTAATAATTTTTCAAGATGTAGAACCTTGCCAGATAAACTATTTTCTGATAAGGCCAAAAACTGACATGGACTAACTATGGAGCACATGATATTGCCAATATCAAAACAGTTTATTTTAAAAAATCGAATTCAAATGCCTTTAACATTCCATTAATTATTTGAAGTAATACTATTATTTTATTTGAGAACATTTTAAAAGCATCTAATAAACTTTTCGTGTGTTTGTATATTGTAATAAATTTTCTTGATACTAAGCAAACAAATTCAAGTGAATCTACTTAAAAAACAACTATTCTAATGAAAATATGTAAATAGGATTTTAGTAAAGCAATAAATGAAAAATTTTGGTTTTAAAACAGGTAAAATTCATTGTTACATTAAAAAAAAAACAATTGTAAAAAATACATAATGTTTTAGCAACATGTTCTAGCTACATTCTAAATTGGTAATCAATAATTAAAATTTTATGAATTTAAAGAAGAAATTAGTACAATTTAAAAATATACACAGGCACTTTGATAAAAACGAATATTCAATCTGATATAATAAATATGCTAAAATATAAATGCATTTATAATATTTAAATATATTTAAACCTCATAATCAGAGAAAAATAGTATATAGTAGAAGAAATCAGGTAAAATTCATTGATACCTCAAAAAATTCAGCTATAAAAAATACATAATTTTTCAGCAACATCAATAATCATATCAATAATTAAAATTTTATGAAATTTAAAGAACAATTAATAATGCAATTCAAATATTTACATGCAAAAATTCACAAAAATTTAATCCCATAATAAAATTATATTAATTTTTTTTTTTTTTTTTTTTTTTTTTTTAATTTAATTTATTCTGCAATCTGTTACATATACATTAACATTAAGCAGAGATTGCTAACAATAATTATCATGTAATATAAACAAGAAGATAGTAGCAACACCCAGCGGCGTGTCTACTAGGTAATATTAAAATAAAAATACATTTTTACAAAGAAACTATACTTAATCTTCTGCTTAATATGGAATCTTAATTGGCAACAACTTAATAATAAAATAATATTTAGTAGTAATAATGTAAACAATTAATTATATATAAAATCTGGAAATGGTCTAACAATTTTAATATTGATATATTAGCAACTTTATATTTCAAATACTGAATCTGGAAAAGTTAATTTTACACAAACTAATTGATTCAATTAATTAATTCATTCATTTTTAAATTATTTTGCGCCATGGTCATCTTGTGATATATTTTTCAAGTGTGAACAAAATTACACTTTCGAAAATTTATTTAGTTTTTATCAGTAAATATTAATATGTGATGAAAAGCAAAGTTGTTTTTGATTTATTAATTCAGTTACCAAGATTTAGACGATGTATTATATCAAACGTAATTTTTTAGAATAAAATTTTAGGATGTAAATACAAAAGAATATTTTATAATAATGAACAAATGGCCACCGAAATATGCGTTTAAGAACATAAAATCACTGAGCATAAAAAATAGTCGTATTACAAAATATTATATATTTTATTTTTCAATACAGTTAGAATTAAATTAATGCAAGATATATACTTTGAAAAAAAATTCACAATGAAATACAAATATACTGAAATGATATTTTTTTTAAAAACCTTGTTAGTTAAGAAATTTTTACGTTCATGAAAAGCAAAATTTTCATACAATCTCAATAATTTCCAATTAGAGAATGAAGTACTACAAGGCACTCATTAAATTGGCATTAAGTTTTATTTGCATATCAGAAGTTTTATTCAGATCTAATTTTCTACTTCGGCAGGAAGCTTAGTAGCAATTAAATATCCTTATTAAAAGTCCTTTAATAGGATTACTGATTCTATAATACCCGATCTCAGAAATATACGCATTTGAATTGTAGAAAATCTTTGGAAATTAAAAATTTATTTCACTTCATTCCGTAATAAAATATTTTGAACGAAGATATCAACTTCTTACTTAAAATGATTGATACAAAAAGTAGTGTTCTCATAAATAATTTTTTTCGATAATTATAAAATTAGATGAACAATATTCAATATTACATGCAAACACAAAAATATAAATTTGTATGTATAAACATTATTTTAACAGATCTGTTAACTAAATTGAATCAATTTAAAGTTGAAATATTGTAAAACAAAAATTTTAATGAACTATTTCAATCAAATAAATTATTCAAAAAAGTAATTCATACTAATTTTGAATCATGCAGCTTTTACGTCAACTGAATATTATTTCTATTTAATATAAGTATTGAATGTTTGATAATTTAATTTATTTAAATAATAATATATATCATATTAAATAATTTTAAAAAATATATTTAGTACATTGATTGTTATTTATAAAATTTTCAAGTAATAAAAAACGAGGAACAGATTTAAAAAAGTACGTTTGTAACAATTAATAAATAGATAAAAACATAACACTATATATATATATATATATATATATAAGTAATAACACAATTCATAAAAATGAGTAGTCAATGTAGCATTACAATTATATTAACAATGTTTAAATTTTGTTAAAATATGTTAAATAAAGTATATAAAATTTTTATTAAATATTTGGTAACTCAAAAGCATTTCATCAACAAAAATTTCATCAATTTTTTTACACTTTACACAATTTAATTCTAATTAATTATGATAATAAAATTTTGGAGATTTATATTTAGTTAGATGTACAGAACACATTTACATCAATAATTGTTTTAAAATATAATCAATTAAGTTTATGCATTATGTGACATATTATAATATGCAGCATAATATGCTATTTAATACAATATTGAATGCTGAATAATTTATTTAAATGATTTTTAGTAAATCTAATTATCATCATTTACCTGCAGGCACAACTTTGTATTTGACTGGTATTTTATTTAATTTTAAAAAATTACCAAATGAACATCGTAATAGCTTAATTCAAGTAATGTCACGAAAAATTTCCTATATACTTTTGTACTATATGCATACAAAATAATTTTTATTCAAAGCCAATAAGTTGTTAAAAAAAATAAGAGCGATTAAAAACGCATTTTCTTTTTGTATTTAAAAACAAGAGCCATAATTTTTCTCAAAACCGCTTTTACCGTAGATGAATAATAAACTTATCAATTTTATTGTGAGAAAAATAGATCGCAGATTGAAAAATATCATCTTTTCTAAATTATTGATTTATTTAATCCTATCAATAGCTACGAAAATATAAAAACCTGGAATTTTAAATACTCTTTAAATCAATTGGTGAATGATAACTTCTCGATAATGATTTTAATTAATAAATTATGTACAAATAAATAATATATAATTATTTAAAAAAAAAGTGAAATTTCTTATTGATAAGAATATAATTAATTATGAATGTCAAAATTTAAAATAATTGATAATTATTGACTGATAATTATATTTAATTTTTTAAAATATACCATGGAAAATATCATATTTGCTAAATTTTTGAAAAAAATATAAAAATTTGGAATTTGAAATACACGCTAAGTCAATTGGAAGCAGTTTAAAATCTCGAAAACGATTTTAAATAATAAATTAACAAGAAATAAATAATATGTAATTGATTGATTAAAATAATGCATTGATAATTATATTAAGATTCAAAGAATAAATATTTGGAATTTGATATACGCGCTAAAATGATGAGGAAAAGTTAACTTCCCGAAAACAACTTCAAATAATAAATTAAGTACAAATAAATAATGTATAATTATTTATTTCAGAAAACGTGGAATTTTTTTAATTGGTGAAAATATAATAATTTATGAATGTCAAAATTCAAAATATCATGCAAAACATCATTTCTTCTAAGTTTTTGAACTTTGAACTTTTTAAAAACTTTTTTTTAATTAATAAATTTGATAGAAATGAATATAAAATGATATGAAATAGCTAAATTAATTATAGCTAAAAAATATAATCATTTGGAATTTAAAATATAAGCTAAACCAATTAGAAAAATTTAACTTTTTGAAAACGTTTTTAAATGATAAATTAAGTACAAATAAATAATATATGATTATTTCAAAAAAATGTGGAAGTTCTAATTGGTGAAAATATAATAATCTATGAATGTCAAAATTTAAAATAATGCACTGATAAATATATTGAATGAATTAAAATGTGTCATAAAAGTGCCATTTCTTCTAAATTTTTGAGTTCTTAAACTTGCAAAAAATTTTGTAGGTACAAAATATAAAAATTTGGAATTTGAAGTACACGTTAAATCAATTGTAAATAAATTAAGTAATAAATTAACTAGAAATAAATATAAAATGATTTGCAAAAAATGTGGAATTTCTAATTGATAATAATGATTTAAAATAAAATTTTATATAATTTGGAATGAATATAACATTTATTTATTAAACAAAAGTCCCTAAAAATCAATTTTATATGTTTGTATCATAATCATGTATGTTTTGTAATAAGAAACAAGAAATAAACTTAAAATGATTTTCAAAAATATTTTATGAATGTTGAAACTCGAATTAATGCATGGATAATTATATTAAATTACTTAAAATATATCATAGAAAGTATAGTTTTTGCTAAATTCAGTTCGATTTGCTGAAGAAATAAAAAAAGTGGAATTTAGAATATAAGTTAAATTTAGTGGAACACTATTTTAAATAATAAATTTAATAAAAATAAATAAATATATAATAATGTTAGGAAAACAGGGAATTTATAATTTAAAATGATTAATGAGATTGAATAATCCGGAATATGGATGAGAAAATTTTTTATGAAATATTTGATGATTAAATAATTCGTTATAAACTAAGTTAGATAAGTATAAGTGTATGTTCAATAATACAGAATATAAAATATTTTATATAAAAGAGTAAAAATATTAAACAAATTTATTTAAAAGTCATTAATAAATTGACATATATAACATATTTTATTTGTTTGTATGTAAAATTATACTAATGCACAATTTGAATTTCGCTCCGTTAACAATGCAACCGCGAAGGTACTCTTACTAACAATTGAAGGGCGTCACACCTGTTTTGCATTATTTATACCGACGCGACATCTCGATTTAATATTTGGTGATTGATTTATGAAGTCTAATCTAATATTTAATATTAGGAGTACTTTGTTCTATCAGTATGCGATCGTAAATTCACCGAAAATGTTCTTGTGTGTTAAGCCGGCAAATAGGAAGCATCGCGCGTGGTTTCCTACAAATTTGGCCTCGTGATTTAATTGTACGGTAATCCGTGAACATCCGTCTAATTAAATGTGGTAAAGTGAAAGTGATAGTGTAAATAGTTTTTATATAAAGTGTCTTTTTAGTGATGTACTTTAGTTTTGCAAAAAAATAGATTTTAAAAAATTTCAGAAGTCAACTTGCTTTATGGTATATAATAATTTGCATGCACTATATGTTAATGTATATTCAAGTAATATTTTATATTGAATAATTTTAATTTGTTTCAGAATCAAATGTGCTGGTGATTATTTTATGATGCAGGTGTGCGCTCGAATTTTCTTCAAAAGGTAGGAAAAACATGTGATTTTTTCAAGCATTTTGTTAGGTTTCATACAGATTTTTATGCATTAATTCATAAAAAATATTTTTTCATATCTTACCTTATATTTGGTGATTATTCTTATCATTTTATTACATATATGAGTATACAAAATTATTTTATTACGTTGCGAAATGCATCGCCTCTCAATGATTCTTCACAGGCACAGGTGTGACTCATCATTGCAAATATTAAAATACGAACGGTGAATGATTCAGCATAAAAATTATAAAATATGTAATATAACTCCGCGCTACGCAAATTTTAATTTTACTAATAAAATATAATAATCAGTGCGGGCCAACAGTTGGGTTACCTTCCCGAAAGTGTCGTTACCGTGAGATTGATAAAACAATTCAGCTAATTACTGAATAAAAACACGAATTACTCAAAATGCATTCATAGTATATAAGTGCAACATTTTACACATTCAAACAAATATATAATTTCATTTACTTGCATTTAATTGATGAAATTATATGGGATACATGATATTTGAATATATGCGTCACACATTATTTTATGTGCTTTTGATTTCCATATAAATTAGAATCTATCGATAGGTAAACCATCAGTAATTTGTTTGTTACAGTTGATACAAAAAACGCATGCTCAATGGTCCATACCAATTTATTTGTTTTCTTAGCACACGATACTAAAAATTGCACATGCATTTTCAACGACATGTACACTTATATATACAAGGATATATGTAAATTTAGTATTTACATAGTTTACATATTACATTTAGTAATATGCCATTTTTACGTTATTCAACATATATTTATAAACTGTGCTTTATGGTTTATGAAGAGTTTTAGTATTAATTATATTGAAATAATTTAAATAAAATTGAAGTATGAGACAGAATTACAACAAAATTACCTGCACGTAGATTTGATACCACCAATAACTGGCAAATTCCAAATAACATTTAACTGGCTTATGAATTATTTCCTGGTCCGTTGGCTGTACTAATCGGTGCAGAATTATTTTTCAAAATCATCCAATAGGGATCCTGGAAATTGAGATAGAATCTCTTAAAATTAGTTCTAGACAATGACCAGAATCCCCTGTATTGTGACTGCCAACAAAAGAAAATTATTTATTTAGAAGAAAACATCTTTTCAATCACCTCCTCTTACATTTACGAGAAATACAGATATACATTGACCAATCGAAGACTTTAAAACTTGCCTTCAATATTTTTTAACAATCCACGGTATTGTGACTGCCAACAAAAAAAAATTATTTATTTAGAAGAAAACATCTTTTCAATCACCTCCTCTTACATTTATGAGAAATACAAATATACATTGACCAATTAAAGACTTTAAAACTCGCATTCAATATTTTTTATGGATTTTTTATGATACGTTTCATCAGCATATTGCAAAAGAAATGTACAAATGTAGTGTTCCAAAATAATCCTTTATTACAACTGCAGAATTGAATTCAAATGAATTCAATTAATACAAAAAAAAATCGGAGCAATATCATCTACAACTAAAAATTGCATGCAGACGACAAATCGTCGTCAACATGTGACAATGCCGAAGAATGATGCAGATAGTCAAAATTAATAAAATGCGAAGTATGAATTTGTTGAAATCCAAAAAACCTAATATTTATATGAAGTTATTAGTCTAATGATGTACCAAATTTACTGTGAAAAACAATTCTCACTAAACACTATAGCTGAGTGTGAATGCTTAAAAGGTTGCAGGTTCTCCAGAACTACCATATGACAAGGAGGATGATGAGAAAAGATTTGAAATATAAAAAATGAAGCAAATTCATGACATAAATTGTAATACAAAACACAGAAAGAAATCTTAACCAAAGACCAGCTTGCAGAGCAATAGTTGGCTAGCTTCTTAAAAACCGACAAAAAATTTATGACCAGATCCAACATATGACTAGGAGGTTGATGCTAAAAGATTTGAAACATAAAAAATGAGGCAAATTTATGACAAATTCTAATACAAAACACAGAAAGATATCTTAACCAAAGAGCAGCTTGCAGAGCAACAGTTGGCCAGCTTCTTAAAAACAACAAACAATTTATGACCAGATGATGCATTTTCAATTGCATTGATTTTCAAAAAAAGTGAATTATGAAGAAATTTTGTATATAATGAAACGTAAAGCATGCAATAGACAGGTTGGCACGAGGGTGGATTAAGTATACAAGAAGCCCTGAATCCAAAACAGAGAAGAAAATGTAAAAACAAGAGCATTTTGCGGAGCAACAGTTAAAAATTAACTAAAATTATGACCAGATGATGCACTTTCAATTTTGGCCAACAAAAGACGAGAGTGGATAAAAATTACTAGTCTTGTATCCAGAAATGAAAATAATGTAAACACAAGAGCAGCTCACAGAGTTAGAATTTCAATATAACACAACAATTATGACCAGGTGATGCCCTTTTAATTCTGGTCTACAGAAAGAGTGAACGTGAAGAAATTATATGTATTGCGGGGATCAAGCAGGCTAGTCATGAGAGAGAAAATAATTGGACTTGTCATATTTTCATAACATTAATTTTTATAGTCAATAAATTTTATATATTGGAGTTTATACTTCCATATTCATTACTACTCCCACATTGGTGACCCACGACGATTGAGATGAAGACAAAGGAGTTTTATTTTTCGAGGATTTAAGAAATATAGATTTTGATGCAGCACCATAATCACTGGTCTTCGGTGACTACTTATAAGGTACGTCCATGAAAATTACAAGCTTTGTGTCCAAAACAGAAAAGAAAATGTAAACTTAAAAATAGCTTGCAAAGCACTAGTTGGATTTTTCTAAAAACCACAAAAATATGACCAGGTCATGCGCTTTTAATCCTGATCTACAGAAATAGTGAACTATGAAGAAATTATATATGTATGATAAAGCAGGACCTCTATAATGGAGTTGGCACGAGAGTGCATAAAAATTACACGCCATGTGTCCAAAACAGAAAGGAAAATGTAAACTTAAAAGTAGCTTGCAAAGCTCTAGTTGGATTTTTCTAAAAAAACACAAAAAATGTGATCAAATGATGCACTTTGAATTCTGTCTACAAGAAAGGTAGAAACAGTTGAACAGATCCTTAATTCGGCAAAAACAGGACGACCATAACAAGTATTAGCACGTAATTTATCCACTTTCATGTAGGATTCAGTAACATTCATTTATTAGAAACTCAATATATTTATTAATTCCTGTTTACTCTGACGCACTCATTGAACTTTGCGCAAAGTTTTGTGGCATCAGAATCGATGTAAAATGATGTTTTTGAGGTAAAAAAAATACAACCAAAACTTATGCATGAGCATGTTCTCTCTCTGAATATGTTTTAAAAATCTCAAAATAGATAAAATATGTTGTAATCAAAAATTGCAATCTGAAAAGCCTAATGGGTGACGAATATATTGTAATACGTATGTATAGAGAGTACTCTCGTCAAGTAAATTCATTAATCACAGTTAATTGTTAAAGAATGATAATAGAATTATAGAAAACAGTAGCTAAAAAAATAAACTTACTAAAAAAGTATAAAAATGTTTTAAAATCTGTTATGTTACAAATTTGAAAATATCATGGCACGTATGGGTAAGTTATTGTAATCGTTCAAAAATCGAAATTGAAAATTTTTACATTTTTTCACGTTTTGAAGGTTTCTGAACATTTTGGAATACCTAAGAAAAAATCGATGTGTGTGTGTATGAATACAATTTTTCGTCCACGTTTTCGGGCACACTAATCAACCGATTTGAATGGTTCAAAAAACATTTGTTTCCTATTGATAGGGAGATGTGCTGATTAGTTTTAGGCAAAGGCAGGTCCAGCCGTTTTGGAGATATGGAGCAAAGGGTGCAGAAAATAGAAATCGAGCTTTTGAGGGAATGGACCATATTTGATTTGAATGAAGTAAAAATCCTCTGCTTGTTTTGACAAAATAATTGCTTTTGGAAAGCAAACATTTAAAAATTTTTTTGCCAAATTTTTTTTTTTTCAAAAAAAAATTTATTTCGAAAATAATTCAGATTTAATATTAATTCTGACTAAAGTTCTAAAAATACTCTAAAGAATTAATTTTAACTTTGTAATTCAGTTTATATTACTTTTATACATATTAGTGAATGTTACAGCATTTGTAATAATCTATATGAAAACATTTAATATTTTTCAAACATTTTGTTACGGTTTCAGCAATTTGCTTCAAGGCACGATGTCATACACAACTAGTTCAGTTTTTCTACTGCCTAGTAGCTAGCCAAGCCTGCACTCATTACCAACTTTTGTTGCAATGAGATAGTATAACTTAATAGAATCTGCAGGATATATAATAACCTGCAGATAATATTTCAATATATATGATGATAATAAATACTATCCTAGATCTGAATATATCTTAATTAATAAAAAAAAAACTTTCAATACATGAGAATTGTTTTCGGTTCAAAATGGGATCTAGCAAGAAGAATGAAGTTCATTATACATACAGCAATTAAAAAGTGGTGATAACTAGGGTTTATACAAAAACCGACATTTCAGAAAACCGGTTTCGAATTTTAATTTTACTAAAAAACCGGTTTTCGAATTTTATATAGAAAATAAATTTTTGCTCGAATATTCTGTAATTTATCCGCAAATTTAGTGTATTTTAAAGCCGTATTTGACTGAATTTGTTTATTGTTAAATTTTATAGATAGTCAATAAAATTATTCTAATTTTAATTAGTAGAACTAAAAATAATAGTTTATCTTGATTAAATAACTTCGAAAATAATTGTTCGTTATTCATGCATCATTTTTCACATATAAGAATGAAAATATTTTTATGATAGTGAAAGGAAAATTTTAATAATTTAAACATTCTAATTGTTTTTTTTTATGTTAAATAAAATAGGATTTCAAAAAACTGAGAACACCTATCGAATTGTTACTTAGACGTGACCTTTGTTTACTCACAAAATTTCCTGAAATAGAAAATACACTCATACTTGCGACCAAATTATGCATAATTGTTTTTAAAGCCTGATATAATAATTCTAAGTTTTTTGTTATTTAATTTGTGGCTTCTAGGGTTTAAAACTCTTTTTTTTTAAATTTGAGTAGAGGAAGTTACTTCTTCAAGAATGCACACTGATTTAAATTAATATATACACTGGTGGTATAAAAAGCGAAATTAATATATACAAAACCTTTCTGGAAACCATTGCAGACTGATAAGATATCAAATGCTATTGAACCGATATGTTTTCAAGAATCAAAACGCTTTCATCTATCTTTTATATTTGGCTATATTTGTCATTTTCCATGAATACAGTGAAAATCGACTTTTTTCACTAAAAACCCGGTTTTCGAATTCCATAATTTTTGCCAAAAAACGGTTTTTAAAACCGGTTTTTGAAAACGGACAAACCCTAGTGATCACCACTATGTATCATAAAATTTGCTTTTTTGCGCAAAATTTTCGCTATTTTCGTGTGTCAATAAATTACATCAAACAACTATCATTTCTCATTGAGAGGGACTTATAATCGAGTCTTGTCTCATCAATCGAATGCCAATAGAACACGAGGCATCATTTGACACACGCAACGTCAAATAATCCGATCTATTGAGGGTGGTTCCTGGGATTAATGGGATTATCGAACGTATGCAATACATGCATAATCTTTAGGAGATGATGGATCCACCCCTTAAATCCTGGAACATATGCACGTGAATGCAATCAATTTTCGAAAGGCAACTTACTGGAATGTTAATATTCTGGATCATGGCATTATCGTATTGAATTAATGATAAGCGTGAAGTTTTTTTGATCAATCTGTTTATTGGATCTAATCATGTTAAAGGATTATTTTATTGTTTGCATTAAATATTTGCTATTTCAGTATTAATTTTATAATAAAGATAACTATGAACTTAAGCTGTTGCGTTACCTGGACTTCGAAATAAAAGGACATGGTGACAGTCTTATCTAAAAATAATTGTCGTACAATCTTATAGCTTTTAAAATATTCAATGTACCTTAAAATTGGTTCAAAAGCTTTTGGCAGATGAAAATAGTGATAAAAAGTGTTTTAGATATCAAGAAAGTTGGTGACAGTTTTTGGAGAAGCAAAAGGTTTTTGGATAATTTGAAGTTTTCACGACCCTTTTTGGAAAGGTAAAAATACTGCTAAAAATCTGCTTAAGAGGCCCGGCGCAATTTCATTATTAAAGTTGCAATGAACACTCTATTTACTTATAAGTATCAAGAGAAACACCCAGGACTTTATTATTAAATAGGTTATATATCAGACCTTCAAAAGAACTGATCTAAAAATGAGTAGTTTCGTGGATAACTTTTATGTTGATGGTTTAACAATTACGTATTTAGTAGAATTGATCGCTTAAAACTATTTAAGCACGTAAAATTGTAAAATTGTGTTATTGAGTTAGAAAAGGTGAAATATATAATATTCGTGAAGCAGACTTTGAAATAAAAGGACATTAGTTTAATTATTTACATATATATATATATTGTTGCTATTTTTCTTCGAAGCTGATATCGTGACATCGGCTTATCTAAAAATAATTGTCAAATCTTATAAAGTCTTGTTTAAAATATTCAATGTACCCTTAATATTAGTTCAAAAGCTTTTGGCAGATGAAAATAATGATAAAAAGTTTTTCAGATATCAAGAAAATTGGCGACAGTTTTCGGAGAATCAAAAGGATTTTGGAAGATTTTTCGACTATTTTTAGAAAGTTAAAAATACGGCTAAAGGTCTGCTAAAGAGGCTCGGCGCAATGTTTATTATAAAACTTGCACTAAAAACTAATTACTTCGAAGGACCAGAAGGACCCCAAGGACTTCATTACAAAAAAAAAACGGATTTAAAGAATTACGAAATTAAGGACTTCATTGCAAATTGTAAAATTGTGTTATTGAAGCTAGGTAGAAAATGTGAAATATATATTTGTAAAGCAGATACAAACATCTGCAATGTTAGTCCAAAGGTTTATTTGCATCTTTCCCAAGACAAAGTTACATTTACAATATTCAATGTACCTTAAAATTGGTTCAAAAGCTTTTGGCAGATAAAAATAGTGATAAAAAGTTTTTTAGATATCAAGAAAGTTGGCGACAGTTTTCGGAGAAGCAAAAGGATTTTGGATAATTTGAAGTTTTCTCGACCCTTTTTGGGAAGTTAAAAATACGGTTAAAGGTCTGCTAAAGAGGCCCGGCGCTATGTTTATTATAAAACTTAGCACTAAATACTAATTACTTCGAAGGACCAGAAGGACCCCTAGGACATTACATAATATGCTATATATCAGATCTTCAAAAGAACTGATCTAAAAATAAGTAGTTTCATAGACAACTTTTATGTTGACGGTTCAACAGATACGTATAAATTGATAATAAGAGTTGATTGCTTTAAACTATTTAAGCACATAAAATTGTAAAATTGTAAAATGTTTTATTGAAAGCTTGGTAAAAAATGTGAAATATATATTGTGACATCTGCGTCGAAAGTTTATTTGCATATTTCTCAAGGCAAAATTATATTTACACCTCCGTCCTAATAATTCTTTTAAACATTTAAATATTACACTTGAGTTCCATAGAGAAATTCTGGTGCAGAACGCCAAAGTTCGACTCGCACTTTTATTAAAATTTTTATTTAAACCTTTATTATAATTAATCAATCTATTATTGATTTAAAACAAGAATCAGTTGTTCGACAATCAATTTACGCATTTTTTAAACAAAGAAAATGTTAAAATGATATTTAAATATTAAAAATAGGTCACCATTACAATAAAATTCGTGGTATTCCGTGAATTATAAATAAAGGAAATACTAATAAAAATATTACTTCCATTTAATTAAGGCAAATATATTTAAATATATTTTGTTGAAAAATGTGCTTGTTTGAGAAATGTATTGAGAGAGCTCAAGGCAACATATTCCAAGTTAAAATTACATTTAAACTTGAATCACAATTAAATATAGGTGCAGAGATTGTAAAAATGTTAGAATTAAATCTTAAAAAAAAATCAATGCACTAATTTAAATAATTATTAAAAATATTAAAAATAATTCAAGATGCTATTCATTTTTTTAATAAGAGAAGAAAAGCTCCTGAGGAAACACAGACTTTGGCTTCGAAAATGAAGAGATACATGAGAAAAGTGATTTTCCATAGAATGCAACGAAACAACGAGTTATTACAATTTTTTCCGGTAAAAAAACGTAGAAACAATTGAAGTCAACAGAAGCAACATGAAAATTTACATTTAAAAGTTTCTAAGTTTATAAAATTTATTTCGGCACGCATCACACAATTTTGTGTGCAGAGAATGCAAAAATATAAGTAAAATTTGAAATATTAGTAAATTTATTTGATTTATTACCATAAAGTAGTAGAGAGAGAGAGAATACAGAGTAAATATGCATAAATAAATATTAGAAGTAGATCTTAAATCAAATAAATATCAAAAATAATTCAAAATGCTTTAAATATTAGAAGTAAATCTTGAATCAAATATCAAAAATAATTCAAAATGCTTTCCATTTTCCGAACACGAAAAAAGCTTTAAAGAATCAATGAATTTTGGCTTAGTGTGAAAGGATACATGATATGAGTGATGTTCTATAGAATATATCGAAATGAACATTTGAAAAGTTGGACTGTTATAAGATATTGAGGTAATTGAAAAAAGAGATCTAAAAATTTATATTTATTTTCTAAAGTTTTTAAATTTTATTCCAACATACATCACTATTATATGTGCAGAGAACGCAAAAATAAGTTAGAAGTTGATTTTGTGAAAAATTAGTAAATTTATTTTTTTTACCAGGGAGTAGCAAAATGAACAAAGGATAACAAATGTTTCCAAAAATTAGAGATATATCAAAGCACTTTTTTGAGTTTTCACTATCATTTCCACATCAGAAAAAAATTAGGTAACTTTCCTATTAATAAGACAAAATGCCACTTACCATCTCTTCCATCATATGAAAAGTTTATAGTACCATAATTTTCAGTGGTATAAAAATTTGCACAAAATGTATATATTAAAAATGTATTAAAATTTTTACCAAACCAATCCCTTCTTGAATTAAAATACAACTTAGTCGAGTAATTGAAATTAAATTAGGCATTTAAAATCAAATTTAAATTTTTCAAATGAATTCAAGATGCTATTTTTATTTTTCGAATAAAAGAAGTAATGTAACTCTCAAAACCATAACTTGGAGTATGCAATAAATATGATTTTTCATGAAATGCACAAAAACGGAGATTTCTTATTTTGGAAAGAATTTTATTAATTGGAAACGTGGATAATACTGGGAAAAAAGAAGTGAATAGAAGGACTAAACAAATATATTTATAATATCACAATTTTATCATTTTTATTCAAACATCAACTATTGTGTGCAAGGAACACAAAAATGTTATAAGTAAAACTTTTGAAAATTAGTAAACTTATTTGATATTTATCACACCAAGCAGTAGCAGAAAAAAGATAGAGGGTAAAACAAATGTTTTCGAAAACTATAGATAAAAATATATTGAAACACTTTTGATCAAAAAGTCCAAATAACTTTTGTATTAATAAGGCAAAATGCTAAAAAGTTCATAGTAACATCAGTTCCATTGAAGCCGCAAATAAAATTCAACTTCCAATTTGTATTAAAATTTGTATTATAGTTTATTCTTTTCTTAATTAAAACATAATTAATTTGTTTGGCAATTAAAATTAAATTAGGCATTTACTAAACGAACAAGACACAAAAAAATCATATAAAGGATATCCTTTATGGCGTCTACTGTTTGAAAAATCGAAGAATTAATGTTTCCATACATGGTAATGGCAGTATGCAATTAAAATTTTACTTTAATTAGATTTAATGCAATATAATTAATATAAGGTGCAATATATTTAATTAATTATAAAATTTACTTCAATTAGATTCAATGCAATATATTTAATATGAGATGCAATATATTTAATATAAGGGCTCTAAAACGTAAAGGAATTCCTTGAAATATTATTCTTGCTTCAAAAGATTTAAAAAAATAAACAGAATTATTTCTAGTAATATATATCTACAATTGTCTCGGAATGAAAATTTAATTTACACAAAAAGTGAATTTTGACAAAAATATAAATCTTATTTACTTCCTTAGCCACAGAGATCAGTTGGAACGTCCGAATAAGAGTTCAATTTGTAAAATGCCGTTATAAAAATGCAAAATATGAAATAGTAATTATTGTCACTAAAATTGTTTTTGGTAGAGAAATAAATGAATGCATAACTTAAAAGGTTATTGGTTCCGGTATAGCAAAATAAATATAATTTCATCTAAAAATACTTATAAATTTGTTGGCATATTAATATCATTCAAACATGAATCACAATTTTAAAAACGAAAAAATATATTTATTTTTTCCCCTGAAGAGAACTGGTCTCAAAATGAAATCAGTAACATACCATTTAAAAATGCAATTTAGCAAAAAACCATTATAAAAATGCATAATGTTAAATACTAAGCAATTATCGATAAAAAAATTAAATTGTTTTTAGTAGAAAATCTTATCTGTTATCGTTTGGAAACTTTGGATTAGAACTAATATTTTAGTAAAAATATGAGGAAGAACTTACTATTTGATAGACAACTTTTATCATAATTTTTGGTATGAAAATACTGGTTGAATACGTGTAACACTAAGTAAAAAAGAATTTTAAAATACCATTGTTAAATTTACCCAAACGATTTTCGATCCGCAAAGATTAACTTTTATGTATATTTTTAAATTTTTATATAATTGATGCCATCAACCTTTGTATAACATTGTTTTCTTTGGAGACGCAATTTCCATATAAGGTATAACTGAAATTTCGACAGCCCTCTTATAACGCGATTTTGTATAGCAACTCATACATTTTTCCGCGTAGTCCATGAAAATAACTTCAATAACTAGATATTGAGGAAGGTTTTAATATAAATCGACTATAATATCTATCATCTTTTATAAATACCCCAATTTAGTGCAGAGTACTTTAGTATTTAAAAAAAAATACAGCATAAAAACAAGTTTTTGGTTTATTTTTTTATCATATTTGTTTTATATATATATATATATATATATATATATATATATATAGTATACAATTCAATAAAAAATTCACAAATTATTCTGTCAACAATAATTTTTCATCATATGA
>NW_020537758.1:32320457-32430960 GCF_003426905.1 Ctenocephalides felis | reverse complement strand
AACTCTTTTTATTGCATTATGCCGAACCATTACAACTGTATTAAACCATTTCCTATTCAAACTAAAATTATTTAATTCAAATTATTATTTTTAAGAATTGTTAAGTAACTATGCTAAAATGCAAAAGTTAACAGAAAAAAGCAAAAAACGTATCCATTCTTGAATTTAAACAATTAATTTTTCTAGCATTTAAAATAAAAGTAGTGGGCCTAAATAAATAATCGATATATGAAAATTATATATTTAAATGTTCAAAATAAGTCAGGATGGTATTCATTTTTCCAGTATTCCATTTTTCGGATAAAAAATGTAATAACTTTGTAATTCTAAGACTCAATTGCTTCAATAGGAAAATTACAGAATATACTAGAAGATTGATTAAATTATTTTTGTTATTATTTATTTATTTAATTATTTATTTATTCATAAGCAAGCCGTAATCAATAATAATAGATATTATTATTATTATAGGAAAACGAGTCATAAGGTATTGCAGCAACCCTCTATTAAGGTTGAAACTTATGGAAATTTATTTAATTGAATAATCAGAAAAAAAATATTATCTGAACTTGATGAAAAAAATATTCAAAATTTAATCGGAAGAATGATAATCTTAAAAATACATTTGCTAAAAACAATGTGAGAACAAAGTATATAATACATATTGAGCAAAGTGATAAAGAACGACCAAGGAAGAGAAATAATATTTTACATTCTTTGAAAATATCCAAAAATAAAAAAAAGATTAATTTAAAACCTTAACACTTTTCAATTAAAATTTTCATGTAAGAGTGGCAGATAGCAGTTAAAATTTCTGCACAGATCAATTATATTATTACATTTAGATGGATTAGGAACTGATCTATATATAGAAGAAAAATCTTCATATTCTTGCTATTTGCATATATTTACGGATTTAAATTTAAGCAAAAATATGAACCATTTATCAGAATTTGTGACTACTAATTAATAAAATAAAAATAAGTAAAGTAAATAAGTAAAAATAATTGATTACGTAATATTGTGGTCATCAATTCGATGTTTTAGCCCTCATCATTTATTCATATAGGGGAAAAAATTATTCCTTGTTACAAGATTAAAATGTATAAAAATATACAAAAATGATAAAACTAATATTACACCTTCATAATAAAAAGCATTTTAAAATTAAATTTGGTCAAATACTTTTACTACCCTGAGAGCGATGGCGAGCCAATAAATTTATTTAGCAATTTACTTTTTAAAATAAAATTTGTTTAAATTAAATATTATTAATATTATTAAAAAAATTAGGAATATATATTTAGCAAGTTTGTTTTTCCTTAAATTGGACATAAATTTGTGTCTATCATGTACTTGTTTCAAATATATTACCTCACTTGTGTTTTTTATATTAATTAATATAAACAATGTGTCTACAGAGAATTTTATTTTTAAAGAAGCATTATAAATTTAGTGTAACAATATAAATAGGCATAGTTAAAAGCGAAAAATCTACATGGAGTTCCTTACTTCATTAGAACCCAATTGTCCACTCAATGAACAATTGCTTTAAAATTATTCTCAGTATTGATAAAAAAAACAGAAATATTTTTTTAATTAGATTGTTTGCTATAAACTCTCAAAAAATAAAATAAATGCAAGTCATACAGTTTTCTTTCAAATTTATTTTTTTAGTTATATTTTATCAAATAAATATATAAGCAATTTCTATTCCGCTATTTAAAAGTAGCTTAGGTTCTAGTTATAGGTTTTTAATTAAACAAGTTTTTTTCATTTTTTATCAATTAAAATTATCTAAACATAAAGTGCTAATTTATTCTCAAAATGTGTACCTTGATACAAAATGATCAAAATATTTATAAAATTATATGCAATTTTTTCAACAAAATTTTTTCAGTTGATTTTAAAAATTGCTTTAATGTAGAAACAAGGTAGGGGATTAAAACAAGTTTTACACAATTTTTTTTTAAATTTAATCTAGAATATAAACATAAAATATAACAAATTAAATATATAATACAAAATTTATATTTCCACAAACTGAAATATAAAATCTTAATTTACATACTAAATATAATAGTCAATAGTCGACTTAAACGAAATGTAATCTCATTTTTAGTTGGTTCAAAAAATTTTCCTCGCAAAACTTTTCTATCATAAAAATAGTTATTATACAAATATAAAATGTATTGTTAACATAGATATAACAACATATGTATTTATTATTCTATATAAAATTTATTATTCATGTTTTTAAAATTAAAATTAAAATTTATAAGATTCAGAGAAGAGACGCCTTCTTCCCAGATGTATTGTGGTCTGTATAATAACATAAATATTTATTTTTGGTACAAGTTTTTAAAATTTGATTTCAACATTCTAATTCAAAATAATATGAATAATAGAGAATATATTCCATTGTTTTTTAAATAAACAAATGAAATGCAATTGCACCGTTAAATACGTCAAAATTAGTTCAAGAAGTTGATAAGTTAATTCAACAAAGTTATTCGTTTTACTTATATAAATTTTAACGTATATTATAATTGAAATTTGAACGTATATTATAATTCTTCATTTATTTATATATTAAGTTATTTATAAATTCATTTCAATATCAATAAATTCAACAAAATTTGTTTCCTATAAATTATTTTTTTTATTTTTCCAGAACGTGTAAGTAATACGTGTAAGGAACGAATATATATATATATATATATATATATATATATATATATATTAGGTTGTCAAATATCTTCCTTCCGCTTTTTTGTTCTTGGTTTATAATACAAAAAGGCGGAAGGGAGATATTTGACAACCTTATATATATATATATATATATATATATATATATATATATATATATATATATATAATATCTGAAAGAATACTCAATTCTTAAAACTCATTTTCCAATGTAAAATTTGACAATTTGACAATTTGAAAATTTTTATATTTATTTTTATTTTAAAATTTGTTACTACTAGATTTAATAAAATATTTTCTAAAACAAAACAAAAAAATGCTCAAATTGATTTGATTTAAATGTAATAAGAATTTAAATTATTTTTATAATCGAAAAAAGAATTTGGGAAGTTCTAACAGGTATTTATAATTAAAAAGAAATATTATTCGTGTTACATTAATTGTACTCTCTCTAATATTTTATATAAATATTTATATTATAAATCAAAAAAAAATGTAAATATATTAAAAATAAACTCGTAATTAATATTATAGTTGAAGTGTTTTACAACAAACATTGATCCTTCAAGAAATCAAACCAAACAATATATATAAAAATTTTCAAAGACCGGAGATATATAAGGATTAATATTTTTAACAAATGCAGTTTAATATCAGGTTTCTTCTTACATCTAAATGAGGAAGTATAAATTCTTAAGTTTTCCGAAGAAAAACCCTCTTAGATTTAAATCTTAAAAAACGAACTTGCAAAATAAATATTTTTAAAGGATAGAGGATAATGTTTATTACCCAGCAAAAGGATAAAAGTGAATCCAACCGAGTTAAGTATTTTTTAGACTCTGAAATTTTCCAAAATAATAAAAAAATTGATACATAATATAAAATCTATATATTATCATTTCTATTTATCCATGTTTTAAGTAATAAAGAATTACCATGCGGGTTTTACAGATGTTTATCGCATTTTGACGTGTCAGTTTAATATCAGGTTTCTTACAATTAAACGAGGAAGTAAAATTTCTTAAGTTTTTTGAAGAAATTTTCCCTTGGATTTAAATCTTAAAAACAAAATTGCAAATTAAATATTGCTGAAGGATAGGATAATGTTTATTTTATCCAGCAAAAGCATAAAAAAGTGCATCCGACCGAGCTAAGTATTTTTTAGATTCTGAAATTTTCCAAACTAACAAAAAATTTAATACATAATATAAAATCCACTTTTACTTAATTCATGTTTTAAGTAATGAAGAATTACCATGCGGTTTTTACAGATGTTTATTGCATTCATGCCCTCTCAGTTTAATATCAGGTTTCTTATAATTAAATGAGGAAGTAAAATTGCTTAAGTTTTTCGAGGAAATACCTCCTTGGATTTAAATCTTAAAAACGAACTTGCAAAATAAACATTGCTGAAGGATAGGATAATGTTTATTTATTATCCAGCAAAAGCATAAAAAAGTGCATCCGACCGAGCTAAGTATTTTTTAGACTCTGAAATTTTCCAAAATGACAAAAAAATGATACATAATATAAAATCTATATATTATCACTTCTATTTATCCATGTTTTAAGTAATAAAGAATTACCATGCGGTTTTTACAGATGTTTATCGCATTTATGACCTATCTTTTCAATTTTTTTCGTTTCAACAAAAATCCCAAGGGTCAACAAGGACCCATTGTCCATGAATTGTATTTAATTCTTTTCATCGAACTAACAAACAGATATAAAGTACATATTTATTACATAATGAGCCCATATCCTCTATTTTATGTTTTGTTGTGTCACACAATTGAAAAAATCATTTAATTTTTACCACATTTATTTCCATATGTACAATAGTATAGTTATTTTCGATATTTACATATGCGGGGGGATGGCAAAGCTATTTATAAAAACATAAATTATTTTTGGAAGTAATAAAATCTACCAAAAAATCAGGAATTTTGTATGAAATGTTGTCGTATGCGGGAAACGACATGTTTTTTAACGAAATGGTGGTAATGAATTTATAATCGGAAATTAATGAGCCGAAATTAACAGAGCGTATGGGACTAAAATATAATTTAATATTTATATATATATATATATATATATATATATATATATATATATATAGGTCTGTTACCATTGCTGTTCTATAAAATTATTATATATTGTTACAAAATATAACGAAAGCACATTAATATTATTGAAAAAGAACCAGTATTATTAATTAAAAATAATTACTGATCAAATTTTGATAGGACTGAAATCAAAAATATAAAGGAAAATATATATAAAAAATACTATATATTTACTAAAATACTATAAATTTATGTTACTATATACTATAAATTTATGTTTATTACAAAATTATATTTATGCCTCGTAAAAATGCTGTTATATAAATACCATAAAATTATTATACTATATATTGTTACAACATATAACGGAAACACATTACAAAAAATGAATAAATATTTTATCTTTAAAAATAAATATTGATTCAAATTTTGATTGGACTGAAATAAAAAATACTATATATTTACTATATAACTATATATTTATGATTATTACAAAATTATGTTTTTGCCTATAAAAAATGCTGTTGTATAAATACCATAAAATTATTAAATCATCATATTAAAGGATATTATTTTCATGTAAATTCTATCCTTTGCACTTTTAATGATTTAAATTTATGTTATTATTTATCAATATTACTAGATTATTTAACTATTTAATTATTTAACAGTTGTTGTTAAATTAAAAAAACATTATTATATTAAATATTGTTACAACATTACAAAAAATGAATAAATATTTTATAATTAATAATAAATATTCAAAAAAATTTTGATTCGACTGAAATCAAAAATATAAAGAAGAGTATATAAAGTACATATGTAAAATAATATATATAGTAATCGTTCAAAAATCGAAATTGAAATTTTTTACATTTTTTACACTTTTTAAAAATTTTTCAACATTTTGGCATACCTCAGAAAAAATGAATGTATGTGTGGAGACAATTTTTTAACCGATTAACCTATTAACCGATTTGAATGATTCAAGAATCATTCGATTCCTATTGATGGGGAAATGTGCTGATTAGTTTTTGGCAAAGGCAGGTCCAGCCATTTCGGAGATATGGAGCAAAGAATGCAGAAAATAGAAATGAGTGTTTTTGAGAGATTTTAGATTCGATTGGTTAAGTTTTGTTTATTTACTGTAAAGATATAAAAAAGTAATAGTATTTAAAATGATTTTATTTGACAACATTTAATATTCCTCGAATAATATTTTATTGTGGTACGGGAAGTTCCAGCAATTTGCCTTAAGGCAAATGGTATATTTAAATTATCCTGCTACTTCTATCTTCCAACAACTCACAAATAACGATGCCATACACCACTAGTTTTAAAATAATATTTAACTCTATAAAAAATCACAATAAAGTTCAAATAAATTGTCAAGAATTACATAACGAACAGATCAATTTACAAAAAAATAAATATATATATATATTTTTTTAAATAAATAATGAATAAAGTATTGATTTGACTGGCATATGAAAAAGTATATAAAAATAATATAAAAAAGTGTATAAAAATAATATAAAAAGTATGTGTATTTAATTATATACATATAACACTTTGATAAATAAATAAAATCAATTTCGCAAAAGTTAATATATTGGATTGGACTTATATTATTAAAGTTTACTCGACAATATACATTGTTGCAAAAATGCCGAGAAAAAATTATCTTTGTTTGTAAACAAATTTAATATTTATGTTTTTGAATAAAAAAATATTACTGTTTTATATCAGGGTGTCCCATGTGGGTGTCCGATCCGAGTCCGAATGCACAAGTATAAAATTAAAATCCGATAATTTAAAATGTCATTTTCAAGTAATTTTTTAAAGTATGTTAGTTTTAAAATAGTAAAGCAATCTTGTAAGAAAATATAAGCCTCATGAAAAATGCAAATAGAAATAAATTGATTTAATTTTTTTACACCTTTACATATGAACTAGTTTTTTATTTCAAAGGATTTAATTGAAAAGTAGAATGTTTGAAGAATCAAAATAATTAAGAACTAGGCTGTTTGTACCCGAAAATTCATTAATAATTCTATATTTAAACTATCCTGCTACTTTTATCTTCCAGCAACTCACAAATAAAATCAAGAAAATATTCTTTAGCATAAAAACTTTACAAATCACCATTTAAGTGGTAATGAAAATAGAAACGTCATATTAAAATGATATAATATATTGTCTTGGAATATTGAATTTATATTTTTATTTTATATATAAAATAGTAAGGTAATTAATGATTTAGTGTGGTGCACTCACACCATGAACCTACCTTCGGAAAAACTACAATTTAATTTTGTTTATTTAAAAAAGTGATGATTTTTGTAAAAAATTGCATATTTTGTTGTTGAAAAGAGGCTTCTGGTGCAACACGAAGATTATATTCTCAATAATGTATAATAAGTGCCTGGTCATACAAAATTTGCTAATAATTTTACAGAACTTTTCAAAATAGTATTATTTTCCAATTATCATGTTTCCACCTCTTCATTGATGAGATGTCATTGAAAATATGCCAAAGTGGCTCATCTTTTTAAACTTTTAACAATATTTTAACAATGAAAGATATAAAAAAACAACTAATTTGTTGGTTTTAAATTAGGGAAAAGGAAATTCATCGATTATTGGTACAATATTAATTTTTATTAGATGAGTGATGATTCTTTTATAAAACTGCACGCTTTGTGGATGAAAAAAGAGTTTTAGGATCAGGAACTGCCTAGTTGAATTAGTCGTTTATCCCAAAAATGTTTAGAAAATCTGTCAATCAAAATTTTCTTTGACCTTGTATTTTTACAGATCTTTTCAAAATAATCTCATATACAAATTTTCATCTTTTCAGTTCATCGTTCGTCAACATGTCACTGAAAAAATCCAAATTGTCTTACTTTTTGTCTTAACCATATAAAATATCGAAAAAAATCTAATGTATTGTATTTGCTCTTATAAATTATTTGAAAAATTTCCATTTTTATGGATGAATAAGGGCTTTTGGAGATATGGGGATAGTTTATTTTTCGTCGTTTTTCTTAAAAATGTTTGGGCGCCTTGCCATACAAAATTTGCTCTAACCTTTTATTTTTACAAGTCTTTGATTGAAAAAAAAATAGTATATAACAACTATCATTTTTAGAAAATTCATATTTTAGCATTATATTTGTGAGTATGTGTATATATGGATATACGTGTATTATTCTTATATTTATAAATATATTCAAAATATTTGTTAATAATATAATAATAGTTAGTTAATTGAAATTTTATCATATTTTCTTTATTTATTTTTTTTTTAATTTTTACCACTTCTACCAGTACAGCAAATAAGATTTGTGCTATTCTTTTTGTTATATAATAAAAATTATAAGAAAATTATATTAATAAATTAATTATGGGCTTCATAATATCATTTAAAAATTTGTTTTAGATCAAAAATATTCACATAAATTTTTATTTATATGTTATTTATATGCTATAATTAAATATTTATAAGTATATTGATTATGACATAACAATATCAATATTGTCTAATAAAAATTTCAAAAAATATATATTCAAGGTAATTGGTATTCCTTTTTACCCTTCCGAAGGAGAAATTAGTTTTTTTTATTATGCATTTGAACAGATGTAATAAATAAAGAACATTGTTAAATAGAAGTAGAAATTTTAGTTTAATATTTAACTGGGTATATAATCGAAGTCTTACATTTATAATTCCAATTTTTTAAATCCAATTATAAATACAATTTTCAAAAACATTGGTTGGCAAATTTCTAGTTTGACAAGCATCTCTTAAAAAATAGCTGGCAGCAAATAAATCTGTAGCACAATACTTAAAGAAAAATTCATGCCATTGAAAAAGTGGTGCAAACATTCATAAAGATTTACCAAAATATATATTAAAATCATATATGTTATATAAAGTACCCACGGCTAGACAAATATGTACAAAAAGCAGCAATGCAAAATGTATTCTAAATATTGCAATAAATACTTTTGTCTTTTGTCTGTATCATTTTAAATTCATGAAAAACAATTGATCTAAACAAAAATTTGTTAGTTTGTGATTCGTATATAAATTCTAAATTAATAGAAATGCTAGAAAAATACATACAAGCAAATAAAAAAACAATTTTGTATAATTTTTATTATTTCTACACTGTTTCGACATATAATACTATGTCAACTTTAATGTAATTCAAAACTGCGTGAAAACTCTAGTAAAGCTAGATTTTGTTCTTGTAATTTTATATAAAATAATAATATTGATACATAACATTGCCAAATAGATATAAAAAATTCATTTTAATATTTAGTAGCAAATAATGATTCAAAAAAAACTAGTTGGTTGGAAAATTTCTACTTCGCCTTGGTGGTCAAAAATCTCTTTAAAAATGCTGGTAGCAAATAAATCTGTAGCACAATACTTAAAAAAAATTTTTGATGCCATTGAAAACTATGTACAATATTTGATAAAGACTTACTAAAATAACAAGATTGGATTAGCATTTTAAATTCATGAAAAACAATAGGGTCATAATAAAATCTTACAGCTTCCTAAATCGATTATTGATCTGGTCAAAAGAGTAGTAAGTGATGACTATGGCTAAATCTAAAACAATTATTCTCAATAGATTCGTTTACTTCATATCAAAAAATTTGGGATTTTAGGAACAAAATAGACAAACTTCTCCTGAACCCAACTGAGAACAATAAAAATCTAAGGAGATGAAAAACTCTTACGACTTCCTAAATCGATTATTGATCCGGTCGAAAGAGTAATAAGTGATGACTATTGCTGAATCTAAAACAGTCATCTTCAGTAGATTTGTTTACTTTTCCTCATATCAGAAAATTTGGGATTTCAGGGACAAAATAGACAAACTTCTCAAAAACCTAACGGAGAACAATAAAAATCTGGTCAAAAGAGCAGTAAGTGATGACTATGGCTAGAGCTCATCACAGTAAATTTGGGATTTTAAGGACAAACTAGACAAATTTCTCAAGAACTTGATAAAGCAAAAAAATAATATAAGGAGATTAAAAGCTCAAAAGAGCATAAAGTGGAACTATTACATCATCCTTAATACATTCGACCACTTCTCTTCATATAAGAAGTTACTAGATTTTGATATAAAAATTAGCCACTTCTCAACAACCTAATGAAGAATAATAATAATCTAAAGAGATAAAAAGCTCCTATAGCTTTCTAAGTCGATGATTGATCTCGCCAAAAGAGCAGTTAGAGATGACTTTGGGTAAATAAGAATCTAAGGAGATCAAGAACTTTCACAGCTTCCTGGTAAATGATTTGATCTTGTCAAAAGAGCAGTAAGTGATGACTATGGCTAAGTCTAAAACTATCATTCTGAGTAGATTCGTTTACTTTTCCTCATATCAGAAAATTTTAATTCCATTATGAAATTATACTAAAATATAAATAAATTTTTACAAATAGAATATACTTAAACTTCAGCTTAATAATATTAATTGGCAACAACTTATTTATTTAAAATTTAAAAGTATTTAGTAGTATAAAATGTAAATAAAATAATATTTAATAGTAAAAAATAAGAGCAATTAGTTATATATAAAATCTGGCAATGTTTTAACAATTTTCCTATAGATATATTGGTACTAGCAACTTTATATTTCAAATACTGAATCTGGAAAAGTTAAATTTACACAAACAAATTGATTCAATTAATTAATTCATTCATTTCTAAATTATTTTGCAACCTCTTCATCTTTTGATATATTTTTGAAGTGTGAACAAAAATACACTTTTGAAAATTTATTTAGTTTGTATCAATAAATGTTAATATGTAATGAAAAGCAAAGTTGTTTTTGATTTATTAATTCAGTTACCAAAAGATTTAAAAAAATTATTATATCAAATCATGAAAAACGTAATTTTTTAGAAAAAAACTATACAATGCCAATACAAAAGAATATTTTATAATAATGAACAAATTGTCACCAAAATATTTATTGAAGAACGTCAAAATTACTGAGCATAAAAAATAGTCGTATTACAAAATATGATATATTTTAATTTTCAATACAGTTAGAATTAAATTAATGCTAGATATATTCTTTGAAAAAAAAAATCACAATAAAATACAAATATACTGAGATGATATTTTTTTAAAAAACCTTGTTAAGAAATTTTTACGTTCATGAAAAGCAAAATTTTCATACAATCTCAATAATTTCCAATTAGAGAATGAAGTACTACAAGGCACTCATTAAATTGGCATTAAGTTTTATTTGCATATCAGAAGTTTTATTCAGATCTAATTTTCTACTTCGGCAGGAAGCTTAGTAGCAATTAAATATCCTTATTAAAAGTCCTTTAAAAGGATTACTGATTCTATAATACCCGATCTCAGAAATATACGCATTTGAATTGTAGAAAATCTTTGGAAATTAAAAATTTATTCCACTTCATTCCCTAATAAAATATTTTGAACGAAGATATCAACTTCTTACTTATAATGATTGATACAAAAAGTAGTGTTCTTATAAATAATTTTTTTCGATAATTATAAAATTAGATGAACACTATTCAATATTACATGCAAACACAAAAATATAAATTTGTATGTATAAACATTATTTTAACAGATCTGTTAACTAAATTGAATCAATTTAAAGTTGAAATATTGTAAAACAAAAATTTTAATGAACTATTTCAATCAAATAAATTATTCAAAAAAGTAATTCATACTAATTTTGAATCATGCAGCTTTTACGTCAACTGAATATTATTTCTATTTAATACAAGTATTGAATGTTTGATAATTTAATTTATTTAAATAATAATATATATCATATTAAATAATTTTAAAAAATATATTTAGTACATTGATTGTTATTCATAAAATTTTCAAGTAATAAAAAACGAGGAACAGATTTAAAAAAGTACGTTTGTAACAATTAATAAATAGATAAAAACATAACACTATATATATATATATATATATATATATATAGTAATAACACAATTCATAAAAATGAGTAGTCAATGTAGCATTACAATTATATTAACAATGTTTAAATTTTGTTAAAATATGTTAAATAAAGTATATAAAATTTTTATTAAATATTTGGTAACTCAAAAGCATTTCATCAACAAAAGTTTCATCAATTTTTTTACACTTTACACAATTTAATTCTAATTAATTATGATAATAAAATTTTGGAGATTTATATTTAGTTAGATGTACAGAACACATTTACATCAATAATTGTTTTAAAATATAATCAATTAAGTTTATGCATTATGTGACATATTATAATATGCAGCATAATATGCTATTTAATACAATATTGAATGCTGAATAATTTATTTAAATGATTTTTAGTAAATCTAATTATCATCATTTACCTGCAGGCACAACTTTGTATTTGACTGGTATTTTATTTAATTTTAAAAATTACCAAATGAACATCGTAATAGCTTAATTCAAGTAATGTCACGAAAAATTTCCTATATACTTTTGTACTATATGCATACAAAATAATTTTTATTCAAAGCCAATAAGTTGTTAAAAAAAATAAGAGCGATTAAAAACGCATTTTCTTTTTGTATTTAAAAACAAGAGCCATAATTTTTCTCAAAACCGCTTTTACCGTAGATGAATAATAAACTTATCAATTTTATTGTGAGAAAAATAGATCGCAGATTGAAAAATATCATCTTTTCTAAATTATTGATTTATTTAATCCTATCAATAGCTACGAAAATATAAAAACCTGGAATTTTAAATACTCTTTAAATCAATTGGTGAATGATAACTTCTCGATAATGATTTTAATTAATAAATTATGTACAAATAAATAATATATAATTATTTAAAAAAAAAGTGAAATTTCTTATTGATAAGAATATAATTAATTATGAATGTCAAAATTTAAAATAATTGATAATTATTGACTGATAATTATATTTAATTTTTTAAAATATACCATGGAAAATATCATATTTGCTAAATTTTTGAAAAAAATATAAAAATTTGGAATTTGAAATACACGCTAAGTCAATTGGAAGCAGTTTAAAATCTCGAAAACGATTTTAAATAATAAATTAACAAGAAATAAATAATATGTAATTGATTGATTAAAATAATGCATTGATAATTATATTAAGATTCAAAGAATAAATATTTGGAATTTGATATACGCGCTAAAATGATGAGGAAAAGTTAACTTCCCGAAAACAACTTCAAATAATAAATTAAGTACAAATAAATAATGTATAATTATTTATTTCAGAAAACGTGGAATTTTTTTAATTGGTGAAAATATAATAATTTATGAATGTCAAAATTCAAAATATCATGCAAAACATCATTTCTTCTAAGTTTTTGAACTTTGAACTTTTTAAAAACTTTTTTTTAATTAATAAATTTGATAGAAATGAATATAAAATGATATGAAATAGCTAAATTAATTATAGCTAAAAAATATAATCATTTGGAATTTAAAATATAAGCTAAACCAATTAGAAAAATTTAACTTTTTGAAAACGTTTTTAAATGATAAATTAAGTACAAATAAATAATATATGATTATTTCAAAAAAATGTGGAAGTTCTAATTGGTGAAAATATAATAATCTATGAATGTCAAAATTTAAAATAATGCACTGATAAATATATTGAATGAATTAAAATGTGTCATAAAAGTGCCATTTCTTCTAAATTTTTGAGTTCTTAAACTTGCAAAAAATTTTGTAGGTACAAAATATAAAAATTTGGAATTTGAAGTACACGTTAAATCAATTGTAAATAAATTAAGTAATAAATTAACTAGAAATAAATATAAAATGATTTGCAAAAAATGTGGAATTTCTAATTGATAATAATGATTTAAAATAAAATTTTATATAATTTGGAATGAATATAACATTTATTTATTAAACAAAAGTCCCTAAAAATCAATTTTATATGTTTGTATCAAATCATGTATGTTTTGTAATAAGAAACAAGAAATAAACTTAAAATGATTTTCAAAAATATTTTATGAATGTTGAAACTCGAATTAATGCACGGATAATTATATTAAATTACTTAAAATATATCATAGAAAGTATAGTTTTTGCTAAATTCAGTTCGATTTGCTGAAGAAATAAAAAAAGTGGAATTTAGAATATAAGTTAAATTTAGTGGAACACTATTTTAAATAATAAATTTAATAAAAATAAATAAATATATAATAATGTTAGGAAAACAGGGAATTTATAATTTAAAATGATTAATGAGATTGAATAATCCGGAATATGGATGAGAAAATTTTTTATGAAATATTTGATGATTAAATAATTCGTTATAAACTAAGTTAGATAAGTATAAGTGTATGTTCAATAATACAGAATATAAAATATTTTATATAAAAGAGTAAAAATATTAAACAAATTTATTTAAAAGTCATTAATAAATTGACATATATAACATATTTTATTTGTTTGTATGTAAAATTATACTAATGCACAATTTGAATTTCGCTCCGTTAACAATGCAACCGCGAAGGTACTCTTACTAACAATTGAAGGGCGTCACACCTGTTTTGCATTATTTATACCGACGCGACATCTCGATTTAATATTTGGTGATTGATTTATGAAGTCTAATCTAATATTTAATATTAGGAGTACTTTGTTCTATCAGTATGCGATCGTAAATTCACCGAAAATGTTCTTGTGTGTTAAGCCGGCAAATAGGAAGCATCGCGCGTGGTTTCCTACAAATTTGGCCTCGTGATTTAATTGTACGGTAATCCGTGAACATCCGTCTAATTAAATGTGGTAAAGTGAAAGTGATAGTGTAAATAGTTTTTATATAAAGTGTCTTTTTAGTGATGTACTTTAGTTTTGCAAAAAAATAGATTTTAAAAAATTTCAGAAGTCAACCTTGCTTTATGGTATATAATAATTTGCATGCACTATATGCTAATGTATATTCAAGTAATATTTTATATTGAATAATTTTAATTTGTTTCAGAATCAAATGTGCTGGTGATTATTTTATGATGCAGGTGTGCGCTCGAATTTTCTTCAAAAGGTAGGAAAAACATGTGATTTTTTCAAGCATTTTGTTAGGTTCCATACAGATTTTTATGCAATAATTCATAAAAAACATTTTTTTATGTCTTACCTTGTATTTGGTGATTATTCTTATTATTTTATTACATATATGAGTATACAAAATTATTTTATTACGTTGCGAAATGCATCGCCTCTCAATGATTCTTCACAGGCACAGGTGTGACTCATCATTGCAAATATTAAAATACGAACGGTGAATGATTCAGCATAAAAATTATAACATATGTAATATAACTCCGTGCTACGCAAATTTTAATTTTACTAATAAAATATAATAATCAGTGCGGGCCAACAGTTGGGTTACCTTACCAAAAGCGTCGTTACCGTGAGATTGATAAAACAATTCAGCTAATTACTGAATAAAAACACGAATTACTTAAAATGCATTCATAGTATAAAAGTGCAACGTTTTTACACATTCAAACAAATATATAATTTCATTCACTTGCATTTAATTGTTGAAATTATATGGGATACATGATATTTGAACATATGCGTCACACATTATTTTATGTGCTTTTGATTTCCATATAAATTACAATCTATCGATAGGTAAACCATCAGTAATTTGTTTGTTACAGTTGATACAAAAAACGCATGCCCAATGGTCCATACCAATTTATTTGTTTTCTTAGCACAAGATACTAAAAATTGCACATGCATTCTCAATGACATGTACACTTATATATATATATACAAGGATATATTTAAATTTAGTATTTACATAGTTTACATATTACATTTAGTAATATGCCATTTTTACGTTATTCAACATATATTTATAAACTGTGCTTTATGGTTTATGTAGAGTTTTAGTATTAATTATATTGAATTAATTTAAATAAAATTGAAGTATGAGACAGAATTACAACAAAATTACCTGCACGTAGAGTTGATACCACCAATAACTGGCAAATTCCAAATAGCATTTAACTGGCTTATGAATTATTTCCTGGTCCGTTGGCTGTACTAATCGGTGCAGAATTATTTTTCAAAATCATCCAATAGGGATCCTGGAAATTGGGATAGAATCTCTTAAAATTAGTTCTAGACAATGACCAGAATCCCCTGTATTGTGACTGCCAACAAAAGAAAATTATTTATTTAGAAGAAAACATCTTTTCCATCACCTCCTCTTACATTTACGAAAAAAACAAATATACATTGACCAATCAAAGACTTTAAAACTCGCCTTCAATATTTTTCAACAATCTACGGTATTGTGACTGCCAACAAAAGAAAATTATTTAGAAGAAAACATCTTTTCAATCACCTCCTCTTACATTTACGAGAAATACAAATATACATTGACCAATTAAAGACTTTAAAACTCGCATTCAATATTTTTTATGGATTTTTTATGATACGTTTCATCAGCATATTGCAAAAGAAATGTACAAATGTAGTGTTCCAAAATAATCCTTTATTACAACTGCAGAATTGAATTCAAATGAATTCAATTAATACAAAAAAAATCGGAGCAATATCATCTACAACTAAAAATTGCATGCAGACGACAAATCGTCGTCAACATGTGACAATGCCGAAGAATGATGCAGATAGTCAAAATTAATAAAATGCGAAGTATGAATTTGTTGAAATCCAAAAAACCTAATATTTATATGAAGTTATTAGTCTAATGATGTACCAAATTTACTGTGAAAAACAATTCTCACTAAACACTATAGCTGAGTGTGAATGCTTAAAAGGTTGCAGGTTCTCCAGAACTACCATATGACAAGGAGGATGATGAGAAAAGATTTGAAATATAAAAAATGAAGCAAATTCATGACATAAATTGTAATACAAAACACAGAAAGAAATCTTAACCAAAGACCAGCTTGCAGAGCAATAGTTGGCTAGCTTCTTAAAAACCGACAAAAAATTTATGACCAGATCCAACATATGACTAGGAGGTTGATGCTAAAAGATTTGAAACATAAAAAATGAGGCAAATTTATGACAAATTCTAATACAAAACACAGAAAGATATCTTAACCAAAGAGCAGCTTGCAGAGCAACAGTTGGCCAGCTTCTTAAAAACAACAAACAATTTATGACCAGATGATGCATTTTCAATTGCATTGATTTTCAAAAAAAGTGAATTATGAAGAAATTTTGTATATAATGAAACGTAAAGCATGCAATAGACAGGTTGGCACGAGGGTGGATTAAGTATACAAGAAGCCCTGAATCCAAAACAGAGAAGAAAATGGAAAAACAAGAGCATTTTGCGGAGCAACAGTTAAAAATTAACTAAAATTATGACCAGATGATGCACTTTCAATTTTGGCCAACAAAAGACGAGAGTGGATAAAAATTACTAGTCTTGTATCCAGAAATGAAGATAATGTAAACACAAGAGCAGCTCACAGAGTTAGAATTTCAATATAACACAACAATTATGACCAGGTGATGCCCTTTTAATCCTGGTCTACAGAAAGAGTGAACGTGAAGAAATTATATGTATTGCGGGGATCAAGCAGGCTAGTCATGAGAGAGAAAATAATTGGACTTGTCATATTTTCATAGCATTAATTTTTATAGTCAATAAATTTTATATATTGGAGTTTATACTTCCATATTCATTACTACTCCCACATTGGTGACCCACGACGATTGAGATGAAGACAAGGAAGGAGTTTTATTTTTCGAGGATTTAAGAAATATAGATTTTGATGCAGCACCATAATCACTGGTCTTCGGTGACTACTTATAAGGTACGTCCATGAAAATTACAAGCTTTGTGTCCAAAACAGAAAAAAAAATGTAAACTTAAAAATAGCTTGCAAAGCACTAGTTGGATTTTTCTAAAAACCACAAAAATATGACCAGGTCATGCGCTTTTAATCCTGATCTACAGAAATAGTGAACTATGAAGAAATTATATATGTATGATAAAGCAGGACCTCTATAATGGAGTTGGCACGAGAGTGCATAAAAATTACACGCCATGTGTCCAAAACAGAAAGGAAAATGTAAACTTAAAAGTAGCTTGCAAAGCACTAGTTGGATTTTTCTAAAAAAACACAAAAAATGTGATCAAATGATGCACTTTGAATTCTGTCTACAAGAAAGGTAGAAACAGTTGAACAGATCCTTAATTCGGCAAAAACAGGACGACCATAACAAGTATTAGCACGTAATTTATCCACTTTGATGTAGGATTCAGTAACATTCATTTATTAGAAACACAATATATTTATTAATCCCAATTAATCTCTTTGTACTGTGACGCACTCATTGAACTTTGCGCAAAGTTTTGTGGCATCAGAATCGAAGTAAAATGTTGTTTTTGAGGTAAGAAAAAATATACAACTAAAACTTATGCATAGGCATGCTTCTCTCTGAATAGATTTTAAAAATCTCAAAATAGAAAATATGTTGTAATCAAAAATTACAATTTGAAAAGCCTAATGGGTGACGATTTATAATACGTATAGAGAGTACTCTCGTCAAGTAAATTCGTTAATAACAGTTAATTGTTTAAGTATGATAATCGAATTATAGAAAACAGTAGCTAAAAAAAATAAACTTACTAAAAAAAGTATAAAATTGTATTAAAATATATTAGTAATAAAAGTATTCTTGTAATCATCGAAAAATCGGAATTGAAAATAATTTTTACATTTCTTCAAGTTTGAAGGTTCCTGAACATTTTGGCATACCTAAGAAAAAATGGATGTGTGTGTATGAATACAATTTTTCGTCGACGTTTTCGGGCACACTAATCAACCGATTTGAATGGTTCAAAAAACATTCGATTCCTATTGATAGGGAGATGTGCTGATTAGTTTTAGGCAAAGGCAGGTCCAGCCGTTTCGGAGATATGGAGCAAAGGGTGCAGAAAATAGAAATCGAGCTTTTGAGGGAATGGACCATATTTGATTTGAATGAAGTAAAAATATTCTGCTTGGTTTTGTTACGTTACGAAAATGTTACGCTTGACAAAATAATTGCAAACAAAATAATTAAAGAAAATATTTAAAATTTATTTCCCGATTTTTTTTCCGAATTTTTTCTTACAAAAAAAATTACATTAATTCTGACTAAAGTTCTAAAAATACTTTAAATAATTAATTTTGACTTTTTAATTCAGTTTCTATTACTTTTATAAATAATAGCGATTGATAACACTTCTTTTTGTATTTAAAAACAAGAGTTATAATTTCATCAAAAACGCTTTTACCGTATGAATTAATTAAAAATAATTAACTTTATAATAAATGAAAATAATTTAGATTTTAATATTAATTTTGACTAAAGTCCTAAAAATACTTTGAATAATGAATTTTAAATTTGTAATTCAGTTTATATTACTTTGATAAATATTAGAGAATGTTACATAATTTATAATAATCTATATGAAAACATTTGATAATTCTCGAACATTTTGTTACGGTACGGGAAGTTTCAGCAATTTGCCTTATGGCACGATGCCATACACAGCTAATTCAGTTTTCTCTACTGCCTCGACCAACTTTTGTTGCCATGAGATAATAAATAGTATAACTTAATAGAATCTGCAGGATATATAATAACCTGCAGAATAATAATTTATTATATATGATAATAAATATTATCCTAGATCTGAATATATCTTAATTAATAAAAAAAATACTTTTGATACATTAGAATTGTTTACGGTCCAAAATGGGATCAAGCAAGAAGAATGAAGTTCATTATACATACAGCAATTAAAAAGTGGTGATCACTAGGGTTTATACAAAAACCGACATTTCAGAAAGCCAGTTTTCAAATTTTATATAAAAAATTAATTTTCGCTCGAATATTCTGTAATTTATCCGCAAATTTAGTGTAATTTAGAGCAGTATTTGACTGAATTTATTTATTGTTCAATTTTATAGATAGTAAACAAAATTATTTTAATTTTAATTAGTAGAACTGAAAAATAATAGTTTATCTTGATTAAATAACTTTGAAAATAATTATTCGTTATTCGTTATTCATGCATCATTCATACATATAGAAATGAAAATATTTTTATGATAGTGAAAGGAAAATTTTAATTAATTAAATTTAAACATTCTAATTGTTTTTTTGTTAAATAAAATACGATTTCAAAAAACTGAGGACATCTATCGAATTGGTACTTAAGACGTGACCTTTGTTTACTCACAAAATTTCCTGAAATAGAAAATACACTCATACTTGCGACCAAATTATGCTTAATTGTTTTTAAAGCCTGATATAATAATTCTAAGTCTTTTGTTCTTCTAGGGTTTAAAACTCTCTTTTTAAGTTTGAGTAGAGGAAGTTACTTCAACAAGAAGTCACACTGATTCAAATTAATATTTACAGTGGTATAAAAATCTAAGTTAATATATACAAAACCTTGTTGGGAACCATTGCAGACTGATAAGATATCAAATGCTATTGAACCGATATGATTTCAATAATCAAAACGCTTTCATCTATCTTTTATATTTGGCTATATTTGTCATTTTCCATGAATACAGTGAAAGCCGACTTTTTCACTAAAAAACCGGTTTTCGAATTCCATAATTTTTGCCAAAAAACGGTTTTTAAAACCGGTTTTTGAAAACGGACAAACCCTAGTGATCACCACTATGTATCATAAAATTTGCTTTTTTGCGCAAAATTTTCGCTATTTTCGTGTGTCAATAAATTACATCAAACAACTATCATTTCTCATTGAGAGGGACTTATAATCGAGTCTTGTCTCATCAATCGAATGCCAATAGAACACGAGGCATCATTTGACACACGCAACGTCAAATAATCCGATCTATTGAGGGTGGTTCCTGGGATTAATGGGATTATCGAACGTATGCAATACATGCATAATCTTTAGGAGATGATGGATCCACCCCTTAAATCCTGGAACATATGCACGTGAATGCAATCAATTTTCGAAAGGCAACTTACTGGAATGTTAATATTCTGGATCATGGCATTATCGTATCGAATTAATGATAAGCGTAAAGTGTTTTTTTGATCAATCTGTTTATTGGATCTAATCATATTATAGGATTATTTTATTGTTTGCATTAAATATTTGCTATTTGAGTATTAATTTTATAATAAAGATAACTATGAACTTAAGCTGTTGCGTTACCTGGACTTCGAAATAAAAGGACATGGTGACAGTCTTATCTAAAAATAATTGTCGTACAATCTTATAGCTTTTAAAATATTCAATGTACCTTAAAATTGGTTCAAAAGCTTTTGGCAGATGAAAATAGTGATAAAAAGTGTTTTAGATATCAAGAAAGTTGGTGACAGTTTTTGGAGAAGCAAAAGGTTTTTGGATAATTTGAAATTTTCACGACCCTTTTTGGAAAGTTAAAAATACTGCTAAAAATCTGCTTAAGAGGCCCGGCGCAATTTCATTATTAAAGTTGCAATGAACACTCTATTTACTTAGAAGTATCAAGAGAAACACCCAGGACTTTATTATTAAATAGGTTATATATCAGACCTTCAAAAGAACTGATCTAAAAATGAGTAGTTTCGTGGATAACTTTTATGTTGATGGTTTAACAATTACGTATTTAGTAGAATTGATCGCTTAAAACTATTTAAGCACGTAAAATTGTAAAATTGTGTTATTGAGTTAGAAAAGGTGAAATATATAATATTCGTGAAGCAGACTTTGAAATAAAAGGACATTAGTTTAATTATTTACATATATATATATATTGTTGCTATTTTTCTTCGAAGCTGATATCGTGACATCGGCTTATCTAAAAATAATTGTCAAATCTTATAAAGTCTTGTTTAAAATATTCAATGTACCCTTAATATTAGTTCAAAAGCTTTTGGCAGATGAAAATAATGATAAAAAGTTTTTCAGATATCAAGAAAATTGGCGACAGTTTTCGGAGAATCAAAAGGATTTTGGAAGATTTTTCGACTATTTTTAGAAAGTTAAAAATACGGCTAAAGGTCTGCTAAAGAGGCTCGGCGCAATGTTTATTATAAAACTTGCACTAAAAACTAATTACTTCGAAGGACCAGAAGGACCCCAAGGACTTCATTACAAAAAAAAAACGGATTTAAAGAATTACGAAATTAAGGACTTCATTGCAAATTGTAAAATTGTGTTATTGAAGCTAGGTAGAAAATGTGAAATATATATTTGTAAAGCAGATACAAACATCTGCAATGTTAGTCCAAAGGTTTATTTGCATCTTTCCCAAGACAAAGTTACATTTACAATATTCAATGTACCTTAAAATTGGTTCAAAAGCTTTTGGCAGATAAAAATAGTGATAAAAAGTTTTTTAGATATCAAGAAAGTTGGCGACAGTTTTCGGAGAGTCAAAAGGATTTTGGAAGATTTCTCGACTATTTTTAGGAAGTTAAAAATACGGCTAAAGGTCTGCTAAAGAGGCTCGGCGCAATGTTTATTATAAAACTTGCACTAAAAACTAATTACTTCGATGAACCAGAAGGACCCCAAGGACTTCATTACAAAAAAAATACGGATTTAAAGAATTACGAAATTAAGGACTTCATTGCAAATTGTAAAATTGTGTTATTGAAACTAGGTAGAAAATGTGAAATATATATTTGTAAAGCAGATACAAACATCTGCAATGTTAGTCCAAAGGTTTATTTGCATCTTTCCCAAGACGAAGTTACATTTACAATATTCAATGTGCCTTAAAATTACTTCAAAAGCTTTTGGCAGATGAAAATAGTGATAAAAAGTTTTTAGATATCAAGAAAGTTGGCGACAGTTTTCGGAGAAGCAAAAGGATTTTGGATAATTTGAAGTTTTCTCGACCCTTTTTGGGAAGTTAAAAATACGGTTAAAGGTCTGCTAAAGAGGCCCGGCGCTATGTTTATTATAAAACTTAGCACTAAATACTAATTACTTCGAAGGACCAGAAGGACCCCTAGGACATTACATAATATGCTATATATCAGATCTTCAAAAGAACTGATCTAAAAATAAGTAGTTTCATAGACAACTTTTATGTTGACGGTTCAACAGATACGTATAAATTGATAAGAGTTGATTGCTTTAAACTATTTAAGCACATAAAATTGTAAAATTGTAAAATTGTTTTATTGAAAGCTTGGTAAAAAATGTGAAATATATATTGTGACATCTGCGTCGAAAGTTTATTTGCATATTTCTCAAGGCAAAATTATATTTACACCTCCGTCCTAATAATTCTTTTAAACATTTAAATATTACACTTGAGTTCCATAGAGAAATTCTGGTGCAGAACGCCAAAGTTCGACTCGCACTTTTATTAAAATTTTTATTTAAACTTTTATTATAATTAATCAATCTATTATTGATTTAAAACAAGAATCAGTTGTTCGACAATCAATTTACGCATTTTTTAAACAAAGAAAATGTTAAAATGATATTTAAATATTAAAAATAGGTCACCATTACAATAAAATTCGTGGTATTCCGTGAATTATAAATAAAGGAAATACTAATAAAAATATTACTTCCATTTAATTAAGGCAAATATATTTAAATATATTTTGTTGAAAAATGTGCTTGTTTGAGAAATGTATTGAGAGAGCTCAAGGCAACATATTCCAAGTTAAAATTACATTTAAACTTGAATCACAATTAAATATAGGTGCAGAGATTGTAAAAATGTTAGAATTAAATCTTAAAAAAAAATCAATGCACTAATTTAAATAATTATTAAAAATATTAAAAATAATTCAAGATGCTATTCATTTTTTTAAGAGAAGAAAAGCTCCTGAGGAAACACAGACTTTGGCTTCGAAAATGAAGAGATACATGAGAAAAGTGATTTTCCATAGAATGCAACGAAACAACGAGTTATTACAATTTTTTCCGGTAAAAAAACGTAGAAACAATTGAAGTCAACAGAAGCAACATGAAAATTTACATTTAAAAGTTTCTAAGTTTATAAAATTTATTTCGGCACGCATCACACAATTTTGTGTGCAGAGAATGCAAAAATATAAGTAAAATTTGAAATATTAGTAAATTTATTTGATTTATTACCATAAAGTAGTAGAGAGAGAGAGAGAATACAGAGTAAATATGCATAAATAAATATTAGAAGTAGATCTTGAATCAAATAAATATCAAAAATAATTCAAAATGCTTTAAATATTAGAAGTAAATCTTGAATCAAATATCAAAAATAATTCAAAATGCTTTCCATTTTCCGAACCCGAAAAAAGCTTTAAAGAATCAATGAATTTTGGCTTAGTGTGAAAGGATACATGATATGAGTGATGTTCTATAGAATATATCGAAATGAACATTTGAAAAGTTGGACTGTTATAAGATATTGAGGTAATTGAAAAAAGAGATCTAAAAATTTATATTTATTTTCTAAAGTTTTTAAATTTTATTCCAACATACATCACTATTATATGTGCAGAGAACGCAAAAATAAGTTAGAAGTTGATTTTGTGAAAAATTAGTAAATTTATTTTTTTTACCAGGGAGTAGCAAAATGAACAAAGGATAACAAATGTTTCCAAAAATTAGAGATATATCAAAGCACTTTTTTGAGTTTTCACTATCATTTCCACATCAGAAAAAAATTAGGTAACTTTCCTATTAATAAGACAAAATGCCACTTACCATCTCTTCCATCATATGAAAAGTTTATAGTACCATAATTTTCAGTGGTATAAAAATTTGCACAAAATGTATATATTAAAAATGTATTAAAATTTTTACCAAACCAATCCCTTCTTGAATTAAAATACAACTTAGTCGAGTAATTGAAATTAAATTAGGCATTTAAAATCAAATTTAAATTTTTCAAATGAATTCAAGATGCTATTTTTATTTTTCGAATAAAAGAAGTAATGTAACTCTCAAAACCATAACTTGGAGTATGCAATAAATATGATTTTTCATGAAATGCACAAAAACGGAGATTTCTTATTTGGAAAGAATTTTATTAATTGGAAACGTGGATAATACTGGGAAAAAGAAGTGAATAGAAGGACTAAACAAATATATTTATAATATCACAATTTTATCATTTTTATTCAAACATCAACTATTGTGTGCAAGGAACACAAAAATGTTATAAGTAAACTTTTGAAAATTAGTAAATTTATTTGATATTTATCACACCAAGCAGTAGCAGAAAAAAGATAGAGGGTAAAACAAATGTTTTCGAAAACTATAGATAAAAATATTTGAAACACTTTTGATCAAAAAGTCCAAATAACTTTTGTATAATAAGGCAAAATGCTAAAAAGTTCATAGTAACATCAGTTCCATTGAAGCCGCAAATAAAATTCAACTTCCAATTTGTATTAAAATTTGTATTATAGTTTATTCTTTTCTTAATTAAAACATAATTAATTTGTTTGGCAATTAAAATTAAATTAGGCATTTACTAACGAACAAGACACAAAAAATCATATAAAGGATGGCGTCTACTGTTTGAAAAATCGAAGAATTAATGTTTCCATACATGGTAATGGCAGTATGCAATTAAAATTTTACTTTAATTAGATTTAATGCAATATATTTAATATAAGGTGCAATATATTTAATTAATTATAAAATTTACTTCAATTAGATTCAATGCAATATATTTAATATGAGATGCAATATATTTAATATAAGGGCTCTAAAACGTAAAGGAATTCCTTGAAATATTATTTTTGCTTCAAAAAATGTAAAAAATAGACATAATTATTTCTAGTAATATATATCTACAATTGTCTCGGAATGAAAATTTTATTTACACAAAAAGTGAATTTTGACAAAAATATAAATCTTATTTACTTCCTTAGCCACAGATCAGTTGGAACGTCCGAATAAGAGTTCAATTTGTAAAATGCCGTTATAAAAATGCAAAATATGAAATAGTAATTATTGTCACTAAAATTGTTTTTGGTAGAGAATAAATGAATGCATAACTTAAAAGGTTATTGGTTCCGGTATAGCAAAATAAATATAATTTCATCTAAAAATACTTATAAATTTGTTGGCATATTAATATCATTCAAACATGAATCACAATTTTAAAAACGAAAAAATATATTTATTTTTTCCCCTGAAGAGAACTGGTCTCAAAATGAAATCAGTAACATACCATTTAAAAATGCAATTTAGCAAAAAACCATTATAAAAATGCATAATGTTAAATACTAAGCAATTATCGATAAAAAAATTAAATTGTTTTTAGTAGAAAATCTTATCTGTTATCGTTTGGAAACTTTGGATTAGAACTAATATTTTAGTAAAAATATGAGGAAGAACTTACTATTTGATAGACAACTTTTATCATAATTTTTGGTATGAAAATACTGGTTGAATACGTGTAACACTAAGTAAAAAAGAATTTTAAAATACCATTGTTAAATTTACCCAAACGATTTTCGATCCGCAAAGATTAACTTTTATGTATATTTTTAAATTTTTATATAATTGATGCCATCAACCTTTATAACATTGTTTTCTTTGGAGACGCAATTTCCATATAAGGTATAACTGAAATTTCGACAGCCCTCTTATAACGCGCGATTTTGTATAGCAACTCATACATTTTTCCGCGTAGTCCATGAAAATAACTTCAATAACTAGATATTGAGAAGGTTTTAATATAAATCGACTATAATATCATCTTTTATAAATACCCCAATTATTTTTAGAAAAAATATATAATGGCATAAAAAGTAGTCGCTTTTATGTCAAAATCTCTTAAATCACGATTTATTTTGTTTTCGTTCTAGTAGATAAGCATATAAAGGTCGTCGCCCAAATAGAAGCACTTATATAATATTTATAAAATATGACGATAAAATTTATAGTATTTAAAATAATTTTAAAATATTTAAAACTGCTTTAATTACTGAAAGTATGGACATTTATAATGAACTACTTCCAGCTGTATAAAAAATATATTAAAAAATATTGTTTGCAAAAATATAAAAATGTTATAACATAGATTTGTATCTTCTGTCCTCAGGGATGAATTGATTGCTACTATATATATATATATATATATATATAATAAATATTTATTGATTGATTATTTTTGTTTCCCGAATATTTATTTACGGTAGGTAACGCATCACTAGTTTAGAACTTGAAATCAAGAAAGTTATACTATTATAATACATTTATTAAAAAAAAGTGATGGCTAAAAAAATTCAAAAAAGTGATGTCAGAAATCCTTTTAATCACAATTTATTTGTTTTCGTTCTAGTAGACAAAACATTTATAACAACATTATATTACATTTATAAAATAAAACGATGAAATTCATAGTAGTTAAAATAATTTTAAAATATCTAAAACAATTTTTATTACTCGTTGATAAAATTTTATTGAACTACTTTCAACTGTATAAAAAATTTATTAAAAAATATTGTTTACAAAAATATTAAAGTGTTATAACATTATTTTACATCCCCTTTCGCCAGAGCTTACTTGATTGCCACAATAAATATTTATTATTGATTATTTTTGTTTCCCGAATGTTCATTTACGTTATGGGAAGTTCTAGCAATTTGTTTTAAGGTACAAAGCACCACTAGTTTAGAACTCGAAATCGAGAAAGCTATACTATTATAATACATTTATTAAAAAAAGTGATAGCTAAAAAAATTTAAAAAAAGTGATGTCAGAAATCCCTTTAATCACAATTTAATTGTTTTCGTTATAATAGATGAACATAGATAAAGGTCGTCGCCAAAATGTAAGCACTTATATTAGATTTATAAAATACGACGATGAAAATCATAGTATTTAAAATAATTTTAAAATCTAAAACAATTTTTATTACGCATTGACAATGTGAAGGTATATAAAATTTTATTAAACTACTTCCAACTGTATAATAAATATATTGAAAAATATTTTTACAAAAATATTAAAATGATATAACATTATTTTACATCCCCTTTCGCCAGAGCCTACTTGATTGCCACAATAAATATTTATTGATTGATTATTTTTGTTTCGCGAATGTTCATTTACGGTACGGGAAGTTCCAGCAATTTGCTTTAAGGTACAAAGCACCACTAGTTTAGAACTTAAAATCCAGAAGGTTTTACTTTTATAATACATTTATTAAAAAAAGTGATCGCTATATTTCAAAAATTCCTTTAATCACAATTTATTTATTTTTGACCTAGTAGATAAACATAGATAAAAATCGTCGCCCAAACACGAGCACTTATATTACATTTATAAAATACGACAAGAAAATTTATAGTATTTGCATACCTGCATAAAAAATATATTGAAAAATATTATTTACAAAAATATTAAAATGTAACATTATTTTACATACCCTTACACCAGAGCGTACTTGATTGCCACAATAATAATTTATTGATTAATTTACGGTACGGGATGTTCCAGCAATTTGCTTTAAGGTACAAAGCACCATTAGTCAGAACTTGAAATTAAGAAGTTTTTAGTGTTATAATATAATTATTAAAAAAATTTGATGGCATTAAATATAGAAGAGGTTGCTTTATGTCAAAAATCACTTTAATCACGATTTATTCTGTCGTCGTCGCCCAAATATAAACACTTAGATTTATAAAATACGATAAAATTTATAGTATTTAAAATAATTATAAAATATTTCTAACTGCATAAAAATATATTTAATCATGTTTATAAAAATACAAAATTGTTATAACAATGTTTTATTATTTTGTGACCACAGATCATACTTGATAGTCCCAACAAATTTTTAATGAAATTTACAGTATTCATAATTATTTTAAAATATATAAATAATTATTATTCGCAAGTGTTTAACTCCAATACGGGAAGTTCTAAAAGTTTAACTAACAATTGCATGCACTGTTAGTTTAAAAAAAATCTAATGGCTTTTCCAATAAAATAGTTATCATTATATATCATAAATCATCTTAATACAAGACTCATACTGTATTATATAGGAGTGTGTTAAGTGCGAATTAGTGGTCCGAAAATCTAATTTATTTTGTTAGTCGCTACTTAACGTTCATATATATCGACATGGATTATAAATAACGGGATATACACTTATTTTCCCCTCCATGATATTTATATGCTTTATTTCCCTTCCTATAGTAGTAATTTAATTCGATATTTTGCGCAAGTGTTTGGATGATTCGTTCGGATCACGCAACGTTTCAAAATTGATTGATTACATTAAAATTATAAGACTAGAGACGTCATCTGATTTAGATTTATGTACAGAAATATATTTTGAGGAAGCAAAAAACACACACTGAAAAAAATTATTATACAGTTTTCCAGAACTCAACAAGCCTAAACAGGACATAAGGTGTTAATGGTAACTATCAAGAAAATTTATCTCAAGTATGGTAATTACGAAAAATGTATTCAAATATACACCAGAGAATGGTCAAAAGCAATCGTCAATTTGATTAATTTTGTTTATTAAAACTTCAAACCGTCAACGTAAATAACATTTTTAAAATCAAAAGTTCTAGAAAAAGCCGAATAATCGTTCAACAACAAAGAAATTGATGCATTATTGATGATGTACTTGTCCTTTTAGATTAAAATTAGCATGAAAAAATAGCACTAAACATGAAAGTTATAATTAACTGGGTTAAATCTAAACTATTTTGAGGAAGCAGGAAACACATTTTGAAATATTTTATTATACATAGTTACCCAGAATTCAACGTCCATGATGACAATTTTTCTCATTGTCATCCTGAACGTTATCATTAAAATTATGATCTGCAACTATGATATTGAATGGTTTAAAGTTTAGAACAATGATCAATTTATGACCATTTTTCGGTTATTGTTGTTAATTTTTATTATTTTTGTTTATTTAAACTTCGAACTGTAAACGTAAATTACATTTTTAAAACCAAAGGTCTAGAAGAAGAAAGTCTAGAAGAGGAAGATCAGCCAAATAATTCCACAACAAGTAAATTAATGCATTGATGATGTACTTGCAACTTTTGCAACTTTTAGAAAAATTTGAAAATTAAATATATATATATATATATATATATATATATATATATTCAACTTGTGGGAATCAAGGAGCCTTGGAATTTGGTAAAACAAATTATTCATGTCATGATATTTTGTATAGTTTTGATAATCACATAATATTCTGTAACTACTAGGATGAGATACTTACAAAAAATTCATAAGCAAACAAAATATCACTATTGGAATTATATTAACTATTGCATACTTTATAAAAACAAATGATAAATTTCTCTTTTATGTAGTGAATCTAGTATGTAAAAATAATTATTTTAAAATAAAACTTCTACAATTATACAATAATTGTTACAGAGAATTTCAATCTGAAGCAAGTTATATATTACATATTAAATAAGACAAAGTTCTATTAATTTAACGAAGAGAAAAATATTAAACTCCACTATTTGGGCCAATAAGCTCTACAAAAAAATTATTCCTGAGCGTTAAAATATCTGAGCAAGAAATTAATGATAAATGAATATTAATAAAAAATACTCGGTTTATATTTATAAAATCAGAAACGTTTTTTTAACGAAAATTAAGATTAGATTCTTCTTGATAGTTGAGGGTTATTCATATATGATATGAATAATGTTAACTATTTCACAAATATGTTACACGAATTATATGTGCTTAATAAAAATAAGTCCTATGATGCAAAGTCAGTAGTAAATATTTAAAACAAATTTTCATTAATTGTTCAATTCTTGATTAATTAGTTAATATTGATTATCTAGCCAAAATATATCTCAAAAAATATAGAAAATATATTTAAAGACACAACACAGCATTGGAAAAAATAATCTACGTGTAATATATTATAAAATTAAAATTAAAATGTTTGGCATGAGTTAAAAAAAAAGAGTTGAAAACTAGTGTAATTTTATAAAACTTAACTAACAACTCATTGTTTGAATGATTAAACCTTCGGGTTGCTAAAAAAGCCATACAATTTATAGTTGCATAATTTTTAAATATATTAATAATGAATAATTTAATTTAATTTTTAAATTTTAATATAAATATTTTGATATTTTTGCAATCAAATCCATGATTTTCGGGACTTACTATGCGTCATATATAATTTTGTGTGGTATAGAGATTTACTGGATTATTAACTTTATAATTAAAAAAAAAAGTAAAATTTGTCTAATATTTTTTAAATCATAAGTTTAACTTCCAAGCTTCGAATAAAATATACCTTATGTAGAATCTGTGTAAAAATTTTTACTCGCTCTGGTTAATAAAGAGAATTGTTTGTGAAATAGGAGAAAATGAAATTAAAATGCATTTTCCAAAAAAATTTCTTTGTAAAACCATTTTAAGTGCATGTAACTAACTAATAAGGGTTGTAATTTCATGAACAGTTTCATCTCCATTCTGAGCACCCAGGAAATTAATAATTTTATAAGTACATTGGTTGCTTTTTAAGACTTCTCTTATTTATTTTATTTTTTTCTAGATAATTATCTTAGATTTGGTAACTAATACAAAAACAAAGTTGATCTTAGACAAATCCTATATAGTTTTTTAATAAAAAAAATTCATTATCAGCCAGCAATGCCAGCAAAAAACTATTTTTACATGAGATTATATTTGTGATCTATAACCCTCAACTACAAATGCAATATCATACTCATTGATATCGATCTGGCCGAGTTTGGGTTTGATTCCGAATGTTCACGTTCTTAAACATTATACCGTAAGAAGTTCTTATTTTTATATGACGAGCCTATATTTATCCGAACAACTTTTAATTAGTACTGATAACAGTAATCATTACTACTGTTAAAGTATACTCTCGTATTTTTTTTATAAATTTTAAATTGTTTATATAATGAAAATTATCTAGTTAAGTATTTTTCAACTCATTATTTTATTCATACAATTAAAATGATTGCAAATAAATTCTTAAAATTTTAATTTAATTTTAATAAATTCTTTATATTAAATAAATTTAAATAAATTCTTAATATTTTATAAAACATCTTATATAAAATGTTATTTAAAATTGAACACATTTGAAAATACTTTTTCATGACAAAATTTGTTGGTAAAGAATGTTAGACATATGAGACTTTGAAATAAGCTATTTTCAAGTGCTTTTAAAAGATTACTGTATAACAATAGTGATAAAATATATTCCAGCCTTTTTTTATAATATATTCATTTATATTCCGATATTGTATTTTAGTTACGTTTTATTGAAACTTTCAACTTACGAGTTAAGTACAAAACTTGTTTTTTTTTTTTAAAAAAATGTATTTATTAAAAATTGTAAATGTGTGTGTCCTACTAGGTTTAAAATAATTCGAAAAATTGACATTTTTAAATTGATCAATTAAAATTTCGTCGTTGTCGTTTAATTACAAAATAATTTCAGGTGTACACTAGATGCAAAAAAATGACAATAATATTTAAAACATTAAAAAAATTGATAGCGAACTATTAAAAATCAATAGCTAATTTTATTATTTATGAGAATAAAAAATGAATGTATATGCATATAATAGTCAATGAAAAAAATATGATACATATGTAGAGGTAATTGCAGAATATATTTTTGTATCAAAATCTTTATCATTGACTTTACACATAAAAGCATTTGTATTATACATCATTTAAATTTGTTTTATTGAAACAATTGTTTCCAAATATATCTATGATAATTAATAAAGAAAATAACGAGTTTCCTAAAATGTGCCAAAAAGTTAATTCAGTAATTTATTTTTATGTATAATCTATTGAACATACATAATAAAGTTATTCTTACTACATTATTATTGCAAAATTCTTCAGTAGTAAGTAACTTATTAGTTAAATTATTTATTATATTTGAAATGAGAAGTCAAAATATTAGACTTCAAAATTGTTAAAGTTTCTTAAATAATTTTAAAAAAGTAAATATTTTATAAAGGTATATATTAGACAGAAAATTGAGCTGTTTCTGAGTCTAGTATCAATGAAAATTAATACTTGTGAATTAAGTGAAGAGGCTCACACGAGTGTAGTCCATTTGATAAAAAGTTCAAATATTTAGTTTTATCTATTTAGTATATCGAATAAAACTTTTCTCACATTGTAATTATTCAAAAGCTCCGGTTCCGGAAAAAACAGAATTAATATAATATAATTTTTAGAGTATACCGAGTTACTAAAAAATCTTATTAGAAGTTAAAGAAATTTTAAAAATTAATAATTTCAATTTTGTAAAAAATGTATCGTTTACATTAATCAAATATCTGAAAAGTTGCATGGAATATAAAAAAAAAATGTACTTAAATGATTTACTACAAAATGATTCCATAGTTGTTATTTCCAAAAATCCTTTCAAAGTAACTGAATTGTTTTAGGTTATGATAATATTTGACAAAATTATAGCAATGTTAATTTGGTATAAATTTGTCTAATACCTGCCCCTTCATAATAATTAAATAATTTAAAAGTTACAAGAGATATAATAAATAAATGCACATTGCCGATTTATGGTACATGTGTATGTCACACTTATGTATCTGAAGGAAAAAAAATTAAGTAATTATATATTTTCAATTAAGATTTTAGGGTATACCGAGTTGCTGTGGGGACTTCTGTTGTTAGTAAGTGTTGTAGATAATTCAATTTTAAACATTTTTTTTCATATACATCAGTCACATTAATCGAATGATATAAAAGTTATGAAATAGGTTTCCATGCAAATCAAATTTTTAATTGTATTCTGGTATTCGATGCTGATTTCAAGGCACTAGTGGCTTCTGGGAACTTTTGTAGTTAGTAGAGTTTATTGATGAATTTTCGAAATTTCGAATTATTATATTACTACTTGAACTTCTGCTTTATGAAAAAATTGACTTCCAAAACTTCGAATTGAATGTTCAAGTTCATTTTTTATTTTTACACAAATCGACGCATTTTCTCTCAATGAAAAATGATCTCATTATTGATCTAATCCATTTAATATCTAAAATAATTGAAACTTTTTACAAAAGTCTATCATAAAATCTATATTAACAACGAATTTCTTCATAAATTGCAAAATGCCATAATCGAAGAAACCTGATTCATACTGCTACATGTATATAAAAAATCTTAATTTTTTTTTTGAAATAATTACAAATATAAAATAGAATTTTTTCAGAAAACTGTATAAAAATTTTGATGATTTACAAATTACAAAATGTATTGAAAAATTACAAATGTTACTTAGATACAAAACGCTGACTCTTAATCGCTCTACATATAAATATGCTTTAAATATAAGGTTGTCAAATATCTCCCTTCCGCCTTTTTGTATTATAAACCAAGAGCAAAAAAGCGGAAGGGAGATATTTGACAACCTAATACTTTTTATATTCAGAAAATGATTATAAATAGATTATATATATAAATAAACCTTTTAGAAAAAGCATAAAAACTGTATTAAAATTTTAATCTACAAATTACAAAATACCATGACTTCATTGTTTCTACTTAGATGCAAAGCTCCCTCATATCGTTACATGCAAATGCTTCGAATAATTTTTTATATTTGAAAAATAATCTCAATAATAAGAAACTTTTATAAGAATTAATAAATCTTGATTGACAAAACAACAATAAATAAATTTAAAAATAAGAACCATTAAAATTATTCCCTCAAGTTTACAAATAGTGCCTCTAGAGCTCCCAAAATAGAATTTCTCATGTTTTCATCTACTGACCTCACAGAACTGAATCAACCCTCTACCGTATTTCATCCCCTAAATTTTCGTGGATTCGTTTGGAAGCGTAAATCGCGTTTAATGATCTGTGAAGTATGTTTTAACGACGCTTATCGCAGATGAAATTAGGGATATCCATCTTTTGCAACCCCAAAGCTGATGGGGATGATAATGGACGGCTTAGTTTACTGGAAATGAATTTTAAACTAAGTATTTATATCAACACTATAGCCTTGTCTTGTATATTAGTCTGACGCTAAAAATGTTTAAATGAGATGTTTAAAAGTTATACATGAGCCATGTCATCGATATATCTGACATGGCTTATCAAAAAAAAATTTCAATATAATAATATAATTTATGAAGGGCCAATTCAGTCACATATGTGTGACATTAAAAGTAAAATTTCTCAGGAATTCTGGAACAAAAATTTTTTGATACATCCTTGACTAAATTAACTGATATAATAAAATCTATGGCCCATGAAAAAATGTTTTAAATTAAAATAATTAAGGGAGCTGAATAAGCTTCAGTAAAATTAGGAACAAGTTTTGCGTTGATTCCAAAACAAAACTTACTTTGTTTAGTTGACAATTATGGTAATCCAATTTTCGGATGCAACCAAAGCTGATAGTTATAATTATGTACTGAAAATTTATTTTAAATAAAATTATTTGCATTTTTTTTGCCATATCACTATATTTATTGATCATAATCACGAAAATTGACGTTAAAATGTGTAATGAAAAATGAAATAATAAAAAAAAAATATTTATAATAAAATTTGAAGAATCATGCACTCTTCAGTAAAAGTATGCACCAAATTTTTTGTGTGGAAGTTAGCAGTATTAATTATAGTTGTTTTGCTGATTAGGCTCGACATATAAAATTATAATGAACACATTGTCTTCTTCTATATAAGAATAATTCTTAATTTTAAATAAATAAATATGTTCTTGACCACGACGTATAATAATTATCATTATCACATAATTATCACATAATTTTCATATTAATTATTGATGATAAAATATATAGAGACAACAAAAATTATAAGAGGGAAATATTTTCGTGCAATTAATGTTTTCAAAATTAATTTTGCACTCTTAATTAAAATTATGTATCAAAATTTTTGTATGAATATTAGCAGAACAAATTCTAGTTGTTTTGCTGATCAGTGTTGTGTAGATATGTAAAAACTTCAGATATTTTTTTCTATTAATTCAGATTGTTTTATTTTCTAATATTATTTGTATTTAACTTTTGATGACAAAAAGTATAATCAAAAAGTGAACATAATGAAATATGTTTTTTTTAATAAAATTTAAATATTTAAATTGCTGAATTATGCTTTTTTTCAGTTATTGCAACTCTTCAGTAAAATTATGTACAAAAATTCTTTTTTTATATTAATTCAGATTATTTTTATATCCTAATATTATTTGTATTTAACTGTTTGCCAGAATGACTATTGTTTGTTTATTGATCACAACTATTGATGACAAAAAGTATAATAAAACAGTGAACATTATGATATATTTTTTTATTAATAAAATTTAAATATTTAAATTGCTGAATTATGCATTTTTTCAGTTATTGCAACTCTTCAGTAAAATTATGTACAAAAATTCTTTTTTTATATTAATTCAGATTATTTTCATTTTCTTATATTATTTGTATTTAACTGTTTGCCAGAATGACTATTGTTTGTTAATTGATCACAACTAAATGACAAAAAGTATAATAAAACAGTGAACATTATGATATATTTTTTTATTAATAAAATTTAAATATTTAAATTGCTGAATTATGCATTTTTCAGTTATTGTAACTCTTCAGTAAAATTATGTACAAAAATTCTTTTTTTATATTAATTCAGATTATTTTTATATCCTAATATTATTTGTATTTAACTGTTTGCCAGAATGACTATTGTTTGTTTATTGATCACAACTTTTGATGACAAAAAGTATAATAAAAAAGTGAACATATTGAAATATTTTTTTATTAATAAAATTTAAATATTTAAATCGCTGAGTTATGCATTTTTTTAGTTATTGCACTCTTCAGTAAAATTATATACAAAAAATCAATATATACCAAAATACTATGTACAATTGTTATTTAGATATCAGCAGTATCACTTGTTTTTTTTTTTGCTGATCAGTTTTAGATATAAAAGAATTATATATTGACACATTTTCTTCTTCTAAACATAAATAATTATGAATTTTTATATAATTCCACTATATGTTCCTGATCATAATTTATTAACCACGACGACTATTAACGATAAAAAGTAAAACAAAAAAAATTAATTATAATAAATTATTTTTTTATAATTGAATTTTAATTATTTAAATCGAAGAATTATGCACTCTTCATAAAATTATCAAAGTTTTAAAAAATAATAATTTTAATTTTGTACAAATTTGTATCATTTACATTAATCTAATGGCTGATAAGGTATAAAGGATATAGTAGAAAATGCTTTTAAATAATTTATAAAATAATTTATTATTATTAAATTATATTCTTATAATTAAATTTCAAATATTTAATTTGAAGAATTATGCACTCTTCATTAAAATTATCAAAGTTTTTGCGAGAAAGTTTGCATTATTGTTAATCTAAAGTTGTTTTTGCTGATCAGTCTAGATATGTGAGAATTGCATATAAATCACAATACTTTTGAGAAAAACTAAGAATTATTTTAAAATTCATTATAAATATATAATTACCAAAATCACAATTTATACTAAACATAAATTATGTAACTATAAAAAATACCCTGATCCCTGACACGATTGAAAATTACCATTGCCAAGGTAATATTTTTTATTACTATTGTAAAGAAACAAATATTGTTTTTGATTTTGTTTATGATCCTTAAAAAATCTTTGCTTTTCGTAAATTATTCATTTGTAATTATTGGAAAAATTAATAAAGTCAATAAAGAAAGAAGAAAAATATTAAATTCATTAAACAAATAGTACCAGAATATTAGGTAGTCAAGTTCCATTATTAACCCATTAAATGAAATGAAATTAAATAAAATTTTCTACAATGTTTATTTGCCAATTGGAAATTTTAATAAAATTAATGGATATTGTAAAAGTTCACATTTATTGAAGTGAAAACATTTAACTTTTATTTTTAATTAATCCTGGACATTACGTAGTTTTTGTTTTTAGCTAATTAAATGAGAAGTAAAATTTGCATTAGATTGAAAAAATATATAACGAATAGTTATTAATAATAATTAATGAATAAATAATAGCATTTTACTCTGCAATTAAATGGCAACTCAAATTTTTGTTCTTAATATAATATTGTTTTCAAAACATTTGAAATTTATTTTTAAAATTATTTTTATTTTGAATTCCAGAGCGTTTTGCATTAAAATTATTAATAATTATACAAAATATCTTGCAGTTACTTTTGCCAAGGTATTAGAAGTCAAAATCCAACATTATTGTGTTTTCCAATAATCGAATATTATCGTCAAAATTTTTCGCAAAATGAAAATCAATTTGATAATTTGCCACTTCTTATTTTTTAATCAAAATTTCTTAACATAAGCATCATATAAAAATGATCATTCAAAATGAGTATTTCTTAAATTAACTGATTCATTTTTGACTTATTTTAAAACCTTAGTTCCAATTTTTGAATTTTTTTTTGATATAAACCATTTTTTAATAATAAAATAAATTTTAATTTTAAAAATGTTTTTTCTTGTTAATATTTAAAAATTTACAATTTTTGAAATGAATGCCTAATAAAATGACCAGTATAGGTGAAGCTTATTTAAAATTGGATTTTGACTTAAATTTTTTTTTAACTTATTTCAATTTTTGTTTATATAAAATTGCTATTTCAACAATAAAAATCATATCTATTATAAAAAATATAAACATTAATATAATTCTAATTAACATAATTATTTTTTATCAACTATTTATAAATACTTTATAAATAATTAATTTTGTTAAAATAAATAAATTAAATGTTTACCACAATTAAAACAACATATATTTTTTCAAAATAGTACTAAAATAAATGAGACGTAAAAATTGTTTTTTACTAATATTTTTATAAATAACTTAATAAAAGTCGAGTTTTTTTTTAAATATTCGCATAATTTAAATTGACACGGTAAATTTTAAAAGTAGTTTGCATCTTATAATTTCGAAATTCGTTAATAGTTGAAAAAAAAAATATTATGACATGCCTAAACTGAACAAAATAGGTTTTTGATGCGATTTGCTTGTAGTCTGATTCATTTAAAATTTAAATGATTGAAATAGGATAACCAAGAATTCTGGATATTTTTTAAATTTTGTACAAATTTCTATATTCGTTTCATCGAATGATAAAGAATTGTTCTACCAAATGTAGAAATTATGCTAATTTACCAATACCAAAAGCAATTTTTGATAACTGTAAATTTTCAAAAATTTGGCCTGTTACTTGAAACAATTTTAAGTACATTAATTTTGATCGCAATTTTGATTTATAAATTTATTTATTTATTATTTATACGTGTTTTTAGTATCATTCTCCGTTAATTATTTATATACATTTTTGTAAATTTTATTTTTTTGGTGCTCATAGCCATCTAATTTACCCGAAAAAATATTAAATACATCAGTCAATTTTAAGCTATATTTTGAAAAAGTAATAAATTATTTGGTGAATAAAATACGCAAATGAATTCAGATTAATTCGCTTTTTTAAACAATTTTCTGCTTAAAACAATAAATTAGTTACAAAAAACAATACAATATTTGGTTAAGGAAAATTTACTATTATTTCTAATAATGTAACATTTAAAATGTAGGGATTGTTCAAGCTTTTAATAATGTATTCATGCCCAATTTTTTCATGAATTTTTTACTTTATAGCATTGAAGTAAGAATATCAATTTTTCTCCAAATATTTTATGTAAAAAAATGTCCATCAATTTTTGAGAAAATTTTATATGAACATAATTTGAAAATTTTAATTCATAATATCGATCCTGTGTCAAAGTTGCTAAATAAAATGTAAATAAGAAATGAATAAAATATTTGTCTTATTAAATAAAATCTTATTACACAAATTTATACGAAAAAATTATATTACATTTTTTCTAATAAATATTAATATAATGTAGAGTGAAAAGGGCTCTCAAGTCTTGGAATTAAATAATTCAAATTAACTGGCAAAATAAAATTGAAAATTAGTTTTTTCAAACATTTTCAAAGAATAGTTTTTATCAAATTTCCTGAATACAAAAAAGAACTGAATTTATCTAACAAATAGGTTTTAGGATTTTTATGTAGCTCCAGAAAAATTTTTTGTAAAAAATCGTTAAAAATTCTACATACACACAAAAACCTATGTTTTTAAGATTATGAATCTTCAAAAGCAATTTCTTCTTCCTATATAACAAAATATCTTCTTTATACAAATAAGTTTGGGAAACATTATACTCCAAGTCTTTAGAAATTGATATTGAACTATTTACAGAATTCTTGGATATTTTGTTTTATCAAAATTTTTCAAAGACGGTTATTTCTTCATCAAAGTTGCTGAAAAAATAAGAAATGAATAAAATATTTGTCTGAAGCATTTTTTGTAGCTTTTGAAAAACATTTAGAAAAAAGCTTTATATATATATATTATATATATATATATATATATATATATATAATGTATATTATATTATACATCATCAAAACTATGTTTCAGGCTTACGAATTTCCATAAGCAATTTCTTTTTCGTTTGAAATGAAAATTTTTTTTATACAAACGTGTTTTTAAAATTCCTTCTAAAAAAATTATAATAGAATGAAATAACCCTACACAATAAAATAAAATAGTTTTTAAGACTTGCAAAAAAATATTGGCAAATATAAAATTGAACTATCAACAGAATCCATGAATATTTGTTATAACAAAATTTTTCAAAGACTATTAGTTCCTTATCAAAGTACCTGAGTAAAATGTAAATAATAAATGAATAAAATTTTTTTAATATATATTTTTATATAGCTTCAAAAAAATATTGAGTCAGAAAAGTTTTTTTTTTCTATAAGTACCAAGTAATGTAAAAACCAAGTAATGTAAAAACAAAGTAAAGTAAACAAAGTCTTAAGCTTACGAGTTTTTAGAAGTAAAGAAGTAATGGCATCTTCCTGCATAATGAAATTTTATTACACATACTAAAAAATTATTTATTTGAAAAAAATGGTAATAAAAATACACGAAATCATATAGAGTAAAAATTAGAGATCTCGATTCAAGACATTAGAATTTGTGTTACCAGTAGATGTATTTTTACTAAATCACTATTTTTAAAACTGATATAAATGTGCAAAAATATTTGTTGAGAGATATGTATATATTTTTGATACAACTGACTACAATTATTTGTTTTTGTATTCACTAAAATTATAAAAAAAATTATAAAACTAATTTGTAATTGTAATATTATTCAAACAATTAAAATCTAAGCTTTTTATGCAATTAATATTGAGGAAAAATTCAGAAGAAAAATATATGTAAACATAGAATTGTTTGAATTTTAGGTACATGAATAAAGCAATAAGATTGATATTGTTTTCCAAATGAGTTTCAGAAATAAATTTCTTTCAAAAATTTTAGAATGATTTTTTCTTAAATATTTTGTACATTTTTTTTGCTTGGGATTAAATATGTATATTAAAAAAAAAATAGTGTGCTTCTAAAATGTATGGTTGATTATTTTTACTAATGACTATTAGAAGGCAACCTAATACAATAAAAGGTTAAACTCTCCTGGGAGAGCTCAACTGAAAATATATGTTTAATTCATATTTTCAATTAAAAATAGTCTCTAAAAATATTATATACTTTGTTAAGACGAAAATTTCAAATTTAATTCTTTTGTTACATTCATATATAATATTGTTTACAGGATCCTTAAGTTCTGCGATATATTTTTCGCATTTGTAGGCAAGATTCAAGGTTTTAAATTTAGAAATGACACAGAAATTCGAAAAATTCTCCTGCAAATATTATTAGAACATAAACAGATCAAATATTTGAAGAAAATGTGTAATGCTTGGATATACTTAGTTATTTTTATAAATGTGATTATAAGAGTATGTTAATAAATTTATGGGCTCACCTTGAATTAGTAGATGGAGCTACGAGATTGGTTTCACATTTGATACCCGCCTTGACAAGCCTGATGTCAAGCAGTAGTAACATCGATGTTTTATAGGTAGCAATATGTTTTCTAGTGAAAATGGCCTTTTAGCGTCAATGCTGCATATTTAAAAATATATGAATATTTCAGAAATTGTAATGAAATTTTATCACAAAAAGAATAACTTTTTAGTTGGCATTTATAAAAATGATGAACTTAATTCAGTCACAAAAACCTATAGGAGCAACATATATTAGTAAATTCTAATCGTTCTTCAAATAATAAAAAATTAAAATAAAACTGATATTAAATTTATACAGCAGAACATATCAAAAAAGAACCTTAATTCATTTGTAAGTAGAGATGATGATAACCCTCCCCCTCAAATATTATATATGTTTGAACCATTTAAATCATAAGTTCCCAAACTTTTTTGTCGTCTCTTTTCAAATTTTCAAAGACTCTAGATATTTTTTATAAATTTCTTATTGTATTGAAGTTTAGTAATATGAAGGGCAAAAGAAGCAATATATTCTATTTATGAAATAAAATCTTATTACACAAATTTATATGAAAAAACTATACTACATCTTTATTTAACTTTCAATAAATTATCAACATTTAATTTAAGCGCTAATTTAATTTTCATTTATTTATTTTTACATTTACATTTTAGTGTGCACATTATAGGCTAAAGATAAACAATGATTTGGTATTTTAGAGTTCAAAAAATATTTTTAAAAGGATTAACCTTACATTTCATCCTATTTATTTGTTTATATCATTTTTAATTGTTAGGAAAATAGAAGTAACGCAAAATTTCCATTCTACTAGACTTTATGATGCTTGTTTCACAATAAGCAAGATGTCTTAATTTTCAATTTTTTATCCACAAATTTTTGACTCCTTTAAATTTCTTTTTTATTATGAATAATAATATAAATGTAAATAGATATTAACATATTGAATTAGTCTGCCACAGTGGATACTCAATTTTTATTCAGCGGATTCCAAAAATAATTCATTGAGTCAGATACAAGTAGTTTTAAGTAACATTTATGTCATGAGTTTTTTTTTAACCAGGAATTTTTGCTCATTAAATAACTCTATCATGTAGGTACCCCTATTTAACTAATTCTAAGTATTTATTATTAAATATACAATATATGAAATATAGTAATATCGCATAAGATAGGTATATATAAATTAATAACATTATTGTAAACTTTGTACAAAGAAATAACAGAAATGCAATTCTTTAAAATCGAAATCGAATAATTAATTGACAAGGATACCTTAAAAGTTCTCATGGACCCCACAGAGGGTGAGGAGTTTCATACTGACAACTTTGATAATCTCTAATTTAAATAATTGTGCAATTGATGATATGGGCTCGCACGTAGGTAAGTGGTTAAGAGCGTCGGGACATGTTTCAGAGGTCCAGGGTTCGATACCCACTTCGAGCATCCTGTTGTCAGGCAGCAGTGACAACGATTTTCATTCGGAAATATAGATAACAATATGTTTTCAAGTGAAAATAGCTCTCACTCGGCATTGCTGCACTATTACAGAAATTGTAATAATTATATATCATATAGACATGTGACAACTGATTGGGTTGCCATCTATAAAACAGACTAGTATTAAGTCAATATCAGCGCAACAGCTTATAGGACTATTAGGTTCTGATTGCTGTTCAAAAATAATAATAAAAAAAATTGATGATCTGATTAAAAGTCGAATTCGAAGCTTTCGAATGACATTACCATCACCAAGTGCTCCATTAAATTTCCGCATGAATGTAATTCGAAATCACATTTATAACAAGCTCATTTGCTCATCCTTCATCTCGGGTACTTAATCATGGCTTGTTAACCATATGTTTTCATTCTTTCGAGCGCTTATTATAATCACAATTTCCATTCACAATTGAAAACAAAAGCGACCACTGTTTTTGTACAAAACGTAGGCTGGATGCCTCTGTGTGCGAATAAAACAATAACAGAACAATCATTCTGCGCCAGAGGCGGCGCTACCTCCTGGATTTTTAATAAAAAACATCAAATGTAACGAGGCCATCGGTAAAAAATAGCTGAAGAACGCAACGAGCTCATGTTGTGTTTATTTTGCACCAAGTTAATTATGCTTTCGTCGTACCAAAACACACACACACAAATATATATATATATATATATATATATATATATATACACTTCAGAGTGGTACATCATGTATAAAATGATGCCTTGTGTCTTATGCCAATTAACACCTGAGATAGTTTGCCAAACTATAGCCTGATTTACTCATGGTGGCAGCTGTGCCTGATTTACCCATGGTGGCAAGCAATGGAACACAATTGGAATTTGTTGAAGTGCTTTTTTTAAGAAAAATATATTTTTTTCACAATGAAAAGTATTAGTTAAGCCTTTGGTCAATTTGCACTTACAGATATTTGTTATGAGAACATGACTTGCCAAACTATACCTGATTAACTCATGGTGATAAATGACTCACACTTCCATAGAAAAATTTCGGACTTTTCCAAGAAAATTATAACTTCTTCAAAATAAAAGGAAAATTCGTAGGACCTTGGCCAATCTACACCTAAGATAGTTTTGGTATAGGAACATTACCTGCCAAACTATAACCTGATTACTTATGGTGAAAACAGAACACACTTTCATTAAAAAATTTTAATGTGATTTGTGACAAGAATTGTATCGCTTTTATAATGAAAAGAATTAGTAGGCTTTTAGAAAAATTAACACTATAGATTGTTTTGGTGTGGGTACATGACTCCTGAAACTATATCCTGATTTATCCATAGCGGCAGTCATGAACAGATTTTCAATTAATTTTTTAGTGATTTCTTTTTGACATAAAAATTTGGTATAGAATCATGATTGTCAGCCAAACTATAATAACCTGATTTACCCATGTGACAATTGAAGGCATTTTGCGATTTATTTGGCCTTTGGCCAATTTAATCCTGAGATAGTGTGGTATTGAATCAAGACCTACCAAACTATATCCTGATTTACTCATAGTGGTAGCAATGCAACACACTTTCAACTGAAGTATTGTATGTGATATTTAGTAGGACCTTGGCCAATTTAGACCTGAGATAGGTTTGGTATGGAAACATGACCTTCTAAACTTCATCCTGATTTACTCATAGTGGCAAAGGAAACACACATTCAATAAAAATAAAATTTAGTAAATTATAACTTTTTCTAAATGAAAAATAAACTGATTTACCCATAGTTGCTGCAATAGAACACATTTTCAATGAAAAATATATTTATGTCATTTTACTTGGCCTATACCAGAGAAAGTTTACTCAAAAAACATGACCTGCTAAAAAACTATATCCTGATTTACCCATAGCAAAAACACATTTTTTTTAAATAATTTTTTGTTATTCAATATTATAATTAAAGATATGTCGAACCTGAAAAAGATTCTCATGCATCATCTGAATTGAAATCTCAGCTTAAAATGTTCTTTGTCTTCTAAAATATCTGCTTCTAGTACATATATTAGTACTAATTGGACAACATAAAGATATTAAAATTATTTTGCCAGTCCTGGTTTTGAGGAAGCATATTTAAAATCATTGAGGATTGTTTCAAGTGCCATTGATGGATAAAAGGAGTATATTATAGATAATGATAAATGAAATAAATTTGAACTGGACTCAATTTTTTTCTGGATTTCTAATTATCTGTAATTTTTTTGTAGTTTCTTTCTATCAAATAGGATTTTTGTCATCGCATTTTATGACCTGAAATTGGTCAAATATACCAATGTTATTGGCAAAGAAATTTATGCAATAGGAGTCGTTAGAATTATTTTGATTTCAAACAGGAAGCAACGATTTTTCCATTTTAAAGGGTTTTTATAAATTTAATAGCTACATTATATAATCAACTTTGATTTTTATCACGAGACCCATTATATATATATATATATATATATATATATATATATAAAAAAAAAATTTAAAATTTTTAATTTATATTTTAAAAGTTATAAATTTGTTGAAATGTAAAAAAAAATATATAATTTATTTTTTAAAAACGTTTACAAGTCAGCCTTAAGTCATCCTCAGTGTTGATTTAACCTGGGATAAATCTATTTAACTTTATCCATATTCACAAATAGCTCATAACTAAATATTGTCAATAAATTTAGATGACTTATTAAATGAATATTATGTTATACAATCAGGGTTCCAAAAAAAGTTTGAGTCAGCAACCTCAAATTTTTGCTTTCTACACAAATCAAAAAAACAGATGTAATGAAATACTACAAGAAAATAATTAATAAATATATTTAAAGGAGCTAACGAGTCATTTTTCTCAAAAAAAAATTAGCCCAAAATATATTGTATAAACGGTTCCAAAAATGCGTTTGAAAAAGTATCATACAAGTCATACAATTGTAATGAAACTTCTACTGCTCTTTAAAAAAATATCAACTTTTTTCAAATCGTTTCTCATAGGCCTATAATTGTCACAAGACAATGTACAAAATTAAATTCTCGTAGGTTGATATTGAAATATATAAAAAAAAAATATTTTGGTAATTTTGCTGACAATTGCGGTTTTGTGACCAAAGTTTCTTGATGTGAACCAAAAGACCAGAATTAAAAACCATGACTAAAATTATTTGCGTAAAATCAATATTTTTTAAATTCATGTGTTACAATAAAAGATCAGATTATAATATACTTCATGATTCATATTTGAGTTAATAAAAAAATGAATAATATATAAACGATTGATTTATACAAACGCAACAAGCTTCATTTACTCACATTCAAAACAAAAACATCAATTTTTAATTAGGTGCCGTACCATAGAACGATTTGTTTTATACCGATCTATATATTTGACTATTAATAATTCTTCCAGAAATAATATACAGTTAAAATCAGCGTTTCGTACAACCTGATATCAAGCAGTAGTCTTGTGTTACCTACTTCGGCTTAAAAATACAGAACTAAATACATTTCCATATAGAAATAACTTTTCTCGATAAATCTATATCAAAAAGCACTGACTAGAAAGCTTATATAAAACTTAGTTCAGATTACTTTTTAACTAAGTATTGAATTATATAAAAAATACGCTTATAAAATTTTAAAATTATCTTCAATGATTTGTTAAAATATCTTAGTTTTTAAATTACAATGAGGACTTTAGTTTTATACAAACAAAACGGATTTATCCTTAGAAAAATTTCTTATGCAAAACTTGTTTGGTATCAAATTTTTTTTTTTTTAATAATAGTCTTAGTTTGAATTGTTGAAACAGAACCCTGGGTCAAGATAACATATTTGTTTACAATTCACAACATATTGCAAAATTTTAAAAATGGTTCCGGATAAAATGCATTTATAGATAATCTAATATATATATATATATATATATATATATATATATATATATATATTCTGAAAGTAAATAGTGCATCACAAAACACGTTGGGCACATTAATTATTAGTCAATATTTTATAAAATCATATTTTTGTTTTTTAGCTTAAAGAAGAATGGTTTTAGACAGTTTTTAATTTTCTAATAGTCATAGGTTTATATTTGTAAAATAACGATCATTTTTTAAAAAAAATTTGTAAACAAAATTCATTAGTACATCAAAACGATTTGTTTGATACCTAAAAATACTAGTTAAAGAAGAAACTAGAACCTAAAAAAATTTTTATATTTTCTATAAAATTTGCATTTATAAATTATACATAAAATATACATATGAAAAAAATTTAATTATCGTATATAAACATAATCTTAAACAAAATTTTCAATGTTTGATAGACGAATCTAATTCACTTTAGAAAAAGATGTGCATGGAATTTCTACTGAGTATGTTTTTGCACTTAGAAGTAAATCACATTACATTTCATTGTTTAAATTATTTAAATTATATATTATACTTTATAATAATATTAAAATAACTTGGTAACATAAGTTAAAATATTTTCTTATTTAATGGTATTGGAAAGATATTTTTGTCGATGGTAGTTCATTAATTTTATTTATAAAAATGTTATCAAGAAAATTAATTTCAATAATTTGATTAAATTACATTTCTAAACAACTATCTACTTCTAATTTATCACACATACTTGATTTTTTTTAAAAATTAATATAAAAGAAATCAACGAGGTCAGTAAAAATATTTTTTTATTCAGAAATTGAAATTTCTTAAAATGCTAAATGTTGAAATTGAACATAAAAATTTGCAATTAAAATTGCAATTTTTTTAAAAAAATGGTCGGTTTTAAAATTAAAAACTTTTAATATATAAAATAATCATAAAAAATCGCTAAATATTTAATAAAAGTTAATTTTCATTTACTCGAAGAAAAAAATAATTGTTAAAACTTATTGCAATCGCTAAAAGATTCGTTAAACCTAATTAGTTATGCCAAAAATATTTTTATGCCTATAAAGTATAATACATTCTTAATAATACATTATATAGTTACATCAAACATTCATATTATTGCAAATTATTAATTAAAAAAATATTATAAATAACAAGAATATTAAAATGTTTGATGATTGCCTCATAACTCGTTATGAGCTTCTTAGAAAACAAATACGGAGTCTTTAAATTCTCTTTAAATTTTTACAGGGAATCCTAGTATTTTGTCAATTTATAAAAAATAGGAAAATTAAAAAATAACCTTCTCTAAAACTATTGGTCAAATAGAAGTTTTCAGTTTATTTACTATCATTAAAATTGTATTCTTTGTAACATTTTCAATTACATACATGAAATATCAGCAAATTGGAAAACTTAATTGTCAACTATTCTTTTTGAATTATTATATACATCATTCGAAGTAAAAATATAAATTTTTAAAAATAGTAATTCATAATTATTAATTTTATTTTGGAAAAAAATCGATAATTTTTGAAAAAAGTATTTGCGTAAGTGATGTAAAAAAGAGCAAACAAATAGCAATTGTGTACTCAGAGCATCAATAGTAAAATTTATCTTTATTCAATATGTCTACGGGACAAGTTTGAATCATATACACAATAAAAAATATTTTTTTATAGGCATTACTTAAAATTCTAATTTTAATAACAGGTGCATACATGCAAAGTTATGCCGCATCGTCAATGATGAAACTATATTTTTCAGACCAAAACAAATTTATTCAAAAAATCAACTTTTGCATATATGTTCATGTAAAAATGAGTAACACATATCGGATTCCACATGTTTATTTCGAATAACTAAAGTAAGGTGTTTATTAAGTTTTGTTATATTTATTGTGCAACTTATTTTTCTAAATAAAATAATATATTCAAGCAAACTTAGTTAACCAAAAGTCTACTAAAAACAAGGACAAAATTAATATAAAAAATTGTAATTGTAATATGTAAAGCAATAGTAATAAATTTTATACTACGAGCCAAAATAATAATTCACAAAATCTGTCAACGACTCTAGCAGCTAAAATGCATTAAATTTATAAAAATATTTTTGAGCAATTTTTACAGATATTAATTTCACTAAAGTAATAGTATAAAATCCAATTTTAGTTTATTGGTAAGATTTTAAAACTAGTTGTACTATATGGAGTTCCTTATGAAATCAAATAATTCAAAGCAACTTAATATTCTTGGTATACTTTTATATATCTATATAAAATTAGTTTCACATTTTGAATTCACTAGCAAAATTGATAAATTCTTATTTATTTGTTTATATATTTATTAAATCATTTACAAATTCCTAGGTAATTATGAATATTACTTCATGATTTTGCCTAACAATTAGCAACAAACCAAATAAAATATCGAAAATCTATAAAAACAACTATTTTTGTTTCTTTGGGGGCAAACAAAATTTATAAAATATATTTTGCAGATATTTATTACAATATCGACTGAAATTCCAATTTTATTAGGTGCATTGACAACATTTTCAAACAACTTAAACTTTTGTATATCATAGTATTTTTGAAACCGGTTTTAGAAATTTTTCCAATTTTTTAAAGAATCGTCAAAAGAATATTTGAAAAATTAAGCAACTTACACGCTAGTTTATTTTATTATAATCTTATTCTAGGGTATTAATAAAGTGATTTTGTAAAAAGTTCATTGAAATACAAAAAAATATTTTTTCGTGTTTTTTTGATATATTAATGAAATAACTCATAATTAAATAAGTAATAATCAATATTATTTCAGACTTTTGCACTGAGCAATATGCCAAATTAAATGATATAAAAAAATTCTAAAATAACTATTTAATTTGCAATTTTTTATGTGCATTGCTCATTGTTTAAAACAGATCAGACTTTGGTACATTGAGGACTTTAAAAATTCTACCTACAAACTTTTTAGAAATGTTTGAGATAAAACTTAAAACAATTTTAATACGCTAGTTTATTTTCATCAAAATAATTTCACAAAAAACTGATAAAAAAATAAGAGTATTTATCTATTTAAATATTTATTAAATTACTACTCACAACCACGTAAGTCTATCAAAATTAGAGGCTTCTGAGGAACTAAGCTAAATAAAATATCGAAAATCTCGAATAAACAACTATTAAAGGCTTCTGCTTTAACTGCCAAAAAATTTGTTGATTCAAATGCAGAAAAGTTTGAAATAGATTTTCCATATGCAATTATTACAATTTTGTTTTAAACTCCAATTTTTTTACGTGCGTTGATGATATTTTCAAATTCAAATCTTTGAAACTTTTTTAAGACTCATGGAATATTTGAGAAAAAACAATTAAAAACACTGGTTTATTTTTATGAAAATAATTTCACAAAAATGATAAAATACATTTTTTCTTATGATTAAATGTTTAATTTAAATTAAATACAGGATTATAAACTAAGCCAAAAAAATATTAAAAATTTCTAAAACAACTATTTTTGCTTCTTTAAGGGCACCAAAATTTGTTGCTTCGAATGCGGAAAGGCTAGAAATTTATTTTTAATCATTAATTATTACAACTTTGATTGCAACTACAATTTTCTTACGTGCATTGACATTTTCAAATAACTTTGACACATATATATTTTGCAATCTTTCATCTAAAATTCTTGAAACTCTTTTAAGAATCCATATGAAAACTTTTATAAATTCTAAAGTAACATTAAGATAACTTTGGAGCAAATTGAATCAAATAACATAACATAAATTAATTTGTATCGTTTTCTTTATAAATTTATTAAAATACTTAGAGGATTTTGAGCTAAGCCAAATAAAATGTCGAAAATTTGAAATAAAACACCTATTATTTTGCTTTAACAACAAAATTTGTTGCTTCAAATGCAGAAAAGCTACAAATTTATTTTCAAAATTAAATTATTACAACTTTGATTGAAACTGAAATTTTGTTACGTGCGTTGATGATATTTTCAAATAATGTAGTCATTTATATATTTTGTAACATTTTTTTTAGAATTTTTTAAAACCTTCTTAATAATTCTTATGGAACTATTTGAGATAAAACAATTTAAAACACTGGTTCATTTTTATCAAAATAATTTTACAAAAAACTTATTAAAAAACAAAATAAATATGTATTTATCTAATTAAATAATTTAATTTAAATTAAATACAGGGTGGTTTTGAACTAAAGCCAAATAAAATATCTAAAATCTCCAAAACAACTATTTTTGCTGTTTCAAGGACACCAAAACTTGTTGCTTCAAATGCAGAATGGCTTGAAATATATTTTAAACATTTAATTTTTATAAGTTTGATTGATACTGCAATTTTCTTACGCGGTTTGATGACATTTTCAAATAATTTTGACATTTGTATATTTTGGAACTAAACAATAAACCAAATAAAATGCTTGCAATTTTTAAAAATAAATATTTTCAATGCTTTAAAGCAACAAAATTAGTAAATTATATTTAACACTATTTAATTATTACAATTATGATCAAAATTGCGGCAATTTTCTTACTTATATTATTTAATACCACTACGAGACAGACGGATAGCTAGTTTATTAGTGCATTTGGAATTTTTTATATTTTTTTTTAAAACTTTTTGAAGAATCTTTATAGAAATGTTTGAGAAATAAAAATTTTAAATGAAAATAGCAACTATCTAATTTGTATTGGCAGCTTTAAAACGCATTGGACATACTTATATAGTGTTTTTCCAACCTTTTTTTTAGAAATTCTTCAAACTTTTTCAAAGAATAGTTATAGAGAATGTTTAATATAGAACAATTTAATACAATATATTTTTATAATTTTTTTGCAAAAATTGATTGAAAAACATAAAATGGATGTATATTTTTATCTGTTTATATATTCATTAAATTACTCACTAACACGGAAGTAATAGTAAATATTATTTCAGACTTTTGCAATAAAAATGAGCCAAATATTTTATTATCAAACATTTCCAAAAACAGATATTTGCGTTGCTTTAAAAATGCTACATAAAAATTAAAAATATATTTTGAAGACTTAAATATTGGTCAGATTTAATTATTGCAATTAGATTACATCTTCTAACAAGTTAAAAATTGGTAAATTATACAATATTTTTGAAGCCCTTACACTCCAGATTCAATCTGAAAATTCTATTCTGATCATCATTTCCATTTGATCGAATTTCGACAAGCCGATGCGCGTCATGGCATTTTGCATTTAATTAAAATAATTTTGCAGAAAAAATGATTTAAAAAAGCATAATAAATGAATTTTTATACCTCATTTATGTCGAGTGAGTCCATTACGAATCGGCTGCCCGTCTGGTAATTATTTGTCTGCTGAACCAATTATCAGACAACGGGACGGCGCTAATAACGAGACAATGAATAACGACTTTTGCTCCATTGCTCCCCATTCTTGTTGGAGGGGCTATTCGCATCCAATATTGGCGAAATTATCATTACTCATTTCTAAGTGACTTCTGTAGACTGCTAAGAGGTAGCCAACTTTGGATAAGTGGGCAGGAATGGATTTATGGGAAAGGGATTTAGATTTGGATTAGTCAGGAACTTTCAAACAAGTTTTTTCGATTAGTTTTTCTTATTAAATGATACCAACCACTAATGTCATTATATTGAAGAGACAAATTGGATCCAATATAACCACAAATTTGATTACTAATTTCTAAGTTCCATTCTGTGGACTGCTAAGAGGTAGGCAAAACTTTGGATAAGGGGACAGGAATGAAGTTTTTTAGTATTTTATATCATTTGGGAGACAAAATTAGACAATTATTATTACTCATTTTCCAATGACTTTTGTGGACTGCTAGCTAAGAGGTGGCCGACTTTTGATAAATGGACTGGAGGTGAATTAAATGGAATAAATGGCAAAAATTTAGATTTGGATTAGTCCAGTAGAAAAAAAAAGAAATGTTGTAGTATTTTAAACCACCTAAACATCGATATAATTCACTTTGATAAAGCTTACTAATTATTTTAAAATCGTATATCTCAATCAATAATTTCAAGGCCGGGAGTATGTTTAAGCCAAATCAAAGTATTCCATATTATGACATAAAAACAAAACAAAATCTAATTTAAAATCAGAGAGCAGAACGAAGAATTAGATCAATAAAATACACATTACAAATAAAACTTGTAATTATATCAAAAATAAATCTTAATATTACAAATGAAGTGTTTTATATCCTTCAATCAAATGAGCAAACATCGGTCCTGCATAGAAATTATAAACAAACACCACCCATATGAAAATTTGTTCCAATCAAAACGAGCATTTATTTTAAGATGAGATGCTATTTTTCTGAATCCAATGAATATTACATAAATAAGAACGAAGTAATTTATTTCGAATTATACATTTGATAAGCTTTTATTTTCTAGAAGTAAATACATTACTATTATGTCAATCTTGGAAAAATTCTCATAACTTATTTCTGAAAGACGTTTTAGACATAGACATTAGATGTCTAATTAAAATTATTTAATTTCAGTATAATTAACTAGTAAAATATAATGCTAAGAATATTCAAAACTAAAACATTGTGTCGTGTGTTTATGTATCTTGTTATTTGATTAGTACCTACTGAAAAGCGCGCTTCAACATGGCAAAAAATTAAAATTATGGTGAAATTCAAATAGTTGTTGTTTTGGGAGAATATGAAGTAATTATAAATCAACATTAGTATATTTAGACAAATATAATAACCTATTAAAATAAAAAGAAAGAACATAATGCCGACTCTTATAAAAAAAGCAATATCAAGTTGTTAAAATGCGCTTTAAAACAAATATGTGGAAGAGTTAGATCAAAACTGATGCTGAAAAAGATAGTATTCTATAAATTATTATTGTTTTTAAATATTTTAGAAATATATTTAAAGTCCTTTGAAAATTTTTGATAAGTCGACCTTTTGATTGGTTTCTGTATAATTTCACATATAATCCAAAATTACTAGATGCAAGTAGAAAAATTAGGGAACTCGTTTCATGAGTTTCGTAAAAAAATATCTTATTTTTTTACTTGCTTGGAATTAAAAACACTTCAACTAGAGCAACAAAATTATTTACAATACAAGAAAATATTTTACAGAATATTTCAACTAACTACTATTTATCTCACATACTTGCATTTAAAGCATCTATTAATTCATAATAGATTTAAAGTATCAAATAATTTGTAATAGATTTAAAGTATATATTTATATATATTATATATATATATATATATATATATATATATATATTTATAAAATTTAATAATTAGCTTACGTATAACCAAATTGTTATCAAACCAAAAAACTAAAGGCAATAATAACGTTTCTCTTCGCAAAATTTGCTGTCCTTAAGATAGATGATATACTAAAAAGTCCAATAAAAAATAAATTCACAACTTTATGATAATGTTGCATTCGCACATATAAAGAATATTGCACTTTTTCAGTAACAGATATTAATAAAATTTTACAAAATTGAGACCAACTCTTATTGAATTCTATTAAAAAGTTAATTAAATTGTTTTCTGCCAAAATATATGAGACATTAATCATCAATTATTTATCAGGTTTTTTTTAAGAAATTTGGCACAATTAGTGTTTTGGATATCCCATAACACACCTTTCTGGGATTTCTGAAAGTCGGTTTTGTCACATTCGCAAATACTTGCCATATTGTGTAAATGCATATAAGTCTATATTAATTCTTAGCACGTATTTTTCTCTCAAAAGATATGTGTGTCGAACAAAAACTATTCATTTCATTAATTTTGCAAGGACGAAGTGTACAGAAAATGCTCAAACGTAAATTGAAAGTAACGTTAAAAATACCAAATGAAAAATTAATATTGCTATACAAAATTTATATATTTGAAAGTATATTTCATTAAATGAGATTTTATTGAACTCGAAAGTTCAAAATGCTGACTTTAAGTTAGAAAAATCATTTAAATGATTTTTTTTAGAAATAAATAATTTAATATATATATAGAAACATCATAATTACTTCAAGTCAGGAGTTCCACAAGGGAGTGTTTTAGGGCCGCTATTGTATCTCATATACACACACGACATTCTAACTGATAGTAATTTAATAATTGGAAAACAATTTTCTGAACTAGTTCGCACATGATTGATATATATATATATATATATATATATATATATATAAATATAAATAAAGTGGATAAGTTATATATATTTAATATAAAATAAAATAAATCGCTACATAAGAATTTAATCCATCTTTTGCAGTATTTCCCAAAATTAAATTTAAAAAAATAAAAAAAAATAAAAAATTAAATCTGGTGTCCATCAATACATAATGCAAAATCAAATAATTTTTCAATTTATTCTCATTCTAATCCAGAGTTACATATTTTCACAAACATAGTACAATCACTGAACAAAGCTAATTTGTAAAACAATTTTTTTTATATAATATAATTATTATACATACCACAATTACTTTTATCAAATTTTTTATGTAAAAATAAATACAAAATAAATGGTTTGCGTCATTTTTGATCACCAAATATGATCATGGTAATTTTGTTTTTTTTTTTGTTTTTATTCAAATTCAGCACTGCATTAGATAGTATAAATTAGCAAATTGTTTTTAATAATGTATGTAACATAGATTCTAAAATTTGTTAGTCGCAAATTTTTGTCTGAATTGCGAGTAAAAGGTGAAATAAAAATGTAATGACAAATGAAATGAAATGTATGGCTTCAGCGATTTCAATAATTTTTATGCACATTTTTTTTGAATAAACGATATATATGATTTACAATTCCTGGTGCAATAGTACATCCAATTGAACAAAAATAAAACATAATAATTAAAAATTGCTCGAAACATTTTTAATAAGCGCTCACATTATTTTTCATAATTTTGTTCTTCGTTTTACTTTTGTAAGACTAAGACATTGTCACAATATACCTTTATACAATATATAATAAAACAAATTTATTTATATTCATAATACGTATAATATATAATGAGATTATTTTGATAATTTCAGATAGTTTGTTCTTCGCCAAATTGAAATAGTATCATTATTAATCATATCAAAATAATAAATAAATGAAAACTTATGCACTGTGTTAATGACAGAATTTAAATTTTATTTTGTTAATTAAAGTTTCTAAAAATAAAACAGAATAGGTTGGTTGCTTCTATTAAAATTAGAAAATTCAAAATATTTCTAAATTTTACACTGTAACTTTAGTTAACTGTAAAAAATCAATATAGATTTTTTTTAAAGTGTAAAAGTCTTTTGTAAATTATTCCTAAAAATACAATCCGGATTATAATATGAAAACTATTTAGTAAATCCAAATTTCACACATTACTATAAAAACTATTCTCTTTGCAATAATACTTATAAATTGTTATCACAAGAAAATACATCTAAACTGTAATAGTTATAATTATCCTCCAAATAAAATTTTATTGTTTTAAATTTGTTGAGGATGCGAATTTAAAAATACAATGCATTTGATATTTGATATTTGATAGCATGTTAATTTACAATATAATCTGATATAAAAAAAAATAGCAAAATTTGGGCAACAAACAGAACAACTTTAAATTTTTGTTTCAAATTATTTCAATACTAGTCCAATACGATTTTACAAAATTTTTCTTTCTAAAGCTGCGACATTATAAAGTTTTACTTTTAAACGACAAAAGATAATTGTAATAATAAAATTCTTTAATATAACACGCATAGTTAATGATAAATAATATTCTTTTTAAAATAGTACTTGTAATCAAAAAACAATTTCTATGAATTGAGAAGTAATGAAGCTAATGATCCTCCACCTAACAAAATTTCATTTTTCCAAATTTTTATTACTAGTCCAACACGATTTAACGAAATTTTTCTTTCTAAAGCTGGGACATTATAAAGTTTAACTTTTAAACGACAAATGATAATTTTCATACATTGTCGAAATAATGAAATTATTTCTGTAATAAGGCATATAGTTAATGATAATTTATATTCTTTTTAAAATAGTACTTGTTACTTGTAATCAAAAAACAATTTCTATGAATTGAGAAGTAATGAAGCTAATGATCCTCCTAACAAAATTTCATTTTTCCAAATTTTCAATACTAGTTCAATACGATTAAACAAAATAACGAAAGAGCAAATTAAATTTCAATATAAAAATAGTCCAATATAAAAATAGTTCAATATAAAGATAATATGAACTTTGTACAATACAATTTAACAAAATGCTTTACAATTTATATAACCAAATTTTTGAAGGTAAGATATTTTAAAATTTCATAAATATAAATATGAATACCATATATAATAGATGCTATTAAAAATACTATTTATTAGTAATATTTTGACAAACATTATTCAATGCTACTTTGAATTAGAGTTTAAATCATCCCAGTACCTTAAAAAAATAATAGATTTATATTAAAGTAAAATCATGCATTGGCCGACAAAATATAATTTTTATTCTTCTGTAAATTGTAAAAAAATTACTTGTATTTTTCTCTTAAACTAAAATTTCACATCGTCAGAATATTACAGATAGATACCTTATATTCAATTTAATGTAAACATGCCTCACATCAATTTACTAATAACCAATTCATCGGTTAAATCCTATTTGGGAAATTAAAAAGATTTTATATAAACTTGTTATTTTCAAAAAAATACAAAAGGCATAATAAATACAAATTGCACTTAAATATCATCTCTATATTTATATCTGAAGCAAGGCATTTAACTGCCATATATATTATGCAGAATTTGCTTAATTAAAATTTAGTTCTATGAGATTCTTCATTCCATGAATCGTTGTGATTCATTGTTTTCATACATATTTGTTCATTATTTAGCAAACCTTTCCAATTCATTCCCAAATCATTATTTTCTAGAACCACAACATTCCAATCGAATTTCATTTTTTTCTGTCATAAGGCAAGATGGAAGCAAAATGTATGTATGTATGTATGTATGTATGTATGGATGGATTGATGTATATATCGTGTATATATAATTTATGCAGAAATATTATCTGGAACTCCGTGCTCAGAATACATTGGCGTGTCAGCGAGTCGCCGTCATGAATATTCATGACATTTCGAACGAAAGCAGCCAGTACCGATGCTGCACAATATAATAACTAAACGATCGTTTTACAGTAGAATAATAATGATCAGCGACGTAAAACTTTGAAATTCCGAGACAAGAATTAAGCATCGGTTAAAATTAAATGGTTAGAGCAGCCGATTCATCGCAAAGGATACCGTGCAATATTACAAGAAACGTGGCAACAGCGCCAATGGCCGATGCAGCGACGGGGCAACGTTTGGTGTTCATATTTTCTTATAAAAACATTATAATACAGTAGAATACCTATAGTCAGTGAAATAAAACTTCAAAATTGCAAAACAAGTATTATGTATCAGTTAAAATTATATGATTATTCCGAAACACGATCGATTCATCTTAAACGACAACAAGCAATATCTCAAGAAATCAGGCAACAGCGCGAGTTAATAAGTTGGTACAGTGTTTCGGTGTGCTCAAGCACAACTACAAAATTTTATTGATAAAATATGTTGTGAAGGTAAAATTGTTCTTACAGTAGAATAATAATAAATGGTTAGCCCTAACTGATTCATCACAAACGACAGCATGCATCATTACAAGAAATCTGACAACAGTCAGTCAAAAAAATAATTTTTACAGTAGAATGCCAATAACCAGCGACGTGAAACTTCAAAATTCCGAAACAAGAATTATGTATCGGATAAAATTAAATGATTATCCCGAAACATGACCGATTTATCTTAAATGGCAACAAGCAATATTTCAACAAATCTGGCAACATCGCAAACTGACGATGAGTTGGTACAGTTTTGGTGCTCAAGCAATGCTACAACATTTTATTGTTAAAGTAAAATGTTGCTGAAGGTAAAATTGTTCTTACAGTAAAATAATAATGACTAGTAAACGTAAAATTTTGAAATTCCGAAACAAGTTGAATGGTTAGCCCTGGGACGTACAACCAATTCGTTATGAACGACTGCAAGCAAAATTACAAGAAATTTGACAACAGCACAAATTGACGATATGTTGAAGCAGCTTTTGATGTTCAAATATTGCTGCATTTTATTTTAACACGTTATGTTGCTAAAGATCAAAAATGAGCTACACTAAAATAGTATTAACCAGCGTCGTAAAACTTTGAAACAAAAACAAAAATTAAGTATCTGTTGAAATTAAATGATTATTTTAAGAATCTTCGTTAGCAATATTGCAACAAATTTGACAACAGCACAAATTGACGATATGTTGAAACAGCTTTTGATGTTCAAGCATTGCTGCATTTCATTTTAAATCATTATGTTGCTAAAGATGAAAAATCATCTACGGTAGAATAGTGTTAACTAGCGTCGTAAAACTTTGAAACCAAAACAAAAATTAAGTATCTGTTAAGATTAAATTGTTATTCCGAGATTTATCTTAAACGACTCTACAAGCGACATTACAACAAATTTGACAACAACGCAAATTGACAATAAGCTTTTGATGTTCCAGTACAGCTGCATTTTATTGTGAAAATATGATGTTGCTGAAGGTAAAATTGTCTTTACAGTAAAATATTAAAGACAAGTGTCATAAAATTTTGGAATTCCCAAACAAGAATTAAGTATATGTTGAAATTGAATCCTGAAACAAGGATTCTTCAACTTAAAATATTGCAATGAATCTGACAACGACGCAAATGGTCAATAAGTTGGCGCAGTTTTTGGTGCTACATTCAATTAATAAATCATTATGTTGAGGAAGATAAAATAGTCGTGTACAACGCTTAAATTTTTTGTGTTTTTCGTGTTGATTTTTTTGAGTTCCATCATATTTTTTACCATAAGTGATAAGCTAAAGTCCTTTTTATTTGATATTTAAGGTCATTTATGCTAGGAGAGTATGTTATGTAGAAGTGATGCCTAAGTTCCAAACATCATCGATGAAACTATATTTAAAAGCTGAAAATTAAAAATAAAAAACGTCAGTAAAAAGTTAAAATTATCGAATTAACTCAGAGCAATAAATATTTAAAGTTTTTTTACTGTAAGTCCATTATAGGCGACATTTGTTCACACAAATGGTCAAATGAATGTCGTCCAAGGACGACATTCGTAGCGAAAAGGTTAATGCATTTTTAATTATATAAATCTAGCATATTTATTTGCAAAAAATTATCTTTAAAAAATACGATTAAATAATTGTATTAGATTTAAAGAAAGAGGATATATTATGCGTTTGTATTTCTTGTGTAGCTGTGGATGAAAAAGTCGTATGCACAAGGTTTATAATTATTTTCATGTAAGAAGTTTATAATAATAGTTAAATTTAACCACTTTTCAGTTTCTATTATAATAGCTAGTTTCATTAGCATTTTATTATGTTAATAAATTTGAGATTAAAATATAATGATTAGTCTAGATAAAATGTTTAAAAACTTTCATATAATATTACAAAAATGGACAAAATTTGAATTATCTTAGACTTCTGTATTTTTTAACTTACGAAATGATTATACCAGTTTGATTGGAAATTCAATTCAAGGAAATTAATAATTTCATCACCCAATAAGAGTAATATATGTGGGACATATTTTCACCAAAAAAGCTTTTTGCACTTTGTGCTTTGATATGACCTTAACGTTTTGCAAATTTTTCAAAAATTAATTATTGAAGATATCTATATAAATATTGAAGATCGTGGGAGATTCAAGGAAATTAATAATTTTATCACCCAATGAGAGTAATATATGTTATATCGGGACAAAGCAAACTTGGCAATTGTGACAAACAAAATGACTGGTTATTTTTATATCATGAATTTTTATAATCATAAAATTGTATATATTTTTATACAAATGGAATTCACATTTTTATATACATAATTAATGATATGACATTCACAATTTGCTAATTTTTCAAAAATTAATCATTGAAGATATCTATATAGATATTAGAAATTGTATGAAGATTTAGTGCTTTGTTTCTTTATAGAACAAAACCGATAAAAGTAATATTTTGCTTGAAGTAGGAAATCGGCTACGACAAAAAGACGCTTTAAAATGAACTTTATTAACAAAATTTTAAAAAAATTGTAAAATATATAAACTTCTCTAGATTTTCGTACTATAACGACCAAGGATTCTTTAAAAGTGTTGGCTTTAATTTGTTTATACCTGTTTGGTATTTAAATCGAACATGAATAAACAAATTTTGAACCGTTATTCAGATTGATACTAAATACTATTAATTGAAAAATCAAAAAAATAGACAATACATATTATTTTAAAAGGCTAAATTTCGAGATCATTTTTAACTTCTTATTATCAGAATTTTTATGTTACGACATATTAAAAAATGTTGCTTGCTAAAATTCAAGATTATAACAAAAATTTATCAATATACAAGTTAAATATAATATAAACTTGAATTTAGTGATGTACGTAAATGCTACTTCGAGAAGATCTTAAAAATTTGAATTCTAAGAGCGAAAAGATCAGAATTGAAGTATTTTTGCATATAGGTACACACCTTGTCTTTAAGCAGACATGAAAATTCTATAGAATAAAAAATTATTATTTCTAAAAGTTTCTGTTAAAACTAATCAGAAAAAAGATGGTAATAAATTAATTACGGCCGATGAAAGTACAGACAACTTTCAAAATAATATGAAAATCAATTTCTTAAACGGGCATCTAGCATTAGAAATTAGAAATTTCTGCCATCAATTTGACATAAAATGATTTAGTATGATTTTGCAACTACCACAATTTTAAAAATTCTACGAAGATCCTTGGATTTTTTTTATTAAATCGTAATTAAAAATGTTAGAAGTTGCTGAACGTTTGGTCATCAAGCAATGTATTACTTTTGTACTATCATAAAAATTTAAACAATCAACAGTTCAATTATTGTATTATATCAAGTTGTTCATTTTGTGATGTATAGCTATTAATGAGTCTGGAAATTTAGTACAAATATTTTTATAAAGTTTTCTTCAACTAATTGTTACTGGCGAGTGGATATAAAGATATCATAAACAAAATTGTATGAGAGAGTCAGATTTTGCCCAAATATTAGACAACTGCTTTCAAAAAACCAAATAATATGAGTATTTTTATAACTCATTTTTAAAAACTAAACAATGTATTTATAGTATATTCAAAAGACTTATTAAACTGTCATCATATGTAATGTTAGCAGCAACAAACACCAAATTGTTTAAAATGGGTTTGGTGCATCATGCCAAGTGCCAAATGAAAAGTAATGATGTCCAATAAGAGATTTCATTTGCGGGACTGAATAAGAATAAAATAATAGTACATTTTTTAAATATGGCTTAATGTAATACCAAATTATCTTGGTTTACTTTTATTTTTCAATGTCAGGAGCCCTGTCCATAAAACCAGTACTTAAAGCCAAAATACCTTCCAAGTATATTAATGCACACTTATCAAGTAACATAAAGTGCTAAGTAAAAAACAATTCATGTCAAATAAAAAAATATATTTGGATTGTATAAATTTATGAAAAAATAGTGCAAGTATTACTCATCATGAAAAAGTGACATTTTGTTCATTGACAACAAATCATGCTTCTAGAATAGTAGCCATTTGCTAATTTTTGAGAAAATGGAAATATATTCCAGAAATATGAATTTGTTTAAAAAATTGCAAGTCGCATGAATTTTTCGAACTTGGAAAATAATATACTTAATCAATGATAATTAAAATGTAGCTATTCAAATATATTTGAATTGTTATAACAATTTATCTAAAATTTTAGTTTTTCAAAAAAAACTAATCAAAACAGCTTTCCAATTGCTATCTTTTGAATACATTTAAAGTACATGTAATTGTATTAGTTTAATTTAATTCAATACATATAATTTGTATTGTAAGAACAAAATTAGTACAGGATAAAAAATTAGTTCAAAACACAAGATGGAATAATAGATCTATATGTTGCATCTATTATTATTACTATTGTTCCAAAGTTTGATGAATCATTATAATTTAACAATTGTTCGTATGGCCTATAATATTGTATAAGCACTTTACACCAAGAATTTGAATTTTTACTATAATATGTTGTATTAAAAATTTAATTTCGTATAAAACGTATGATTATGTTAACAAAAAAGTAAAATGTAGTAAAAAGTATTTTCAATTATGTATAATAAATCGTATCTTTCACTCGATCTTGTCAAGTCAACTTAATATGTAATTGACGAATATATTCGTCATGGACAAGACAATATCAATATTATGCGCACTGTTGCCATTAGAAGGCCACTAACTGGTTGACGATGTGAAAAAATATAATATATTTGTTGCAATTTATAAAATATAAGCCCTATTTATGAATATTACATTGTGGGATCAAAAAGTCATCCTTGACAATGGATCAGAATAAAACCATATAGTTATAGATTTTTGTAAATCATATTTTGTAATATACTTTTAAACCGTACTAATGGGTAATAAGTTTATTAATAAATTAATACACATTTACAGTGGACGAAGAAGTACACTTATACCATACCCAAAAATGATAAAAAATAGTGCAATGTTTAGATTATAAGGTCGAGCAAATTTCAATTAGATAGGTTTTTGCATTTCTGGAAAAATAAATGATAATATCTTGCACATTAACTAGCTCAGAGCACCGGCTTATTTATTATCAGTCAGATTTAATTCGAAGGACATTTGAAAAAAAAAATATATATATATATATATATATATATATATATATAAACTAAATTCAAAAGTTAAAATTATTTATTCAAAGTATATAAGTATGCTTTAAAACTTTAGCTATAGTTAAATTAAAAGTCCAAATTATTTTTGATATACAAAAAAAAATTTTTTTTGGAATTAAAAAAAAAAGTTGCAAATGAAAAAAAAATCTTTTCTCAAAACCATTCGTTCAGTCGACACTGAATTTTGAATCATTCAAATCGATTGATCCGTGCGTCCGAAAACGTGGACCAAAGATTGTATCGATACTTACATACACAGGCACATCCATTTTATATTATTATTATTTAAGGTATGGCAACAGCTTCAGAAACCTTCAAACGTTTCTTACTGTATAAATGGAAAATGAGAAAATATACTAGATGGCAATCATATCGATTCAATAAAATTTGGAATCATATCAGTCTGTTATAATTATTCCCATAAAAAGTTCTGTGTTCTCTTTTGTCTAGTAAATATATTAATTTAGATTATATCAATGCATATATTAATTTATATCAATGCTACTTCTTGTGAAAAGAGTGAATTGCTCTAGTAAAAATTTAAAAAAAGTTTTTAGCCCTAGAAGAAGCCACAAATAAAAGAACAAAGTTTTCAGAATTTCAGAGTATTTTTATTTCGAAAAATTGAGTGAGTAAACAAAAGACACTTTGAAGTAACAAATCAATAGACAGATGAAAACTGATTTTCTGAAATATCGGTTTTGGATAAACCCTAGTTGGATCAGACTCTGTCTTGACGAAAAATCAGAAAAAAACTATATATATATACATATATATATATATATATATATATATATATATATATATATATATATATATATTTAAATTTTTGTAAACGATGAGGTCAAAATTTATAATAAAAAAATATCGGTTAATTCTTATTCACTAATCTCAAATGCTTGAGTTACGGGTTTTATTAGAAGAATGGTTATATGCTAATCAACTCAACATGAAGCGCCAAATACAAAACTGCCCTTAAACCGGTGTGGACGTACGGTATTCAATTATGGGTTTCCGCTAAAGAAGTAACTTGCAAATTATTTAAAGGTACCAAAACAAAATATTAAGGCAAGTTTTAAACGCTCCGATTTATACACCAAATTCGTATCTACATCAAGACACTAACCTTCTTACTGTGATTGAAGAAATCAAGAGACGATCAAAACTATAAAGCAAGGGTTGAAGTACATCCCAATCCTCTAGCGATTTATTTAATCAATCCTACACGTTATTTGGGGCTCAAACGTACAACATAATAGAGTTAACTCACGATTAATAGATATTTAACAATATTTTACTTATATCATACTTTAGTTACACTTTTATTTTTTTCTCTTGAATTATTGTTTACTATTATTATTTTATTATTATTATTATTATTAATTATACTTTATGCTATTATTAATCATCTGTTTATTTCCATTATCATCAAATTTAGTGCACATTTTCATAAATTCGAAACCAATGTGTGGTTCTCTAAATACTTTATACCTAGGTTAAGTCTCAGATTAATTACTAAATGTCTTTTAATTATAAGACATATTGTAATTTAAATATGAATAAAAAACATGAAGCGCCAAGTGAAACGTAATTGATGCCAAAATAACAATTCATTTGTTGGAATTAATATATTGATAAAATATCATTAGTGCACATAAAATAATATAGAATCATGTATCTTTTTCCTCGAAGCCCTGTCTCTTGGTGTTTGATCCAAGAACGCCCATACACTAATCAACGGCGTAGTCGGCCTATTAACAATTCATGATCATGTGGGAACATGTATATATATATATATATATATATATATATATATCCAAACACACATACAATCATTTAATTCTGGATGTGTTTGAACATGTACTTTGGTTTTGATATAGTCACGTACTCCGAGCAATCATAATCAGGAATGAGGAACGCGGCTGCTGGTGACACCGCCTTCAATAAATCTACAACACACATGTACAGTGCCATGTTTAGATTGGAAAAGGTTCCCAAATGTAAAGATGTTATTGATTTTTTAATATTTTCAGTATACAAGACTATTTAAAAAAAAATTAAAATAATAAAATAAATCTCTATTAAGATTTTGTGATGATTTTCCGATATCCGATTTAACTTGCAAGATGCATCAGGTCTTGATAGCCGAGTTTTTTTTTTAAATATATACTTTTTTTACATATCTGAAGGAGCAGACAATGGTCTGTTGTCCTTTTGTAGTACTAAATAATTATTAATGGTGTTTTTTTCAGAATTATTAATTCATTTTATTTTTCATCATAATAGACAGAACATTGTATATTTTTATTGCTTAAAATATATTATCAGTAGTCCAAAATGTTTATTTTGTATCCATATTTATTATAACTTAAATGTTACCATAATATTGTGTAAATTATTATAATAAAAATACAAATCAAAAAAATATAAATTAAAAAAAAAATTTGCTTCGGCCTTAAAATTTAAAACCTAAAACGTTTAGTTTATAGTGAATCATTAGTTAGATTTTAAAATATCAATTTTTAAGATATCGAAAATTTATTACTAATTTGTTATTCCGAAAGAGATGACGATTTCTGCCATTGTCAAAGAAATTTAATGATTAAAATATTAATCGATATAAAAATATAACGATATATACTTTTATCACTTGACTTACTTTTTCATTCGTTAACCATTTTTATAGCAAAATAAAAATATTGTTAATATTATAATTAAAACATTAATAATATTTAATTATATTTATTTATAATAAAAATTATAATTATATTTATTTATAATAAAAAATATATTTGATTTATTTAAAAAAATATTTTGTTAATAATAAAGTCATTGATATAGATATAGAACTATGTAAATTAGTAAAAAAATATTTCTATGTTTTATAAAATGTATTAAAAATTATCATTTCAAAACTATAAAAATGTCATGACATGAATCAATTGTTTCTATATCAAACTCATGGTCTCTGATTCCCACATATACTACTGGCTGCTAGTAAAAAGATATTTATATGTTTTATAAAATGTATTAAAAATTATCATTATAAATAATATATAAAATGTCATGACATGAATAAATTGTTTCTATATCAAACTCATGGGCCGCCTCCCACATAGATTATAAATTTTTTTGATAATTCTAAATAAATTCCATTATTAAACATACATTATTCGAATAAAAACTAATCAAAATGCTTTTTACTTATTTTTCAAAATTAAATTAGCGTTACGCTGGCTGCTAACTTTTATATTCAATAATTATATATTTTTTTAAATATTGCTGAAAATATTTTTACCTAGAATATCTTCATTTTTATATTTTAAACTTTTCTTACGAGCTGGAGCTGGAGTATAATATTCTTATTCAATATTTATTATTATTAATAATTATAAACTTCTTGATCTGATGATTCAAATGATAAAAAATGACATTGTACAAGTTACTCTTATTATACTTTTATTATTAAAAATTTATAGAATTATTAAAAATATACTTAAATCAATATCTAAAATGACTGTTGGAATTGGAATAAAAAAATTCAAACTAAATCAAAATAATCGTGACGAAAATCAAAAATATTAATATTTTTATTTTTATTTAGCAATCATTTAAATTTACTTATAATTTATAAAATATACTAAAGTATATTTGTTATAACAATATATAGATTTTATAATAAAAACAATAAAATTGATCAGAAGTCTTTCGCAAAATTCTACAAAAACAGGTTTTCTTTTATATAATAATATTTAAATTTTTTGTGAAAAAAAATGATTTAAGAATTACATACAGCATAGATTGTGGAAACTGATAATGTTTTCAAAATACATAATATCTGTATATCACCGTTCAAAAATTAAGATACTAGAAATTTAACGTTTATTTAAATTTTTTTTAATTAAAAGACAAAATATTAATGAATTGTCAAGCACAAATAAGGACCACAGATTACTACTTCATAGACAAAATTTGTAGACTATTTTACATAATTTATTCATAGACTATTTTATATCATTTTCGCAAATACATATTTGAGTTAATATATATTTACCAATTGGGAAATTGATAATTTGATTTCAAATTTAAGAAAATTTTTGTTTATTACCATCGGCACATTATGTTTATTAATGTTGTATTTCACTTATATGAATATAAATTATATGTAATTGGGTGGTAATTTCTAAATCCATGTTTTCATATATCTATCTAAATAAATATTTAAAGTTTTAATATTATTGAATTTTGATTAATACTTGCAGAGACAAAAATGCCAATAAATTTTTCTAAAGCATATTAAAATGTATAATATAGATCATAAAATAAATATGTTTACAGATTCTGATTTCTAGTATCAATATGATAATATGGAAGATATTAATTTTCAGTATTAATACGCTAAATTTAAAAAATATTTTGCAATATTAGTATGGCAATTTTAAAATGATATATATAGCAAAACAAAATATAGTTAATATCAAATAGAACTTAACATGGAGCGAAGAAAATTTTGAAAATAAAAAATATTTTAATAAAAGTATTAATTTAATAAATGGCCAAATACATAATTAATTATTAGTAGTATTGAATCAATATTTTAAAATGTTTCTGAATGTGTATAATAACTGTAGATAATATAGATAAAATAAAATATAGATAAAACTGTTATAGTTTCTACGTCTAGTAGAGAAGTACAAAAAAATGTACAAAATCAATATTTATCAAAATTAATGAAAAATAATAGGATACTATTGAAGCAATAATTATTCTTCGAAAAATTATATTATCCAAACCTTTTCAACTTCATCATGAAATAAAGCATTTAATCAATAGTTGTCGAAAACAGCATTTAAAATATTTTAAGGACTACATTCAAATTCAAACAATGTATTAATTATATTTCATATTGATAATTAAATAGAACTTTATGCATTTTTCACATGCTAGTGTTAAAAAATATTTCAGGGACTATAGTATTTTGAGTAAAATCTTCTGGTTGCAAAAATAGTAATTTAAGTAAAAATTAAAAAACAAATCTTTTGTTTAAAACTTGTCTTGTTTGACATGAAATTTTACTTGTCTCTAAAATCTTGTAGACTTGATTTACAATGTCTGTCATATGTGGTTATTTATTAAGCAAATTCATGTTGATAATAGATGCTATTTTGATATTAAAATTAAAAAAAATTAAATTATCCAATTCATGTAGATTTTGTGTTTATTTTATTTTCATAATTTAATTTAATTTAATTTTCATATTTTTATTTAAATTATATAGTACTTACTTATTTCTGGGATTATAAAAAATCTTATTTAAAATATAATTAATTTTCTGTATTATTTTAGCTAATAGTATATTTATTCTATTTCACATTGAATTTTCAATATTAATAATTTTAATTTTTTTTTTATTTTCAGGTGAGTGATCTACACTTTTGTCATAACTTGTTCACTGTATTTTGTGAGTACACTTCTAGTTACTTATTAATATATATATATATATATATATATATATATATATACATATATATATAACAAATTATCAAAATTCGTATTTTAAGAGTGATAACCGCTTATAAGTATATGAATTCATCATTACAAAAATTATAGGATATAATTGATGAAAAAAAAAACTTATTTTAAACTATATTATTAAATTTTTAAACTTATTAGTAAAGAAATTTGTATTGAATCTAATAAAATTTATGTTCATTATTCCTCGTTCTCGTATATTAAAAAATACACGTAACAGAGAAAAGCAAAAAAAAATCTTTTGTATCGAGCTTTATATAAAGGAATAATAATTTCTCCAATAATTCTTTTATCCACAAATAATGAACCATCTTGTTTAATATTGTACAATGAATGAAATTAAAAAATATTTGTATGCTAGTTCACATGAGTCCATATTGACCGCATTTTTACTCTGCAAATATTCAAACCGAATTGTAAAAAAATTGACCGCATTTTGACTTTAGAAAAAAACCGTTATTTCGAAAGATTGTACTTAGTATCTTTAATTTGTTTAATTGCATCCGGTCAATTTGATATAAAGTCCATTAATCATTGATCATTGATCGACTGTTAATTTTTTAAATAAAATGAAACTATTTTAGATAGGTATAACCAATTTCTCATAGTTAGTTTTAATGATGGATGATTTTTCTCTTTGATTATTTTTACTTATTACTTATAGAGTAATGAATTGAAGCATCCGTAAATTAGACGACAAATTAGGATAAAACATTTGTAATCGTAAGTTTTTAAAGTAAAAATCTAATTAGTTCGTAAAGTAAAATATTTCAACATTTGGAGATGCGAGTTGTGAAGGGACAACAGTTACAATTGAAATAATATTTCAACTGCTAACAAAATTTACATTAAATATCAGGCAATTTAAAAACATTTATAATGGTGACAAAATTATCAGGAAAAAGTTCGATTTTTGTAGACCTAGAATAAAATTAAATAAATACATAAATAATTCTTAGCTTCCAATTATTTCGACTCGTAATATGACTAACAAGAGCTTGCAATAAAATTTATAATCTCATCATTTGAAATATTGAAAATTAATTTAAAATTCCTTAGCATTATATATATGTGGATAAGGTTCCATACACAGTGAACTAATTTGATGTGTAATATGGTCTTTCCTAGAAAAATCAGTATCGAGTTTCCAGCTGGAAAACAGAATATAGTTCAACTAATATTTTGTTCATAAAATGTTTGGCTGATGGATGATTTTTCTCTTTGAATATTTTTACTAATTACTTATAGAGTAATAAATTGAAGAATCAGTAAATTTTACGACAAATTAGGATAAAACATTTGTAATCGTAAGTTTTTAAAGTAAAAATCTAATTGGTTCGTAAACTAAAATATTTCAACATTTGGATGAAGGGACAACGGTTACAATTGAAATAATATTCAAACACCTAACAAAATTTACATTTAATTTCAGGCAATTTCAAAATATTTATAATGGAGACAAAATTATCAGGAGAAAGTTTGATTTTTTATAGACCTAGATTAAAATTAAATAACTACCTAAATAATTCTTAGCTTCCAATTATTTTGACTCGTAATATGACTAACAAGAGCTTGCAATAAAATTTATAATCTCATCATTTGAAATATCGAAAATTAATTTAAAATTCCTTAGCATTATATATATGTGGATAAGGTTCCATACACAGTGAACTAATTTGATGTGTAATATAGTTTTTTCTAGAAAAATCAGTATCGAGTTTCCAGCTGGAAAACAGAATATAGTTCAGCTAATATTTTGTTCATAAAATGTTTGGCTGATGGATGATTTTTCTCTTTGAATATTTTTACTTATTACTTATAGAGTAATAAATTGAAGAATCTGTAAATTTTACGACAAATTAGGATAAAACATTTGTAATCGTAAGTTTTTAAAGTAAAAATCTAATTGGTTTGTAAACTAAAATATTTCAACATTTGGATGAAGGGACAACGGTTACAATTGAAATAATATTCAAACTCCTAACAAAATTTACATTTAATTTCAGGCAATTTAAAAATATTTATAACGGTGACAAAATTATCAGGAAAAGGTTTGGTTGTTTGTAGACCTAGATTAAAATTAAATAAATACATTATTCTTAGCTTCCATTTATTTCGACTCGTAATATGACTAACAAGAGCTTGCAAATATAATTTATAATCTCATTATTTGAAATATTGAAAATTAATTTAAAATTTCTTAGCATTATATATATATATATATATATATATATATATATATATATATGTGGGATAAGGTTCTATACATAGAGAACTAATTTGATATGTAATATATTTTCTGGAAAAATCAGTCTAGTTTCCAGCTGGAAAACAGAATATAGTTCAACTAATACTTTGTTCATAAAATGTTTGGCTCAAACATAAATTTTTTTGGGAATTTTACATTGACATCAATGCGCAATTTATGTACAAAAAAAATTACCAACTTTAATAAAATTTACAGCTTAGGCAATTAAAAATATTTATAATGGCGACATTTGTCGGGAAAAATTTCATATTGTTTGTGAAACCAGATTAAAATTAAGTAAATGTATAATAAATGAAGTAAATGCATAATTCTAAGCATCGAAATTTTTAGACTATTAATTTGATTAATAAATGGTTTGCAATATAATTTTTAATCTCATCATTTAAAATATTGAAAATTAATCTATTATATAATTAATTCTTTAGCATTATATATATGTGGATAATGCTCTACACATAATGAACTAATACATACATTTTTGTTGTTCAATGATTAAAAATGATATATAATATATTTTTGTTTTTCTGAAAAAATCAATAACGAGCTTCCTGCTAGAAAACAAAATATAGTTGAACTAATATTTTGTTCATGAAAAGTTCAGTTCAAACATAAGACAACTTTTTTGAGAATTTTAAGTGGAAACAGTATACATAAAATTTAATTGGCTTTATCATAACAATATCACAATTAAAACCCCATATATATATTGCAGAGTTCTTTCGCGCCCATAATATAACATAAAAATTTATAATATAAAATAATAAAAATTGAATTTGTCTAAAATAGAATTATTTAATTAAATAATTATTTATTAATAATTAAATAATTTATAGAAAGGTTTACTCTCTATTATTAAAGAGTAATAAATTGAAGCGTCGTATTTAGCGATGCATTAGGATAGAACCTTTTTTTTTTTATTTATTAACTGGCTCGACCCTTAGTCATTTAGCCATTATAAATTATAATACAAATATAAATATAAATTCAGTAGAAAATTAATTAAAAATTACAATACCAATATAAATGAGTTACATTAAATAAACTTAAAAATATCTTACTCCATAGCGTTCTATTGCATTCATTTATAAAGTCTATTAGTATTATGTACATCTCAATGTTATTATATATTATTTTACATACCCGTTTGCCTTTCATGTAATGGGCAACTCCACAATATGTGATCTATTACAGAATAGAACCTTTAAAATTTTATTTTTTTTTTTATTTGCAATGTAAAAGATATTCTAACATTCTGAGAAAAAAATTCTGAAAAAGTTGGTGGTAGTGATTAATCTTGGGTCTTTTAACCCATAAAAAATGTAATTCTTGTGATAAAGCAGTTTCTTATGAAATAATTTTTACGGGAATCTTAATATTGGCATGCAATTTGAAAAAATTCATGTAAATATAAAATTAGAAAAAGCATTGTTCATAGTCATAGATTAAAAATTATATATATGTATAAGCTTGAGATGAGTAAAAAAAATTCATAAAATTCATAATTTTATCATTAAAAAAATATTGAAAATAGATAAAAAAATAGCTTCTGACTTAACGCATCGAACGAGGCAAACGCATTTTACGTAACAAAATTAGTACCTAATATGAAAAAATGGTAAAAGGTAGTGATTTTAATATAAATTTACTTGTTCTCTGTGGCACAAAATTTAAAAAATAATGAATGTAGCTTATTATTGAACTATAGTTATATTATATATATATATATATATATATATATATATATATATATATATATATATATATTCCATCATATAAGAAAATCCTGACGATCCTGATTTAATATGCTTCAAAATCAACATAAAATATATGCTACAAAAAAACAAAAATATCACTTTTCTGCAAAATTTTCATTTGTTATCATAAAAATTCTTTTTCTAAATAGAGATTATTCTAGTAAAAAGCATGTGAGATATTTATCACATATCGTCAAATCTGGACAATGTTTTGAAAAAAAATTTGAAATATTTATAAAGTTCAGAATATTGCTTATCATCAAGACTAAGCAACTTCTATTTTTTTGCATTAGGCTCAACTCTTTATATAAAATTAAAGATATATCTAAATATTTATCAAAATTTTAAATTATAATGTGTAAGAAGCATGTATAAAATTAGAAATCTAACTATTACATAAAAATTATTTAAAGATGCATTATTCTTAGCAACTATCTTAATCTAGTAAATACTTTAACTATAAACAATTTGTTTATAAAATTAGCAGATACTGTGACTATTTTATCGTAATTATTTTGGTGCTTGAAAAAGTTTACAAAAATTGTCAACAATTTTATTTCTGATATGGTTTAATATTTTAAAAAATTAATTTCAATTTGATTTAGATTCAGCAGATACTTGAAGTACTATTCTAACATGACAAAAATATTCAGTTTTCATAAATGCCACTTTTTTTTAATTGACTGTTATTGTAATTTTTCGACTAAAATTTGTCTTTGTAATTGTAATTTTTATTTGTTCAAAGCAATAGTATATTTGTTTTTTTTTTGTTGAATTGGCCAATTAAACATTTTTTGTCGAATTTATGACGATATTACATTGGTCATAGATTGTAAATTGCGATCTATTATTAACAACTGCCATTTTCAGTGTTCTATTTCTTAAAAGTCGTAACTGTTAAAAATAATTGAAATTTCTAAAATTGTTATTTCGAATATGAACTGAGATTTTTGATATTGCTTAGAACCAAGTTGGATACATATATGCACATTTTATAAGATGAAAACTAGTTAATTCCTAAAATCGATTTAGTAGGTTATGAGTCACATATACATTAAATTTTCTTTTATTTAATTAATATATAACAAATTTAAAAAATACCATTTATCAATATTAAAATTAGAAAATGCTTTATTTTTTGTTGAAGTTTTATTAAAAATAATTTAACAAAAAATCAGTATGTTCTTTCATATTAGTGATGTGAAAGATGACTCACTAAAAAGAATACATACAAATTTTCGAGTTTTAAATTATGTCAATTTAAACACAAATCACCTAAACTTTAAAATACGGTTACAACAGTGTATGATGTAGTTATTTTTACATTCAAAAAAAATTTTTTTTGTAACCTGGAACATTAAAATATATGCATTAAATGCATTAAAAACAATATCATATTAAAAATTCACTTTGATAAAAAATCTGACCACTTTAAGGCTTTTATATAATATTTAAAATTAATACATTTCGGCTATTCTCTTAGCCTTTGTTTTAACAAAATCAGTAAACTACTTTTTTCAAGTGATTTCTATTCATATAAATTGTGACAACAAAAGTTGGAGAGATGGGAAAATAATATATTGCCAAATCACGTCGAAACTTTTCAATATAATCATCTATTTTTAATTTTTCGAAGTTTTCCTATCAGAGCTTATAGGTTATATTCTCAGAAAAATCAGATTTGATAATTATATGTTTTTTGGATGTTTCAAGTGATCCTGAATTAAACGAGAACAAAATTTGGGAAAAGTGTATATATGTGTGTATATTTGATGAAACTTCTTATGTTGATAGATATCATGGTTCTAAAAAACATACATATTACGGTCAAACAAGTCGTTCAATTTCAAAAATTCATCAAAATTTGAAAAAAATTAAAATTTGAATATTGTTTTGTCAAGTAACGTAAACGTAAAACGTTTTGTCAAGAACGACTAAACCAATTTCACAAATTGAAAAGCATTAGATAGACTTGATAAAAAAAAAGAGCCGAGACTAGATTTGCTGTATGATCAGCGGAGCAATTTCTTTGGAATTAGTAAAAAAAATTTCTTTTTTGTAACAGTTTTTGCAAAAAATATGCTATGTGAAGTTTATGTATTTGTATATGATTTACAGAAATTATTGTACTGAAGATTAGCCAAATCAAATATGAAATATCAAAATCTCTAGATATATTAAAATATGAAATAAGTTGAACGAATTATACAATTTCATATACATAATGTGGAGGAAATTAGATAAATTTATTAAAAAACGTTATTCCAAAATTCAAGCATCTGTACAGATAATAATTACCATAACAATCTTAAATAATTGTAATATAAAAATTCAACAAAAGTTAATTTCAATCATAAAATACGTTTGGAAATATGTTTGGAACCCATCAATTGGTAATCGCAATGTTTAGATTTAATTGAAAGCATAAAATATTTTAAACAGAAAAAAACAGTTGAAAAATTTATCTAAAATCTAAATCTCAATTTTGATTGATTAACCCTTTGAGTGTTGAGGTGATTTTTGCATATATTCCATAAATCGTTGTAAAGGTTTTTCTACTAATTATTTTTATATTGGTGACCCCGGCAGAAAAAAACGGAGTGGTAGAAATCTTATTGTATGATAACGATACGCATATTTATCATAAACCTTATACTGCATGGACTGCTAGTCCTCATACGATTTCCAATTCATAGAAGTTTTTAAAAAATAGAACTGTTACATCACTGCTTAGATAAGCGTTGCCGACAATCGTGGAACACTCGCAATTGATCGTCATATGTTACATGCCTCACCTAAAGTAAATCTTGTGTTTGAAATGTGTAAAATTTTTGTGGAGAAAAAAAATAAAATTGATATATGATCATAAACATTTAATATTTTAAAAATAATATAAAAAAATTCAAAAATATAGCAAAATTGCATGCTAGTGCAATATATTTTCTTAATATAAATTATGCTCTATTTGCATATACAATAGTGGATATTTGCTTAAATTATAGTGGATTTTATATACAGATTATATTATATCATACATGATATTAAATTGATATTGTATATCGTACAACACAATAGTTAATTTAAATCGAATATTGTGATAGTTTTATTTCAATAACATAATGGCAATGGTGTATGGACTGATAATTGTGTAAGAATTTTGTTATTAATAATATTGCCCATGTGAAATAAATGTACATATAAACGAATCTACCAGAGTTAAAATTACTACAAGCTCGATTTATATGATATTTAATCAGGGAAGTATTCCACGATTGTCGGCAATGCTCGTTCAAACTGTGACATCACAGTCCCCATCTTTACTCTTTTGACACTTATTTTGCGCTCGACTAGCAATAAATCTGGTGCTTTAAATTGTGTAGAATTAAATTAAATTGGCATATGACCATACACCATATAATAATTTAACAAATAATATAAAAATTTTCAAAAATATAACAAAATTACATGCTAATGCAGTATATTATATGCTCGATTTGCTTATACAACAGTGGATATTTGCATAAACAATAATGGATATTATAGATTATATTTATATTAAACTTTATATTACATCACAATAGTTAATTTAATTCAAGTATTTGTTGTGTTTTCTTTCAATAATAATGACAATTGCGTAGACCGATAACTTTATAAAAAATTTGACATTAATAATATTGGTGAAATAAATGTAATCAAAAATAATCCTGTGAAATAAATGTACATAAAATCACCTGTTAAAAACGGTATATAAGCTCAATTAATATGAAATATAATCATTCGGAAATGGATATATGAGGACATATGAGGACTAGCAGTCCATATACTTTAAGGTCTATGACAAATAAAAACATTATCATATAAAGGATTCATACTACTGAGTTTTGTTTTATGACGAGGTCAAACAATGTGGAAATAACTTGAAAGTGGCATTTTGCATTAGGGCAAGTTGCACAAATATCCGAAAGGTGTGTAATAATTGACTTTTAAGCCCACCTGACACTTACTTTGCGCTTGACTAGCAGTCCATATGTTATGAGGTCTCTGATATTTTTATACATGGAGGATGTTTGTATGTGTTTCATATATATTAAGTTGTCACAAACATATCTCACCATGATGGCCGCTAAGAGGCAACATTCTCTTAACCCAAGACGAGCAGTTGATTCCCCGGACCAATCAGCTTCACAAAGCCGAAAGAACGATCGTGTGATACCGGCGGCGGCGCGGACTGTGACCGACAGTCGACTTATATTATCATTATTATATTCCCAGCTCAATAATAAATAATAACATCAATGATGAAATGCTAGGATGAAGAATCATCGCCGCTCCACAGAGAAAGGTCACATGACTCTGGTTTTGAATAGACCGAGAGCCAACGACTGTAGGAGATTGAGAGCAGCCGTGGTATACTCATGATGGTATGACGGAATGATGGAATGATACTATGTATAGATATAAATAATATTACTGGTTGTGAATAGAGCCAGCGACAGCAAGAAAATGAAGCCATGCTATTTGACTGTTGGTCTGAAAATTCTGGTACATTATTGGTGACGTAGAATGGATAATATCTGTACAAGCTGCTTTTTTTGCTTTCTACAAAAGCAATCTCCAAATAATATTTTGTTTTAAAAACAAAATGTAAAATTAACTCTTTGGGGACGGCTGTCCAACAGAGTGACCAACATACTCTGTGAGGCACAAGGCTATTTTATAAACAATGACTCGTTTGCATCGAAAAGTTGAATAAATTACATATAGCAGTGATAAACAGTGTTGTATTTTGAAAATAATTTTTAGTTATTTTAGTAGTATTTTTAGCCTTTTTCTTTGCTATATAGTCTTTTTTTAATATTTAAAACGTCCGAGCGCTTTTAAATATTGCAAAACGACTGGTAAATCTTGTGAATTAACCAGTAGTGAAGATGAGTTTCAGATAGACATTCATACAGACAAATTTGCAAAAATTACTATTTGCACTGAAGATATAGTGATGAATGTGATGATGATATTATCCAACCAACAAAAAGAAGAAGAAACTCGAAAAATTAAATGAAGAGTGGAAAGACATTAGCGAATGTGTCGATTCTCCTACAATAATCGAGTTTTACACACATCAACAAACACACCGACTACATATACCAAGCAATATAATGCATCCAATAGATCATTTTGCTTTATATTTTACAAATGAATTATTAGACAATATAATAGAAAAAACAAACCATTATTGCAGCACAAAAATGAACAAATATACTGACTAATCAGTGACATATTCTAAATGCTGGAGAAAGAAAAGTATTGTATTGTGTGTTCCTGACAGAAAAGCACTAGGAGAAGGCGGCAAACAATAATACTTTAATATATAAAATAGTATTATATACGTGGAATAATACACTTTAAATCGAACAATTGGTGACCCCGACGTGATACGAACAAAGGAGAAAATCTGTAGGGGCTATACTCTGCAAGTTTGTTTTTTTACAACAGAAATGTATAAATATATTGAGAATATATATTTTGAAGCAAAATTATAATACAAAATTAAAAAATCATTGTCTTGTTTTCATATAAAAACAATTCACGATCTGAAACTTCTAACGATTGAAAATTAGTTATAACATTATTCATTGGTGAACAATTGCATCTTTAATATTTCAAATAGATAATATTTAAATTTCAACAATACACTTTAAAGATAATATATGTAGAAGGCTGCACATTCTGCAAGTTTTCTCTCTTCAAAAGCAATCTAAATGATATTTTTTTTGCCGATTTCAAAATAAATTGTAAAAATAAAACAATAAAATCTAGCTTTTACATAAAACAAGTTACAATCGGGTTGTGTTCTAACGATCCAAAACTAATTTTAAAAATATTTATTGCTAAACAAAGAAATCTTTATTAATTTAAAAAAATGATATTTAAATTATCAACAAAATGACATTATATGTGCGATAATACTCCTTAAATCTTACAATTGGTGACCTCGACTAGATATAAACAATGGAAAATATTTCCAGAGGGCCGCATTCTGCAAGTTTTAGAAAACAAAATAAAAAATTAAATTTTTACATAAAACAAATCGCAATCCTAACAATTCAAAATCAATTATAAAATTTTTTATTGCTAAATAATTGAATCATTAATATTTTAAGTAAGTGATAATTGAATATCAAAAAATTGTCATCGTTATACGCGGAATAAAACACCTACAATTGGTGACCCCGACACGATTATGAACAATGGAGAGTATTTGTAAATCGCACTCTACAAGTTTGCTTTTTATGAAACTATCTTCAAATAATATGGTTTTCGTTTTTAAAACAAAGTTTAAAATTAAAAAATCAATATCTAGTTTTTGCATGAAAGCTATTTGCAAATCTGTTTGTTCTAACTATGTTAAAATTTATTTGATATTTGATCTTTGATATTTTAAATGAATGATTTTTTATCAAAGAAAGTGTTGGCATTTTACTTAGGATAATGCATCTTCCACCTGCTTCGGTATTTTGTTTTGTGACTCAAATCATGTGACTGTTAATAAAAATACACAAAAGCTAAAGCAGGCCTAGAAAAAGAAGTCATCTTCAGAAATGATCTAAAAAAATTTATAATTGTGGATTCTAATTGTGATTAGACTGATGGCTCAAAGAGAAAATTAATGTTGCAAAATCGGAGGTATAAATAATCAATATCCCTTGAATCATCTACGTTTGAGAGAGAGTTGCCAACAAAATATTGACGTTACTCTTTTTTCCAACAAGAGTCCAAAAATCTCAATAGTTTAGTTGGTCAATATCACTGGGGGCTTTGTATTTTGAAACCTATTTTTTATTTTAGATTAGTATAAAATTCATTGTATAATAATGAAAAATAGCAGCATCAAAAGATAACAGTGTATCTGGAGGTATTAGTCGCCTTGCTAATTTTTCTTGATTTAGTAAATGTTATTGATGATGATATCAAAATGATGGGATGAACAGTAGAATGTAGGATTAAATATACAAAATAATATTTTTGTAAATACACTACCAGCTACAAGCAAAGAAAAATGAGTCATCTTAAGAAATCGTCTAAAAAGTTGTCCTATATTATCGTATGTTGGTAATTGTTTGGTGACATTCTGTTTGGGGATTCTAATTGTGATTGGTGATGGATGGTTGTGATTGATATGGCTTAAAAGGGAAAGTAGCAAAAATTTGAGTCATAAAAGAATTTAAAAAAATACATCAAAAATTACAAACAATATTCCTTGTATTAACCAACGTTTGAACGAGAAATGCCACCAAAATATTGACGGTTACTATTCTTCCTACAAGAGGCCAGAGATTTCTGTCATTAGAAAAATGTGTCGTCTTAAGAAATGGTTCTAAAATATTGTCCTAAATTATCATAGTATAAATATGTTGGTACTTGTTTGGGGATTATAATTGTGATTGGTGATGGTTGTGATTGATATGGCTTAAAAGGGAAAGTAGTGTAGCAAAAATTTCAGCAATAAAAGATTAAAAAACATACATCAAAGGTTCCAAACAATATTCCTTTAACTACCAACATTTGAGAGAGAAATGCCACTAAAATATCACTAAAGGTTTTGTATTTTTGAAGCCTATTGTCTATTCTTTGACGGTGAAATAATATCATAAATTTACACCGTTGCTGGATTTGATCATTGAACTTATTTATTTCTTGAGCTGTTAAAATATTAATTATAATTTAACAGAATTGTGGAATGATAGGATAGTATTATTCCTCAATTCATAGTATCATCGATACCAAAAATATTACAGTTTTTACACCGAGGCCAGCGACGCAATGGAAAGGGATGTCATCTTCCTAAAGAACTGGTCTGAAAAATTTGTTGTACTTTCATTACATCAAGTTATGAATAGTTTGGTGCTGGTTTGACTTTTTTCGGTGACTAATTTCGAATAAATAAATTGTCAACTATAAATAAAGTATAGCAAAAGGCCTATCCGTGAAAATTTTTAAAAGTCACTTTTACGGATCCAAAAATCATCAATATTCTTTAAATCATCTACGATTGAGGAAAGATATGGATGGTAGTTTTTCTTAAAACAAAAAAACGACTGCTTTGAAAAAACGGAGTCATCATTGATTAACAAAAGAAATGAAGTAGCAAGTCTTAGAATTATCTGTTAAAAAGCTTCATAGAACGCTATGTTACTAATGTCATTTAGCACTTTTGTTCATACAAACTGCGCTGATTAAATAGTATTTACATTGAAAAAAATGTTTATAAACTAGAAATATAATAATGATAATGACAAATATTATACAGCTTAAAACTCCAAATTGGCACGTTGGACTATGACCGAGATAATTTCATGAGTTATTTTCTCGGGAATTGTTTTTGGACAGACAGAAGACCAGCGACCTTTTGAAAAAATATCTCGAGGAAAATATTGATTATTTAATATGGTTTATACTTCACATGTATGCAACAACTTACATTTTCTCATTAACCCAAATTACTTAGTCCTATTGCTATTTGCAGACATTGAAATATAGAGCTAGTTAGTTAGTGAATGATATTAAAAAATTGACAAAAATTCATTTTCGATGTATTATTAATTTAAAAGGTTATTAAAAAAGAATAAAAAAATAGTAATATAGTTTTACTAAGTACCCTGATTTTGGTGCTAAAGTTGGTGACCCCGGAAGGTTCATGAACTTATTCTTTTACAAAATTTTTGTAAATTCTACAAACATTCTAAGACTTCGGAGAGAGGAGTAATAAGGTCCACATTGAAATATAGAGTTAGTGCTCGAAATTACAAACAGATCACACGTTTATAGTTATATTAATTTTTTTATATATTAGTAATTTAAAATATTATTTAAAAAATTGACAAAAATTCATTTTTGATGAATTATTAATTTAAAAGGTTATTAAAAAAGTATAAAAAAATAGTAATATAGTTTTACTAAGTACCCTGATTTTGGTGCTAAAGTTGGTGACCCCGGAAGGATTATGAACTTATTCTTTTACAAAAATTTTGTAAATCCTACAAACATTCTGAGACTTCGGAGAGAGGAGTAATAAGGTCCACATTGAAATATAGAGTTAGTGCTCGAAATTACAAAAAGATCACAAGTTTATTGTTAGATTAATTTTTTATATATTAATAATTTAAAAGATTATATAAAAGGAATAAAAAATAGTACTAATGAAGTTTCACTAAAATGGTGATTCATTGGGGGCATACGCTTTGGTTTTGGGGGTACTAAAGTTGATGATCATGAAACAGTTCTTGATAAATATTTTTTTACAATTTTTTTTACTTTTTTACAAATATTTAGATAGTTCTTAGGCAGTATAGATCAAATGGTTATGTTATCAAATAAAGGCCACAAAAGATTTTTGTTGCTTTTGATGGATTAAATTTTCAAAAGGTTATTAAATAGAAGATATAAAATAGTTTTACTAAAGTATTTTAGACAATAACATCGTCTGAGAAAAAATTCTATTCCTAATGTTTTCATATATATATCAAGATAATTTGAACACATGTTGCCCATTTTGTTAAAATTTCTACTATTATATTAATACATAAAAAGAATTTTATATAAATTATTTAATAAGAATTTTAAAATATTTTATTCATATATATGATAAAGTTGGGGTGAAAATAATTAAAAACTAGTTTATTATATTCATTTTTGTTGATGTGAAAAATTTGACTTAATATATACAATTTTTAAGTTCTAAATTATGTTTCAGTTCAATTTCAGGACGATATAAATATGAACTCAAAAAAATTTAAAAAAATATATAAATACCATTTTTTTCATTTTTATTTCCATAAAATTTCAATTTTTTTATTAATTTATAATAAATAAGACAAATTATTCTATAAAAAATTTATGTTCATATATCATATTTATATTGTGGTAATTTAACAAATTCATTTAATAAAATCATGTCAAATTTGACATACATAACAAAAATATACTATATTTTTAGCTTCATTATCAACTCGTAAATATTTAAAAAATTACGATTCGTTAACATAAAATACTGAATACACTAATCAAGGATAATAGTAAGTAAGAGTCGCAGTTTTCGCTATAGTTGATTATTTTAGAAAAAAAATATTATCAATAAAAAATATTAAAAATTGAAAATATATCATGATTCGTAAAATTTTCGGAAAAATAATTTACGTGTCTATACTTTCTAGCAAGTTCAGATTAGTTATCTCATACATTACTTGATTCATTTGGAGGATTAGCGAAAATTTGTAATTTTTGTAAGAAATATTGCTTTCATGGCAAATGCACTTTCACTATATTTTACCATTATCTCAGTAGATTTGATAAAAGATTTTTGTATATTTCCCACGACAGTTACGGTATTAAACTCGGATTTAATTTAAATTTTCCATAAAAAAATAATGAAATGAACTTCATTTACAATCGCTGATATGGTGGCTTATGAGATTTTCTAAGTATGAATGCTCAAGTTGTTGAATGTTCATTTATCAATGATTCAGATCCCACAGAGTCGCTTTAGAAGATATTAAAATTATATTATCAGGTTCACAACTTTCGTATTGTGTCTCGGATTCTTTTGTTATACCCATCGAGAATGTATCCACCATTCAAGAAGAGCGTTATTTAATGTTTTGGCGTAGAAAAAATAGTAGAAAAAACTGCTAATTACTTTTGAACACAATAAAAAGAAATTTACTCGAAATTATTTGCAAAATGATGATTTCATCTATCACTATTGCATTATTTTCTAACATATAAATTATATATAACTAGTGGTGCATGGCATCGTGCCTTAAGACAAATTGCGTACCACAATTGAATATTCGAGCAAAAAAAAATAATAATCAATAAATAGTGATCAGTGATTAATTACAATTGTTTTAATAAGAATCAGATTTAAAAAAAAAACAATATATTTACACCACAGTGTTCATTCCGCTTCATAAAATTTGCAAGCGCATCATAATTGTACAAAATAATAAAAATGTATATATAATATTTTTTTCTAGCTGTTTAAAAACGTTTTAAATATTTTCAAATTATTATATATATTTATTCGTTCATATAATATACAGTCACGATTTTATCACCCAAAACATTTGAAAATGTAAATCAACAGTGTAATATGTTTTTTGTGTTTTTTTCCTTTATCTATTTAATTTACTTAATTTATTCAATCAATAATGTTTCAAATGTTATTTATCAAGGAATTGTATTAGTATCAGATGATAGGTATATAAAATCTTATATACTCGCTTTTTATTTTATGTAATCTAATATGGAACAAATAAATCTTTTCAAACAAAAACAAATCAAAACTTGAAAATGTTTACAGTGCTTTAAAGTGCTGATTGAATCCGTCTGAGGATATATTTCTTACGAGTATAATAACGCATAAGGAATATATACAGTTTTAAACTGAATTGTAAATTTAAAATTTATATTTGAAGTAAAAAGTAAATTAAAATTTTGTATATTTTTGAAAAAACATTTTTTTCTGAAGATTTTGAAATTAGTTTGAACCGTATAAGTAAATTAAAAAATTTAAAATATTGGTACGGAACCAAAATAAAATGTAACAAAATTTGTTCTTATTATTGAAATATCTATAAAATATGTGATAATTTGATGTAAATATATCTAATAATTATTTTCCTCAGCATCTCCGAAACCGCTGGACCTTACCAACCCAAAAATTTAACCATTTTCATTCAATACAAATAAAATGTTTTATCAATTATTTAAATCGGACGCTCCGTTACCTCAAACACTGAATTTCTATTTTTGGCACTTTTACCCCGTATCTTTGAAACGGCTGGACCAGCCTTCACCAAAAACTAATCAACACGTCTCGTCATCCGTAGGAATAGAATGTTTTTTGAATCATTCAAATTGGTTAATCCATTAAGCCGAAATCGTGGACGGAATATTGTATCCAAACATACACACAGGCACACGCACAAATAGATCCATTTTTTCTAAGGTATGCCAAAATGTTCAGAAACGTTTGAAACGTGAATATATGCAAAAAATTTCATTTTCGATGGGAAGTTAATTATTTATTTTAATACTAATTTGATATCAAATAATAGACAAGAGATTCACACTGCTGAAAGCTAAAACTGTTCATAATGTTTGAGTTATTAGTGTTATCGAAATAAATGCATTAAACTTGAAAATAGGCATGCCAATTATAAACGGTATGCGACTTGTAATTATGAAATTAATGAAAAACGTTTTATAAGCAATGATTTTAACAGGGCCATTTAAAAGAGATATACCGATAATCATATATCATTTTCTTTTAAAAATTGTAATTCTTAATACGATTGGCATATGCTCGGAGTCAATATTTAGAAGGGTGTGGTTTGGTCAGGATTGCTTTTTGCATGGTCAACTTTGTAGCTTGAAGTCGAGCTGAAAAACTGGAGAATCTAACATATATTTTCGCAAATAGTGGAAAGAAAAAGAAAATGCATTTTTTTTTTTGAAAATTATTCTTTGCTTTATTTCTAATCTTTTTCAATCACAATGTGCCACAGCAAGTCTTGGCAGGGCACAATGTGGACACGTGTGAGTGTGTTGACAAAACGCAGTACTTTTTAAACAAAATATTTAATGCAAAATATAAAACAGTAAAAGAGCCAATTTTTTTTCCTAAAACAATTTTATAGATATTCGTTTCGAGTTCCAATTTGACTCACACATTTATTCTTCACAATTGTTCATCTCAGAAAAAAGTTCAAAATTTAAGCTTTGAAAAAGAGTATCAAATAACAATATATATATATATATATATATATATATATATATATGTCCAAAATCAATAATATTTAGAAATTATAGGAGTACGCAGTTCAAATCCAATCGACTCGTTCGAGTAGGTACCTTTGAATTTACTCGATTTTGATTCGAATTTGAACTCGAAACTTTTTGAATCGTTTACAATCGCATTGTCTTAAATGAATCATATCCCACATTTTTTCCTGAATCATTCTGAAGCAGCAAAAGAGCATTTAATTTTAATTTTTAAGCAATTTAGTAGTCATTCTTTATTACGTCGTTCGAGAATTTATTTAACTAAGTAAAAAGTTTTAGTATTTGCGCTAAACAAGTTTCAGAGGTAAAAGCTAAAAAAATAGTTCAAAAATATCGTAAATATGCTATAGTTGCTACCAATATTTCAAAAATTATTGAAATGTAAACACATTTTCATTAGCCCACTAGATTAATTTTTTATTAGTTGAATATTCGATTCTATTCTAAGGGATGAGAAATTATGACTTACAACATGAAGAACTATTTTATAAAAACTTTAAAGTTCAAACTTTGAAACCGTAAATAATTAGTTGAAAATAACGATGTTGTAAGTATGTTATAGTTGCTTTACCAATTTTTCAAAACTTATTAAAATATAAACACAATATTAGCCCTCTAGATTTCATTTTTTATTAAACTCGAGTTGAATATTCGATTTTATGTTAAAATAAAAAGGGATGAAAAATTATTACTTAAAACATCAAGAACTATTTTATAAAACTTGAAAATCAAACTTTGAAACCCTAAATAATTAGTTGAAAATAACGATGTTGTAAGTATGTTATATTTGCTACCAATATTTCCAAAAATTATTAAAATGTAAACACAATATTAGCCCTCTAAATTCATTTTTTATTAAATTCAAGTTGAATAATCTATTTTATGTTAATATAAAAAGGGATGATAAATTATGACTTATAACATTAGAAATTATTTTATAAAAACTTTAAAATTCAAACTTTGAAATCCTTGGGATGAGTATTTAAAAAATCAATGCAATTGTAGCTATTAAGAAACCAGTTTATTATTTTATTGGTGGAGGTTGAAGATCAAAAAATAAGAAATTCTGTAATAATATTTTTTCAAATAGTAAAATTTATAATACGCGAGAGATTGAAATAATTTGATAATGTTGCAAAAAGTTTAATTTATATTCTTTAAATGATAAGATTCTTAAATATGTTAGAAATGTTATAAAATTTATGGCAAATATTTTTGAAATTAGGAATTCAACTGCGAGTATACAAAAATGTACAAAAAAAATTAAAATCACAATGGGTATGAATATAAAAAACAAATTCATTAGTTGGTATTTTTTATTTTTATACTTACTATGAATAAATAAGAAATCAAATTTGCTAGCACTTTCTTTATTCAATATATTTCGTTGAAATGTATATTATTGAACAAATTATAAATATGATGTAGTTTTTGAAATCCAAAAAAATTTGATTCGTATTTCATTCATTCATAATTTCATTCTACAGTTCTTTCAGTCTACAGTTTGTTGAATTTATAAGAGTTAATTTAAAGTTTAAAATTCTAATTTTTAGGCATGGAATTAGTACAAAGCGTATTATTTTTGCCATCAGATAATGTTTGATATTTAAAATGTCAAGAAATCGATTGAAAATTAATATTGATAATATAATTTTAAATTAACTTAATTTTTAGGTTTCCAGTGAATACTATAGTATTCTATAAAAATAAAATTTTATTTAAAATTACAAAATTACAAAAATGCTTATCGAACAACTTCGAAATTTGCGGAGTATTTTTTCCATTCTAAACATATATAGCATTTTTAACATTTCCAAAATAAAATGTAATTAGGCTTCCAAATAGAAATAAAATTTATATTTATCAATTATTTGAAAATGACAAACTTCAATCTTAAAAATTATTTTGCTCAAAATTATTAAGTTGGGGTTTATTTAAAAGATGTAGAATTTAGTACAAAGTATATTATTTTTGTCTTTAGAAAATGTCGACATCAAGAAACCCTTATATATGATATAATCCATAACTATGCTATTTTAACTATGCTAAAATTTATATTTCTTTACTCTAGAATTATTTTTGTTGCACAAAACATGATTTTCTTCATAAAAATAAAGCTATTTCCCCATTTTCAACGCTAAAGTGAATTTCTTGATAAGACCGTACTTATTTTTCAGATGTATTACAAAATATGATTGGTTTCTTTTCTAAAGAGTATTCATCGCAAGATTAGAATTTTTGTAAGAAGATTATATTTTATGCGAATTGAATTTCAGATTTTGTCACATTTTTTTAATATGGAATACATATGAACGCTGGCTAAACGTTCTCAACCTTTAATTATTAATTCATAATATAAAATTAATTTATTTAAAAAAAATCATTTATTGAAGCAATATGCAAACCGGTGAGAGACCTACCATTCGCTAAAATTATTTAAAGAAAGTTCACGAAATTAAGGAAAAAAAATTAAAATGTCTGAAATGAATATTTCTAAAATAACTTAATTTCTAGGCTTTTGTTAAAAATTATAGATATTTGAATTAAAAATTACAAAAATACAGTATGCTTCGTCGAACAACTTAAAAATTTGCGTCATCTTAAAAAGAATAGCAATAATCCATTTAAAAATTGTGTATGGCTTTTTTATATTTCTAAAAATTAAATCGACCTAGGCTTCCAAATAAAAAATTTTTTTAAAATTTATATTTATCAGATTAAAAAAATGGCAAACTTCATTATTAAAAAAATTTACAAACTCCATTATTAAATATGAATTTGTTCAAAATTATTATGTAGCGGTTTATTTACAAAATTATTAATAAAAAAATTTAAATTTTTACATATCAAGTATAAATAAAAAGTTTTATCTTCATAGAATGTGGTTTATTCCGATTTCTGATTAATAAAAAAAACTGTTTGAAAATATAATTTTTATCCAAGATAATGTTTAAATCTAAATATGATGTCAATACACCATTTTCTATATTTGTTGAAAAGTATTCAATTTAATAATAATAAATGAAAGAGAAAGTAGCTTTGTAGATACCAAAATTTTTATTTGTATTTCATAAAAATGTATTTTAAATTCACTTTCTTAATAACACAAATTTAAAATGTCAAGTAATGGATAAAAAATTAATATTGATTATATATTTGTAAAACAACTTAGTTTTTAGGGTGTCGTAAAAAATTGTGAGTTCGATAACAAAAGAAATTTTACTTTCTTAAATTACTATTTATAGTAGTTTTCAAAATTTTATTATTTTAAACTTGTTACTATTATTATTAAACATTCACAGTAATCAGTTATTATCTTAATACGGTATTAATTTTGTTAATTTTATAAGATTTTATCTCAGTATATATTTTTTATATTTTACATTCATTATGTAAAATCATTAATATAATTATTTTTTATAAAATGTGTTTGATAATCTTTATTTTTATTGACTTTAGTACGTAAACTGAATGTAACTTAATGTTGCAAAATTTATTTTACTTCTGGTAACTGTATAAACTACTTCACGGTATTGTTTTTATTTTATTTAACAAAATATTTATTTCAATAAATTTACAAAAACAATAACTTACCCTACGGGAAAGTTAAAAATATATTTTACTCGTAAAATATCATTTTAATTATACATTGGAATTGTATTTTAGTTGCGATTTAGTTATATTGTAATCTTTGCGAAAAATTTTGTTTATAAATCGTACTATAAAATCTTCAAATTTTAAAATAATTCAAAAGTCCATTAAATATAATTATTTTTTGCAAATAAGAAGTACACCCATGAAATGAATTTATAAATAGGAAATTATGAAAACTTTTGTTTAGTTTTTATAAATCGTACAATAAAATCTTCAAATTTTAAAATATTCAATATAGTCTATTAATATAATTATTTCTTGCAAATAAGTACATTTATAAAATGAATTATAAGTAACAAAATTGTGAAAATTTTCGTTTGGCTTTTGTAAACTGTACCATAAAATCTTCAAATTTTAAAATAGTTCGATAGTCTATTTAACAGCATTCATTCATTATTTTTATTTTTTTATTAAATGTAAGTTATTATTTTTTTATTAAATGTAATTATTTTATTTCAAATGTAAGTTAATTATTATTTGCAAATTAAATAAAATTAAATTTTTGCAATGAATAACATTTTACACATATAATTAACAAAATTGTGAATAATGAAATTTTGTCATAATAAAATTTATATACTTATGAAATAAAAAAAATGATGATAATTAACATTTTTTTTTATTTAATTTTAGGTTTTTAATATATAAAAAAACATTTATGTAATGTATTTTTATTAATGAATACTGCTATACTAAAAATGATTTTAGATATTCAGACTTTTATTTTATTCGTACAATAAATTACATGGAAGATGGGCATGACACGTGTTCCGGTCACGTGTAAGCTCGAAAGCCGGAAGGCCAAAGCTCTCTATATATAGAGAGAGCTTTCATAAGGGTTTTTTTTTTTGAATCAGAGAAGCTCTGCAAATTTACTTAAAATGACTACAAATATAAATTTACAATAAAACATTAGAAAACGTATTCATTAAATGCTCGTTACAAGTTTCACAGCAAATAGATTTATAGACGCTAATCAAAGCAACTTTCATATTTTTATGACAACAAGCTAGGAAATGTAAAAAAAGCTTTATTCCTAATATCATTTAAAAGTTGGGTATAGATTATAAATTTTTCTTCACATATTTTTAGGTTCGATAAAACGAAAAAATTATTAGTCTTGAAAAAAATTTACATAAGTTTCATAACAAGTTATGAGATCAGTAGAGGATGATCAAAATTAAATAAATCTTTGAGACAACTAGCTCAAATTTGTAAAAATAAACTATTGCTAAAAGCTTGTAGTAATTTAAAATTATTATCAAAATGAATCATTTAATTCTTAACCAACTATTTTTTAAGGTACAAGATTAACTATTCACGAACACATATCTCTTAAATTTGCTTATTTTACTTATGTTTTTTAAATTCAACTTAATTCACAAAGATATTGATTTTCATAACACTACACCAAATCAAATATTCCCCATCCGAACAACTAACATTAATCTTTCTTTTCAAATATGTTTTTTATGTTATTTCATGAAAATGTTACATTATGAATTACAATATGTTGTGTTATATCTGAATTATATGTATGATAATTGTATTTTTAAGTCTTCTTAAAATCATTCTGTGGACAATGTTTAATTAAAAAAAAAATTGAAAAATTAAGTATATTTTTTCAACATTTGTTAATCCAAAATTTGTTAACAAGTTATACAATCAGATAGGTTTAGTATAGGATGATCAAAATTAAATAAATCACAATGTTTCATTCGATATAGCAACGCAAAAAATATTAGTATGCAAGCAATGTTCATAATAAGTTTTATTACAAGTTATAAAATCAGACAGATTTAGTGGATAATAATTAAAATTAGGATAAGAGACAGATATCTTGAAGTTGCAAAAAACACTTTTGCTATAAGCATGTATTATTATTAAGTATAGAACTTTAGCCTTTCTAAATCACAAATTTTTCACATATTTTTCGATTATAAAAAATGATTTGTCTTCAAAAAATGTTAATAATCAGTTTTATAATAACTTAGAGATAAAATCGAATAGATATTAATAGAAGGATGATTCAAATTAAATTAGTCTATGAAAACTAACTAGATAAGGCAATGGCAATTAAATGGCTTAATTTCTTAACAATTTACTTTTGAGATCTTTTTGAGATTTAAACCTTTAGATACTTTAATTTCTATCGACCAAATGCCAGTATAATAACAATTAATGCTATTAATCGTAACAAATTTAATAAAAATTGCTTTGTTATCATATAATGTTTGCAAAAGCTACGAAGAACTGTTAATAACCCAATAATGCTTTCATTGAAATTTAGGCAAATTACAGCAAATTCTAATCTGACAGTTTTCTAGGTACCTCATCTGGCCAAAAGTTACAAAAAACTTCAAATACAACTTATTATATTATTATCTTTTCGCATAAAATTATATAAAAAATTATTAGTATTAAAAACATTTCTCATGAATTTCATCAAATTAAGTTATAATTGCAGGTAAGGTGATCAAAACTGATAAAGTAAAGCAACTAACGAAATGATGCGCAAAAACTCATTTTTTTAAATTATATTCAAAATACCATATAAAAACATTTAATACAAATTACTGTAACCAAATATTATCTAATTTTCAAATAAAACTACAAAAAAATTATTAGTCTTGAAGACAATTCTCATAAATTTTAAAACAATTTGTAATTACGGTGAAGGTGAACAAAACTGATAGTTATTATATATGCAACTAACTTAAAATATCAAAAAGTTTAATTTCTTTAGCATATATAAAGTATAGTTTTTCAACCATTTTCTTAATAAAAAATTTGTAACATATTTTTTTGTCTTTCGTTTAGAAAATAAATGCGCAGATTTTTTAATTCCAGCACCGAACATTATTTTGATCTAATGCCAATAGTAGAATAATGAATGCATTTTATTATAACATTTATTTATTGTATCGTTTTTTATTTCTTGGCTACGAATTACTAAAAATAACATTCTCGTAGAAAAAAACAACATTACCAAATTATCAGTAAATATATTTTTGTAGAAGATGATTTTATAATTAAATAGATATTACAGAAAATACTACGACCGGTGCTGAACAAACTAAAAGACTCAATAACAACTGAGTGTATGAATAATTTTTACAGTTAAATCAAAATTATAGTGAAGGATTATTTTTTAAAGCATATTTAGTATAGATCTTTAACCTTTTTCACAAACCTTTAACTATATTATTATTGTTTTCAAATTTAAATATTCATTTTCTTCAAGCATAGTACTTTGATTTGATACTATGCTAATATAAGAACAATTTGGATTCGCTATTTAAATTTACAAAAACTATAATAAAACATCTAAAATTTTCAATTTTAGATTTCGAAAATGTTTGCAGAACAAATTTAATTGTGAGAACTGTCAGTAAAGGTCAATTGCATCAAATTTATATCACATTAAGATTATCGATTTAATTCATTCTAAAAAATCAACTTAAAATTCTAAAAATCTTTGATATCGCATATTCTATATAGAACCTTCATATCGCAAAATCATTTGTTTAATTTCGAAATATTCTTTTATATGATGAAAATAGACTCACAATAGTGAGAGTTATAAAAAAAAAAACGTATGCAATTCCTCAAGAAGCTTGATAATCGAACAAAACTCATTGAGCCAGAATTTAATTAAATAGTTTAGTTTTGTCAAACTATTAATAATTTTTTAGTCTATATTCATGCAAAATATTGTTTTTTATATTTATATCAATCCTGTAAATACTTTCGCTTAAAGTTTTAAACATGGATAAAAATTAAGCAAGATTTGCAACACTAAAATAATTTTTTTATTATTTTGCTGAATACTATTATATACTGCTTAAAAAATTACATAACAATTTATGAAAGCTTTTTCTTTTAATTCCAAAAAATATATATTTTTTATATAATAATATCGCTAAAGCTTTTATAAGAATAAAATGGGTTAATAATACGTATATAACGAGAATTTTTACAAAAAAATTCATTTAAAATTTAAAAAATATGTCCATTAAATTAATCTATTAAATCGATCAGACCGAAAGAATTCCAATACACAAAATCTTTTGTAATATTTATGAACAATATACTAATTTTTGCTTTGATCATTCAATTATCGAAGATTTTAACGCAGCAATTTTAAAATTCATTCAGCAAATGCTTATGTTCAAATTTATCAAATTTTCATAAATAATATTAAAATTTTGCATTATCGCCCTCATAACCTATAAATCTACAAAACTAACCTTTGCAAATCAATAGAAATGGCAAAACAAGAAAACATGTTCAATAATTGGAAAGTAATTTCTAAAAAAATATTTTTTATATAATCATAACTAACTTGAAATTGTATTTATCTCGTTTCACGAACGATAAAATAGTACAATTAAAAAAATAATAAAATTGGAATTTATGTTTTTAAAAAAAATAAACAAACTAGTTTTTGAAATCATAGGGGTTTATACATAAAATTTGAAATATTTAAAAAATAAATATTAGCTGCAATATAATCTACCGAATATGATGAAAAAATAAAATTTAAATTCATCGATATTAAAAAATTCATTTCTTGATTTATAATAATAAATATAAATATAAATATAATATTATTGTTATTTCATCATATTTTCTACCAAAATGTTCAAATTCCAGATTGTTTCACGATATTTGATCAAGATAATTAAGTATAATAAGTATTTATAGTATAACTATAAATAAAGTCATCAATTTGAGGTTTACTTTATTTTCAAAAATTTTATTTATACAGTATATAAAATTTATGCAATTGAATTGTTAATATAAAATAGTTTTAGGATATTACCTTAAGAATATATTGTACATAGTAAACTTCTAGTTTAAATAAATATCTAATGTAGTTTCTTGCAAATTAGATATTACTTCGGAGAACATTGGGCCATGTTAAATTATATATTTTTTTTTGTTAAAATATTTTGTGGATCTAACAAAAAATTACGGACGAAATTAAAATTAAATAGAGTAACAAAAACTATAATTTAAAAATATTAATATAAAAATTTATAAAATTAGCAATTCTTTACTATTTTTGGAAGGCTAAAAAATGTTCTTATTTAAATTATTATCTGATAAATCTCAATGCAAATAATTAAAATAAAATCAAATAATATTGATTGTTCAAATAGTGAAATTTTATTAGGTATATTCCAGCACCAAAATTTTGTAAAAAATGCAACTAATTAGAATAACAACAAACAATATTAATTGTTCACGCAGTTCAACTTTCTTCAACGATATTATTCTTTCATCAGACTTTGAAGAATGACAAAAATTTCTCTAACCTACAAAATTTCTAAATGCAACTATCTAGAATAAAATAAAATAATTTCTTCAGCTATATTCTTTCATCAAAATTTGAAGGATGCACATGATGACGAAAATTTAATTTCTATAACTAAAAATGTAAATGCATTAGAATAAAATAAAATGATACTTGTTCAAGCACTGCAATTTTCTTCAGCTATATTATTTCATCAAAAATTGAAGGAAGTATGATGTAGAATGGCAAAAATTGAAGGAAGTATGATGTAGAATGGCAAAAATTGAATTTTTATAACCAAATAAGATCAACTAAGTATTAAAATACAATAATTGTTCAAATAGTGCAAATTTTTACACCTATATTCTCTTATAACACTTTGAAGGAAACAGCAACTTCTATTAGCTTGCAACGAAATATTATTCATATAACTTCGATTCCAGACTTGATATTTTATTGAAGCAAAACTTCTTTAAGCAAATTCAATGCAACTGTCATCCATGCAGCCATGTTGAAACTGAAATGTCAAAATCATATAATTCTAAGGTTATATGGTAATAAAATTCTGCTAGAGAAATTTATTAAAATTCTTTAAAAAGTTTAACAGTCATTTTTATCTGACATAACCTTAATACTCTACCATAAAAAATAAAATCTAAAAGTACAAAAAAATCATATGATAAAATAATGAAAATATTTTTATTAGTAAGACAGATACCAAAGTTGCTCAAAAGTCGAAACGATAACGATTAAGAAATCGATTTTAATTACTAACTTGGAGAATTCAAAAATGTATATTTTTCCAATAATTGATGCAGTTTTCTCCAGAAATTTATACTTTTTCATCTCTCACTTCAGACGTTGATAATAATGATAATAGTATATATTGCCTACGAGATCAGGATTATAGTATTACTGTATCAATAAATAATTCAAAAAAAAATGTGGATAATAATTAATTATGTATTAATTTACTTTAACTTACTTGAAGTTTTTCTCTGAAGCCATTTGATGACACGCATTCAGTGTCAAAATATAAAAATAAATGTCAATATTTAAAATATTTGAATATGTATATGGTACACATAAGAATGAACTGTAAAAAATATTTTCAATTTTACCGCCAAAAAGATCTTTTTTTAAAGATAACTTTGCTGACGGGCAAACTGGATCTGAACTTCGGAAACTATTAGAATCGTAGACAAAAATAGTGAAATTCATTTTACAAAGACTATTAGCTTTCAATGAAAGAATTCTTGAAATTAGAAGAAAAAAGAAGATTTAAAAAAAAAAACTAATTTGGGTAATAATCGGCATATACCTACTGCGATGAATAGTGCAATATGACTGAATAATTTTCACGACGATTTTGTGACAAAATCAAAATTGGACTGGTAAAATAGTTTTATATGATGGTAAAAGTAAAGTGAGCAAAAAAATATTATATTAAAGATAAAAACGCTTTTATAGAATTGCTCGTGAATTATATATAAATATTCATAAAAGAAAAAAAAATTTGAAGCTCTAATTAGTAGAAACGTTTTAGTAGTTTTACTATATTAATTGAGAAAAATATACTCATCTATATATATATATATATATATATATATATATATATATATATATATATATATAGTCATGAGTATATTTTTCACCAAACCCCACTTCAAGTATTTTTTATTTATATTTTGCTATCTCAGGGATGATGTCCTGAGAATTAATGTTAAAACTTCTATAAAATCTTGAAATAATGTAAAAATATAAAATCGCTGAAGGTATTATAAATCACCAAATTCTGTTATTCTTCAAATCGCAAATATTATTTATATAAAATTCATATTCTAAATCATCGTGAATTTACATAAGATACAAAATTTATAATGGAGCATTAAATTTATTTTTCAGTTTATCACTAAATGTTAATCGCTAAATTATAACAAAGGTTTAAAATACAAATTAATGTTATAGGGTAATAAAATTATTATATTAATTAATCGTAAAAAAACATGTTTCTAGTTATAAATGCAATGAATTCAATCTACGGCAATGATGACAATTTTCGTCTATTTTGTGTGTGCGTTATATATATATATATATATATATATATATATATATATAACAAAAAATATAATATTCTCAATTTTAGTCGAACATAAATAATACAAAAATTAAATGATTTGTTTATGAAGTAACGTGTTGGTAAAAACTGTTTTATGATTTTTTCTAAGGGCAGTTATTTATATTTTACTATCTTAGGAATGATGTCCTGAGAATAATGTAAATATCTGTATTTAATACTAAAAAATGATAAATTGCCCAAACAAAAATGGAATTCTGCAAATCGTAAAAATTATTTATTATTTTTATTATTATTTTGTGAAAACATTTATATAAAAAACAAATTAGATCGTTTGAAACCAGCAATATTTTCATAAATATTCATTAATATTTTTCCTTGCTAATTTGCTTCTGCAAATATAAAGACATTAGAAATATAAAAAAATCAGGCATATAAAGTTTTGAACATATTAAAAATGCTTAGTACTAAAATATATAAATATAATCAAAACTTTTACATTTTTTTATCAAGTTTGACTTTTTCAAAAATAAATGAAGCCGATGAATGTCGCGCACAGTTCAATGAAAACCGTAAAAATTTTACATTTGTATAATTGTATATTTACATGTAATTATTATCTTTTCAATTAGTGTATTTTAAGTTATAAATTCTCTTAGTATAAAACTTTTGTGTAATCAACAATATTGTATATTGTAAAACTTAATGCATTAGATATATCGAAATTGAAAAAAATACAGTAAAAATTTTGGAAAATTCAATTTTTGTTCTGTGTATAATATCACAAATTTTCAAAAATGTTGCAGTAATTATGCTATATGGATTTAATTAAAAGGGTTCGAAAATTAAGAAATAATTGTATACAAAACCAATTTTTATTGGAAACATAAATCATATTGTAATATGCCTGAAGTTTGTAAATGCATACTTTAATTTTGTTGATATTAATTCCACTACCAGTCTCTGTTACTAAATGCTAATTACTAAATTAGAACAAATTCAAAATAAAAAGAAGTAAAGTTGCTATAAAATTTATTATCAAATTCGTGAAAATCATAATGTTTATTTTGGTTATATATGGCGAAATGATTTTATTCTAAGAATCTGTTGACCGACCATCACTGTTTCATTCTGATTGTGAGTTTAAAAGGACGTTTCAAAAATAATCATTGTTCGATACTCTAGTAATTTTGCAAAAAAACATAATTTTACCAAAAATTTGTGGGAATAGAAATATTCAAAATGCAAAATCCTAAATTTTAATGGGCAACAAAAATATTAAGTGTTATGAATAAATAAAACTTTTATTAATTTTGTTTATTTTGATTCAAAACTACGTTTTGTTACTTAATGTTCAATATTAAATTATAACTTGAATTTAAAATACAAATTTGCAATTTCCATAGAATAAATAATTCGTTAATATATATATATATATATATATATATATATATATTATTCTAATTATAATTTTAAATTGACACAAAAAATGATCAATAAATTTTTAAAGTATAAAAAAAATATTTGTACATAAAAAAAACTTTATTTTCATAATTAAATAAATTTAGAAATAATTTGCTATGAGTCTCTTATAGTAAATATAAATCTCGTAATTATAAAATTTATTTGTAAACATAAATATGTTAGTTAAGCTATAAAATTAATCAAATTATTCATCATCATAATCTTTTTCTGGTTATATACGCAGTGATTTTATTCTAAGATAATTTTAACGAGTTGTATGTATAACTACTAAAAAATAATCGAAGTACAATGTACTCTCGAAATTTTAGCAAAACAATTTTTAAAATAGAGTAACAGCATTTGTATCCAAAATATGTAATTTCATTGGGAAATAAATTAATATAGTATAATTATATATAGTTTTATGAATGATTTGTTCATTTTAGTTTGTGAATTTCAATTCCACTATCAGTTTGTCACTAAATGTTAATTATTAAAATATAAGACTATATTCTTTTTATTATATATATATATATATATATATATATATATATATCACATTGGAGAGCTCGCAATATGTTTATAGGAGAATAAACCATTATTACCATTAAAAAGGTCCCAATCAATATAAAATAATGTTCTCGGAACACAAAAAATTTAATGATACTTTCCACATAAATAATCTCGAAATAATGTATAAAGAACCAAATACAGATCATAGAAAATTTGCTGAATCTATTTTCATTTTTCTAAATTTTATCGTGTAAATAAACTGGCGTCCTCCTGACATCTAACCATAATTAATAAAACAAAAGTTACTAAGCAATCGCAATCATCTTTTGTTTATATATCGTAAAAATATTGTTTTTTCTCTCAAGTTTACGTGTTTTTATTTTCTGATCAAATTAAATCATTATCGAAGTTAAATAGTGTTTTAATCGTTTATAAAATTCATATACAGTTTGTAAGACTATAAAACGATATCAAAATTTAATCAATAATTGTAAATCTGACATAATACTCCCATGCTCAGCTATTCGTTTGATATAAAGTTTGAGAATTTTTACTTTTATTTTAAAATTTATTACTACTATTAAAAAAATTAAATACGTAAAAATGATCAAATGATTTTGACATACATCTTATATAAAGCTTATATATTTTAAAATCAAAAATTTATAATTGGGAAGTTATAACAGGTGTTACATTCAATGGATTTCTCTAAAATGTTTTTTTATATATAAAGGAAAATCGAATTCTTCTTAGTGATGATACATACACAGTGTTGAAACTAGTACAATAAAGATATCATAATAAAAATATATTTTTCCTTTGACGTAATGGTAATAAACTATTACATAAATTAAATACCAACGTCGAAACAAATAAAATCAATTCAAAATTCTCAGTCATATTGAAAAATTAATAATACAATTATTTTAAAAAATATGAATGATTTTTTAATAGTAAAAATATTTTATGATTTTATAATTTTTTCCAAGGGTAGTTGACCATCCCTGCTTAGATGTTTCCCTATATACATCACCATCCCTAAAGTCGGAACTTTCGAAACTGTCAAAATTCGGACAAAGTCCGTTCTCCATTTCCGTTTCTGGCAATTTATACATTTACTAGGTTGTCAACTGAGGACCATTCCCTATTTTATAAGCTTATACAAATATATTCAGATATATATGTATATATATATATATATATATATATATACACACATACATAGGGGAGCATCTAATAAAACGCCTTGAACAACTTTACAACCACATTCAAAAAATAAAAAGCAAAATCAAACGTTGATAATTGATAATATAGAAAATGATCATAGCTTTAATTTCGACGTTGCTGGAGTACTTTTCACAAATCGAATACAATGCAGAGACGCTTTTCAGAGTCGTGTTTCATTCAAATAAAACCATGAGAATATATATATATACTCTTAGTTTTTTGCTAATTTTCGTGCATGTGGTTATAAACAATCTTTCCAAAATATTTTTTTATAAATATTTTTTATAATATAATCGAATACAATGCAGAGACGTGTTTCAGAGTCGTGTTTCATTCAAATGAGTCGCCAACAAAAAAAAATAATGATGCTCTTCGTTTTTTACTAATTATCGTGTATGTAATTATAAACAATCTTTCGAAAATATTTTTTTTTTAAATATATTTTAGAATATAATATTTTATAAATTATTAACTACGTTAACTAATGTAATCTTTCTGTGTTCTGTATTTTGTATTCTGTATTCTGTCGTTTGCTTTTTTGTTACCAAAAAAGTAAGTCATATCAGAAAATAAAATTTAGTAAAACAAAACTCAATAAAACAAAATAGTTTTTAATTCAAAGGAAAAAGTTAAAAATTTACATATATATTTTTTGTGAATAATTGGAATATATAGAATCTATTTAAAATATAAGTTTTTTTAATGGCAGTTCTAATTGCTAAGCTTTGTATTGTTCTTTTTTCTTTACAATTTGCCTTATATATATATATATATATATATATATATATATATATTATATTTCATATTTAAATCGCGTCCCGCCATGCAACAACAAGGAAACTTTTTCATTCCTTACCAGCAGATTACTTCAAAAAGTGATATCTACAAAATAATATTTAAAAATCTGTATTACTAATTAAAAAATATCCATTCTGGTACTAGGATGCGATATGGCAATTCAAAATCTATTGCACAAAATTTTAACCGATATGGAGGAAAAGTTGCTGCCTTTTTTTGGATTCGTTATTATTGTAGTTCTTTGATAAAAGTTTCACTTTTACAAATATTAGATGATCAATAAATAATCGCATCTTTGAAGTAAAATGCAGATTATCATATTTCTTCTTACTTAATTATTTGATATTATTAATGGTTTTTGTTGTTCTAAAATTTTGTAGAATAGTTGAAAATTTTATAATTATACAAATATGTTCCAGCTTTAATATTCGCTATTGTGAAACTTTCAGCATCTTAAGAAGGAATAATTAAATTTTCGAAAAGTAAGAATCAATATATATATATATATGAAAAAAATATAATGACGGGCTTTGAAGCAAAATGTCTTACTACAAAAAATCAAATAGTATAGAAATGAGCTGAAAAAATAAGTTTATCTCTGTAAGACCAAATTATAGCTTATATGCAATTCATAATTATAATATTTGCTATTGTAAAACTATCAGCATTGTAAGAATCAATATATATGTGGAAAAAAATAAAATGAAAAGCTTTGAAGCAGAATGTCTTTTAACAAAAAATCAAATTGTATAGAAATGAGCTGGAGAAATAAACATTTATCTCTGTAGGACCAAAATTATAGCTTAGATGCAATTGATAATTTTTTTTACAAATTAGTTTTGATCTAAATGATCTATTTTTTATTAATCATTACAGTACCTAAAATTAAATATGTTAATAAAATTTAGTTTAATTTAATTATTATGTATAAAATACATAATTATATCTTTATTATATCTCAAAATTTATTTAATACAAATAACCACACATAGTATTATTGATTCTTTACTTATTAAAATGGTTTTGTAATTTTGAATTGAATAACAATACTTAAACATTTTTAATCACAAAAATATATGTAATATATTTATGTATGTATTTATATATGTATATATATATATATATATATATATATATATATATATATTTTAAATGGGAGTGTGGTAATCACTTTATCATGTACTTCATTAAAATTAATTAGCATTGAATGGCTAAAAAACAACATTCAATAGGAATCCACCGGCTTAAATTTATTTCTAAATTTTCTTTATTCACAAAAAAATTATTAGCATTTGATGTAGTGTTCCTTCTCTTTATATTGCCAAAATGCTGAAAAATATTCAACTTTTTTCTCCAAAAAAATTAATTCTGAACAGAAAAAGACCAAACAATTTATTAAAGATTTATGCAAAAATTCTTCTATGAAATGGAGTACTTGTTCTTTGTTGCTTAAAATAAAATGATAAATTATTTTTTATTGCAATCGACATGCAATAAAGTCATAATTTTGTTTGAAAACATTTCATTAGAGGAAATCATCACAGATCTATTGTTTCAAATATTAGATTAGGTGCAAAAGGAAGCAAATAAATTTTTAGCGATTATTTCATTACTTTGAATTTGCAAGAGTCAAATGTGAATTTTTTTTAACAATTGTGCAAAATTCTATAAATTTTTAGAAACTCCACAAACATGTCTGAGTTATTCAAATATTAGTCATGTCATTAAATTAAATATCTGATAGTTTTGGTGAAATATTTGACTTTAACTGAATCTATGTCCGAAAATTGTTTTTGAAAATGAAATATCATTATAGCATTTTATTGTATTGAATCATAAGCGTATTAGTTTCAAACATCATTATTTATCATTATTTATATTTATAATATTAAATTATAAAAATATTAAATTGGGCAACGGAAAAATTAAAATTTTAAAGTTTTTCGAGTTCTTCAATTTTAGATGACGATGAAATATGTTAAACATATTTTGAATGAAATTTTTTTAACATAAAAATATATATCACGTATTTTAATGTACATAATATTTTTAAAATCTAACTAGTTCAATTCATTTTTGCTGCTGCGAATCTCATTACAATTATTATAATTACAATATATTATGTTTCTAATTATTACATTACAAATATATTATGTTTAATATGAATTTGGTTTACTTAGATTATCAATGTGCTTCAACATTTCTACAAAATTGTGAATAATGCTTTTTATTAAGATTTTGAAAACGAATTCTGTTTTATTTAATAAATAAAAATTTTAACAACAGTTTCATCATACCATTCAATTTTTTTTTCAAAATAATAACTAGTTAAATTGAATATATTGTGGTATATATATGCCCGATTAAATTAAAATGAAAATGAAAATATTTTTAAGGATTTTTGGTTTTAAATATAAATACAACATACGCACAGCCAAACCAATATAAAGTATATTACAAGCTGTAAATTCTGCAAAATTAATAACAAAATTTTCACATTTTTAACAAGTCATTACTACCACATTTATTAGCCACGGACCACCGTAAAATTTAACTTTATAAATGTAGATGCAAGTAGTAACAACCCTACACTATTTGTAATAAATTATTACAATTATTCTACATCATTTTGAATTTCAAATAGCATCATGCATATAATGAAAAAAACTATGAATTTAATCATATATATATAAATTTATAGCATATAAAGAACTATTTGTTTATATGCAACATCTTCTACAAATATCATAATTCATTTAATAGTTATTAAATATAATACTTATCTATGTAATTGTGCAAAGTAACAAATTTTTTTGTTACTTTTATCAGTATAAAATGCCTTAATAAAATTTTTAAATATGATATATAATAATAGAAATTAAAAAAAAAAATGTGGTGGTGAATAAAGTCAGATTTTGTAATCAATCATTTTCTATAGATTTTTACATTCGTATAATTATTTATTTCTAGTAAATTAATTTATTCAAAATTAATTAACATTAATAAAAATAATTAATATGATTAACTTAAATTTTTGAAACTGACAAAATTAGAACACACCAGAGTTTGTATTAGCTATAGTCTAAAATGTATTATATATACTAATACAGTGTATATATATATTCATTTTAAAATTTAAATGTTTATTAAAATATTAATCAAATACTATATACAAATGCTTTACTACCAAATATCATAACCATAAAAAATTTACGACTCGATATATTAATTCTTCTAAAACATATTAAACAAAAAGGTTAGATACCATTGCAAATAGTGTTTTAATTTAATTAATAACAGAATATACTAAATTTAAATTACTGTAACAAAATGAACTGAACTGAACTGAATTGAAAAGTTGCCAGAATTAATTGGAAAATGAATTAATATGCCTAGGTTATAATCATTCAATAAGAGCTTTTGCAATAATTCAATGAAACAAAAGTAACTTTTTATTAATTTTATTTTTGTAAACTAATTTCAAGGAAATTTGCATGCACTTGCAAAATATTTTTATGCGTTCTAAGACGCAGCAATATATTACGAAAATAACTTATTTTTTTACCACGTCTAATAAAAAATACACCACACAAGTCGATTTGAATATATAAATTTATATATCCTGGTCTTTTGATATTATCGATGATACTTGGATGCAAATCTTCTATTAAATGAAGATGACAATACATGATAGTCATCTCTGTTCGTGCTCCCTGGAATAGATTTAAATATGTACATTTTTGATAAATGATGTTTTTGACATCGAAAAATGCTGATATCTATATTTCCATATGTTTAAAATACACATTGAAGTTACACAATTACGTACTTAAAAAAATAAAGCAGTTTCCTGAACCAATCTGAAAATATTTTTTTTTTTTGGTTTATGGTTTTTTACCTTTCCAAAATATAAATATAGTAGCAATATTCCCTTTGTTAATTTGAGTATTTCTTACTTTTACAAAAAATTATGTTTAGCCGTTCTAATTTAATATGAAAAGCACCCAAAAATAGTTGCATAAAATATTGTTTGTAATATTGATATTTACATATTATTTATGACATTCATAATTGTGGAATAATAAAGTAAGCTTTTTCAGACCTAAAATTATTAATTTCACTTTAAGGGAAAAACTATTCGAAAAAAACGATACTATTCAATAACAACAATATTTTTTTTCAAATATTTTTTTTGGTTTAAATGGTTTTTCACCATTCCTTAATATAACGGCATTATTTTATGGTAACCGCTTTTACTTTTAAAAAAGAAATTCAGCTTTCCCAATTTCAAATGAAAAACGCCCTACACGAGTTTCATAAAATATTGCTGGTAAAAATGAGAATATTTAATTTATAAAATAAAATTTATAATTGTAATAGATATTTTGTTATATTGGAAAAAAATCTAATATATATTTAATAAAACTATATTCTTATTTCACTCAGAATGCACCTTTAATGCATACTTTTTTATGAAAATGTTAATTTTTTTCATAATTTTCTTGAAATACTTTATATTAACAATGTTTATAATTTATTTCATTCTTATATATAATACCGAAGAGTTAAAATCCATAATATATATAATGGTTATGTAAAATATGATCAATACTTGCATATTTTTTCTTCAATTTCAAAATATATATATTCATGTTTATTTAAAAGAATAGACTAATTAAAAGTTCAGAAATCCTAAACATATCTGAACAATTCTCTAAATAGATTATTATATATAATTTAATATAAAGAAAAAATCCTTCACTTGCTGTCATATCAAATTATCTGTAAAAGTAGCTGAATATACTTTTATAATTAAGCTGATTTCAGAAAAAATAACTTGCTGAATCTTTCTTTATTTCGCCATCGTCCAATATTATTTCCAGTATAAATCGAGGACATTTTTACAAATTAGTTTCACGTTTTTGATAGTAATATAAAATTGTGCAAGTTTTATTAAATCTGCGTTTCAATATATTATAAAGTTGTATTTTATATTGATAATTTAATTAAATTTTATTATTTGTCATTAATTAATAAATAATTAATCTGCAAAAATTAAGTGTGAAATGATGTATTAATTCATTAACCATTACAACAGCTAAAATTAAATATATTATCAAAATTTAGGTTGGTGTAATTATTATTTATAAAATACATATATCTTTAATACATTTTAAAATGCATTTAATGATATTAACCATACATAGCATTATTGATTCTTTAATTATAAAAGTCGTTTTGTAATGTTGAATTCTCTAACAATATGTATTTTAATCATAAAAATATGTAGGATTTATGTATATTCGTATGTTATGTGTATATATAAATATATATATATATATATATATATATATATATATTTGTTTTCAAAAAAGGAGTAGAAAATCTATTTTCCAAGTATTTTACTAAAACTAATTACAATTGGATATGGATAAAAAAATTTGATACGAATGCCACTACCTTAAATTTAGTTTTAAATTGAATTCGTTTACAAAAAAATTATTAGCAATTAATGTGGTGATTTTCTCCTTATATTGCCAAAATACTCGAAAACTTCTAACCAAACCAAACGATTTTTTGAAAAATTAATTACTGTTACAATAAAATTGCAAGCTTTTTTTGTTACTTTTTATAGAATGCTAAATTAATTTTCTCTACGATCAACATGCAACTAGGAATAAGATTTATTTAAAAAGCACATTTCATTAAAAAAAGTATCACAGGTCTATTTTTATAAATATCAAGATCAGGTGAACAATGTAGTTAATAAATTTCGAGCAATTATTTCATTACTTCGAATTTGCAAGAGCCAAATGTAAAAATTTCGAAGCAATTATTATGCAAAAGTCTTTAAATCTTTAGAAACTTTTAAAAATCATGTTTGTGTTTCTTAAATATCAACTATGTCAATATAATTTGCAAAAAAATGTTGACCTTAGAAGAAAACTTGCTGAATCTTGTTTTATTTCACTATCTTCTAGTATTTTAACTAAGGCCTTTTTTCACTTTCCAAAATTTGATAAACGCTTATAAAAGTTTTTTGGATTCAAATTTTGATACATCTGTCATACATATATTTTTATTCATGACGATGATTTTAATTCAGTTTATAAAATTAACGTCTTGCTATATTCAATCATTATGATTAAGGTTTAGACGAAAATTGAGACATATATATAAATCTAAAAATTCAACTTTTATAATTAGTTCAAAGATTATTATATCAAATATATTTAAATGTGAATTTCATTTGGAAGAATTTTCAAAATTCTTTATTATACTACTGATATACTTCAGTGGAGCTAAAATACATACAAAATGGTTGTAAACAATGTTACATTAAAATAGAAATAATAAAATTTTAAACATGAATACATTTTAAAAAAAATGCATGGATAATCTCAAATTGTAATAAATATATCTGATTCATTTTCAAAATTTGTTTTCGTCAAGGTACCAGATTTCTTTTTCTCAAAATGTATCTGTTATATAAAGTATTGCAAAAATATTTGTAAAACTAAAACTATTTGTAAACATCTAATAAAAATATTTTAATCATTTCTTTTAAATTATCATAATACGGATAATAGTTTAAGATGTCATGTTAATTAGCAATTGTAACAGATCTTGAAAATAAAAAAAAATAGTAGAATTTAAGAAAAATATTTGTTTAAATAGAAAAAGTCAATTCTTAGCGGATATATCAATCAAATTTTCAAATTCTATGCATACATGCGCTTATTTTATGAAAAAAAAGGTTTAAAATAGTACTAAAAGAATATTTCTTATACTACAATTCTTCTTTGAGCCAAAGATTAACACAGATCATGGACCTGTCTTCAGGCAGAGCACCCATATATTCAATTTCACTCTCAAATAAGCTATATAAGAACTATTTGCAAAATATAATTTTACAAACATCAAAAATTCATCTTCAAAAGGATTTTTAAATTTTTTCCCTCTATAAAAATATTTGCAAATGTTATCTATTTTTTATATTAACTTTGCAATAATTTGTAAAAAGAGTAGTAGCTTTTCTATAATTTGAATGTTAAAATTTATATGAAATATTCTATTAGCAAATTTCGGAAATAGCTTTTTACTACATCTTCTATTTTAACATTGAAATTTTTTTGTATAAATACATTTGAAAAACGTTGAGAAAAAAAATCTTGAATACGCACATGTAAAGTTTGCAATAATTTAAAGAAAAAGCAATAGATTTTCCGTAAATAAAAAATATTAAAATTTATACAATACAATTTCTACATTGTTTTAAGAAAACTTTAAGAAATATACACTTGAATCCGTAATGTCTAGTAATAATTTTGCTAGTTAATTATGAAATTTTAATAATAGATAGATAGAAGAAGATTATTTAAAAAAATCAAATTTATGTTTTAAAATGTATTGTATATTTTTTATTTATTATATTTATATAATAGTAAACTTATTTAAAAACATGAGGAATATAAAAAAAAATAATTTGAAAAGAAAAAATTAAATTAAATTGAAATTTTTAGTGTTATTTCGCATCATGACGTATGTGATTATTCAAACCAATATTTAAATATTTCATTTAGTGTAATAACAATATCTTTAACAGCATAAACTTTCTGTATACATTTGGGCATTTTCAACATTTTTAAGTTTTTTCATTTTATTTTTAAGTTTTTTTCGGCAGAAATAACTACAAATTTACACAACCAATCCACGAGTGTTTTAGCTCGTTAATTATTTAACTTTTTTTAAATTTATATCAATAGCTCAAATCAATTATTTTTGTAATATTCAACTTGAATTAAATCAAAGTTTAGTGATCCTGAAGTAAGGAATATTTAGAACAATTATTAATGTAAAATTCAGTGCGATAAAAATATTTTTTGCAGACTTGTAAAGCTTGCAATAATTCGAAAATTTTCTGTGAAGTATTTAAAAATTATAGGAAATATAATAATTGGAAAAGTTTTCAAACAAACTTCAATCTACATACATAATCCACACAGAACATTTTCATAAGTTCAAAATAATTTCAAGCTCAAATTGATTATTATGATATTTTATATTAAAATTTGGATTTATTCACTTTTATTAATAGTAAGGAATAAGTTGCAACATTTTCTGAAATAATTAAAATGCTGTCTCAAAATTTTAATAGAACGAGTTACTCTGCATATGTCCATTTTTCAAATGCAGACTAGGAAGTCTAGTAAAATCATTTTTTATTCTTATTTATTTATAAAGCTGTGATGAACAAAGGACTATAATTAGAAAATACAAAATATTTTAAATTTTGAAAATGTAATTTGAGTATTAACAAGTTGTTAAAATCCTTTCTTACTAAAATTGTTCAACCGATATTAAAATATATTTCAACTTAAGTTTTATTTGAGAAAAATAAACTTTATTCTATAAAATTCATTAGTTAAATATGAAACTTCAAGATATATTTACTCAAAATAAAATGAATTAAAATAGTAGTCTATAAATATTTAAATCTATTTGCTATCGTTAATGAGAATGAATAAATTGCAACATTTTCTGTAAAATTTAAAAAGCCTTCGCAAAATTTAATTGATATAAGGGGTAACTTTGCAACTGCCAATTTTCCAAATGCATTCATAGTCTGAGAGATTTTTTTTTTATTCTGACTGTCATGAAATTGGAAAACACACTCAAGTTTGAAAATGGTATTTGAGTACTTAATATTAAAATTGATTAAAAAAATTATAAAATGTTTTTTTTATAAAAAAAACATAATATAAGTAAAGTACTTAAAACAAAGCTAGATTTATAGTCTTTAGAAAAATAATATCATAGAATATATGTCTGAACAATTTGACTTAGGTATACTATATATTATATACACATATATAATAAATTTCAATAAAGATGGATTTATTCACTCTTGTTAATTATAATGCATTATCTGTAACATTTTCTGAAATCATTGAAATGCAATCTCAAAAATTTGATATGAGAAAAATCACTCTATGTGCTTTTAAAAATATATTTAAATAAATTAATATTTCAATAAAATATAAAATTAAAATAAAT
>NW_020537758.1:32266881-32319457 GCF_003426905.1 Ctenocephalides felis | reverse complement strand
AAAATGATCAAATGATTTTGACATACATCTTATATAAAGCTTATATATTTTAAAATCAAAAAAATTTATAATTGGGAAGTTTATAACAGGTGTTACATTCAAAAATGGATTTCTCTAAAATGTTTTTTTATATATAAAGGAAAATCGAATTCTTCTTAGTGATGATACATACACAGTGTTGAAACTAGTACAATAAAGATATCATAATAAAAATATTGTTTTCCTTTGACGTAATGGTAATAAACTATTACATAAATTAAATACCAACGTCGAAACAAATAAAATCAATTCAAAATTCTCAGTCATATTGAAAAATTAATAATACAATTATTTTAAAAAATATGAATGATTTTTTAATAGTAAAAATATTTTATGATTTTATAATTTTTTCCAAGGGTAGTTGACCATCCCTGCTTAGATGTTTCCCTATATACATCACCATCCCTAAAGTCGGAACTTTCGAAACTGTCAAAATCGGACAAAGTCCGTTCTCCATTTCCGTTTCTGGCAATTTATACATTTACTAGGTTGTCAACTGAGGACCATTCCCTATTTTATAAGCTTATACAAATATATTCAGATATATGTATATATATATATATATATAATATATATATACACACATACATAGGGGAGCATCTAATAAAACGCCTTGAACAACTTTACAACCACATTCAAAAAATAAAAAGCAAAATCAAACGTTGATAATTGATAATATTGAAAATGATCATAGTTTTAATTTCGAAGTTGCTGGAGTACTTTTCACAAATCGAATACAATGCAGAGACGCTTTTCAGAGTCGTGTTTCATTCAAATAAAACCATGAGAATATATATATATACTCTTAGTTTTTTGCTAATTTTCGTGCATGTGGTTATAAACAATCTTTCCAAAATATTTTTTTATAAATATTTTTTATAATATAATCGAATACAATGCAGAGACGTGTTTTCAGAGTCGTGTTTCATTCAAATGAGTCGCCAACAAAAAAAAATAATGATGCTCTTCGTTTTTTACTAATTATCGTGTATGTAATTATAAACAATCTTTCGAAAATATTTTTTTTTTAAATATATTTTAGAATATAATATTTTATAAATTATTAACTACGTTAACTAATGTAATCTTTCTGTGTTCTGTATTTTGTATCTGTATTCTGTCGTTTGCTTCTTTGTTACCAAAAAAGTAAGTCATATCAGAAATAAAATTTAGTAAAACAAAACTCAATAAAACAAAATAGTTTTTAATTCAAAGGAAAAAGTTAAAAATTTACATATATATTTTTTGTGAATAATTGGAATATATAGAATCTATTTAAAATATAAGTTTTTTTAATGGCAGTTCTAATTGCTAAGCTTTGTATTGTTCTTTTTTCTTTACAATTTGCCTATATATATATATATATATATATATATATATATATATTATATTTCATATTTAAATCGCGTCCCGCCATGCAACAACAAGGAAACTTTTTCATTCCTTACCAGCAGATTACTTCAAAAAGTGATATCTACAAAATAATATTTAAAAATCTGTATTACTAATTAAAAAATATCCATTCTGGTACTAGGATGCGATATGGCAATTCAAAATCTATGCACAAAATTTTAACCGATATGGAGGAAAAGTTGCTGCCTTTTTTTGGATTCGTTATTATTGTAGTTCTTTGATAAAAGTTTCACTTTTACAAATATTAGATGATCAATAAATAATCGCATCTTTGAAGTAAAATGCAGATTATCATATTTCTTCTTACTTAATTATTTGATATTATTAATGGTTTTTGTTGTTCTAAAATTTTGTAGAATAGTTGAAAATTTTATAATTATACAAATATGTTCCAGCTTTAATATTCGCTATTGTGAAACTTTCAGCATCTTAAGAAGGAATAATTAAATTTTCGAAAAGTAAGAATCAATATATATATATATATGAAAAAAATATAATGACGGGCTTTGAACAAAATGTCTTACTACAAAAAATCAAATAGTATAGAAATGAGCTGAAAAAATAAGTTTATCTCTGTAAGACCAAATTATAGCTTATATGCAATTCATAATTATAATATTTGCTATTGTAAAACTATCAGCATTGTAAGAATCAATATATATGTGGAAAAAAATAAAATGAAAAGCTTTGAAGCAGAATGTCTTTTAACAAAAATCAAATTGTATAGAAATGAGCTGGAGAAATAAACATTTATCTCTGTAGGACCAAAATTATAGCTTAGATGCAATTGATAATTTTTTTTACAAATTAGTTTTGATCTAAATGATCTATTTTTTTTAATCATTACAGTACCTAAAATTAAATATGTTAATAAAATTTAGTTTAATTTAATTATTATGTATAAAATACATAATTATATCTTTATTATATCTCAAAATTTATTTAATACAAATAACCACACATAGTATTATTGATTCTTTACTTATTAAAATTTTTGTAATTTTGAATTGAATAACAATACTTAAACATTTTTAATCACAAAAATATATGTAATATATTTATGTATGTATTTATATATATATATATATATATATATTTTAAATGGGAGTGTGGTAATCACTTTATCATGTACTTCATTAAAATTAATTAGCATTGAATGGCTAAAAAACAACATTCAATAGGAATCCACCGGCTTAAATTTATTTCTAAATTTTCTTTATTCACAAAAAAATTATTAGCATTTGATGTAGTGTTCCTTCTCTTTATATTGCCAAAATGCTGAAAAATATTCAACTTTTTTCTCCAAAAAAATTAATTCTGAACAGAAAAAGACCAAACAATTTATTAAAGATTTATGCAAAAATTCTTCTATGAAATGGAGTACTTGTTCTTTGTTGCTTAAAATAAAATGATAAATTATTTTTTATTGCAATCGACATGCAATAAAGTCATAATTTTGTTTGAAAACATTTCATTAGAGGAAATCATCACAGATCTATTGTTTCAAATATTAAGATTAGGTGCAAAAGGAAGCAAATAAATTTTTAGCGATTATTTCATTACTTTGAATTTGCAAGAGTCAAATGTGAATTTTTTTTAACAATTGTGCAAAATTCTATAAATTTTTAGAAACTCCACAAACATGTCTGAGTTATTCAAATATTAGTCATGTCATTAAATTAAATATCTGATAGTTTTGGTGAAATATTTGACTTTAACTGAATCTATGTCCGAAAATTGTTTTTGAAAATGAAATATCATTATAGCATTTTATTGTATTGAATCATAAGCGTATTAGTTTCAAACATCATTATTTATCATTATTTATATTTATAATATTAAATTATAAAAATATTAAATTGGGCAACGGAAAAATTAAAATTTTAAAGTTTTTCGAGTTCTTCAATTTTAGATGACGATGAAATATGTTAAACATATTTTGAATGAAATTTTTTTAACATAAAAATATATATCACGTATTTTAATGTACATAATTTTTAAAATCTAACTAGTTCAATTCATTTTTGCTGCTGCGAATCTCATTACAATTATTATAATTACAATATATTATGTTTCTAATTATTACATTACAAATATATTATGTTTAATATGAATTTGGTTTACTTAGATTATCAATGTGCTTCAACATTTCTACAAAATTGTGAATAATGCTTTTTATTAAGATTTTGAAAACGAATTCTGTTTTATTTAATAAATAAAAATTTTAACAACAGTTTCATCATACCATTCAATTTTTTTTTCAAAATAATAACTAGTTAAATTGAATATATTGTGGTATATATATGCCCGATTAAATTAAAATGAAAATGAAAATATTTTTAAGGATTTTTGGTTTTAAATATAAATACAACATACGCACAGCCAAACCAATATAAAGTATATTACAAGCTGTAAATTCTGCAAAATTAATAACAAAATTTTCACATTTTTAACAAGTCATTACTACCACATTTATTAGCCACGGACCACCGTAAAATTTAACTTTATAAATGTAGATGCAAGTAGTAACAACCCTACACTATTTGTAATAAATTATTACAATTATTCTACATCATTTTGAATTTCAAATAGCATCATGCATATAATGAAAAAAACTATGAATTTAATCATATATATATAAATTTATAGCATATAAAGAACTATTTGTTTATATGCAACATCTTCTACAAATATCATAATTCATTTAATAGTTATTAAATATAATACTTATCTATGTAATTGTGCAAAGTAACAAATTTTTTTGTTACTTTTATCAGTATAAAATGCCTTAATAAAATTTTTAAATATGATATATAATAATAGAAAATAAAAAAAAAAAATGTGGTGGTGAATAAAGTCAGATTTTGTAATCAATCATTTTCTATAGATTTTTACATTCGTATAATTATTTATTTCTAGTAAATTAATTTATTCAAAATTAATTAACATTAATAAAAATAATTAATATGATTAACTTAAATTTTTGAAACTGACAAAATTAGAACACACCAGAGTTTGTATTAGCTATAGTCTAAAATGTATTATATATACTAATACAGTGTATATATATATATTCATTTTAAAATTTAAATGTTTATTAAAATATTAATCAAATACTATATACAAATGCTTTACTACCAAATATCATAACCATAAAAAATTTACGACTCGATATATTAATTCTTCTAAAACATATTAAACAAAAAGGTTAGATACCATTGCAAATAGTGTTTTAATTTAATTAATAACAGAATATACTAAATTTAAATTACTGTAACAAAATGAACTGAACTGAACTGAATTGAAAAGTTGCCAGAATTAATTGGAAAATGAATTAATATGCCTAGGTTATAATCATTCAATAAGAGCTTTTGCAATAATTCAATGAAACAAAAGTAACTTTTTATTAATTTATTTTTGTAAACTAATTTCAAGGAAATTTGCATGCACTTGCAAAATATTTTTATGCGTTCTAAGACGCAGCAATATATTACGAAAATAACTTATTTTTTTACCACGTCTAATAAAAATTACACCACACAAGTCGATTTGAATATATAAATTTATATATCCTGGTCTTTTGATATTATCGATGATACTTGGATGCAAATCTTCTATTAAATGAAGATGACAATACATGATAGTCATCTCTGTTCGTGCTCCCTGGAATAGATTTAAATATGTACATTTTTGATAAATGATGTTTTTGACATCGAAAAATGCTGATATCTATATTTCCATATGTTTAAAATACACATTGAAGTTACACAATTACGTACTTAAAAAAATAAAGCAGTTTCCTGAACCAATCTGAAAAATTTTTTTTTTTTGGTTTATGGTTTTTTACCTTTCCAAAATATAAATATAGTAGCAATATTCCCTTTGTTAATTTGAGTATTTCTTACTTTTACAAAAAATTATGTTTAGCCGTTCTAATTTAATATGAAAAGCACCCAAAAATAGTTGCATAAAATATTGTTTGTAATATTGATATTTACATATTATTTATGACATTCATAATTGTGGAATAATAAAGTAAGCTTTTTCAGACCTAAAATTATTAATTTCACTTTAAGGGAAAAACTATTCGAAAAAAACGATACTATTCAATAACAACAATATTTTTTTTCAAATATTTTTTTGGTTTAAATGGTTTTTCACCATTCCTTAATATAACGGCATTATTTTATGGTAACCGCTTTTACTTTTAAAAAAGAAATTCAGCTTTCCCAATTTCAAATGAAAAACGCCCTACACGAGTTTCATAAAATATTGCTGGTAAAAATGAGAATATTTAATTTATAAAATAAAATTTATAATTGTAATAGATATTTTGTTATATTGGAAAAAAATCTAATATATATTTAATAAAACTATATTCTTATTTCACTCAGAATGCACCTTTAATGCATACTTTTTTATGAAAATGTTAATTTTTTTCATAATTTTCTTGAAATACTTTATATTAACAATGTTTATAATTTATTTCATTCTTATATATAATACCGAAGAGTTAAAATCCATAATATATATAATGGTTATGTAAAATATGATCAATACTTGCATATTTTTTCTTCAATTTCAAAATATATATATTCATGTTTATTTAAAAGAATAGACTAATTAAAAGTTCAGAAATCCTAAACATATCTGAACAATTCTCTAAATAGATTATTATATATAATTTAATATAAAGAAAAAATCCTTCACTTGCTGTCATATCAAATTATCTGTAAAAGTAGCTGAATATACTTTTATAATTAAGCTGATTTCAGAAAAAATAACTTGCTGAATCTTTCTTTATTTCGCCATCGTCCAATATTATTTCCAGTATAAATCGAGGACATTTTTACAAATTAGTTTCACGTTTTTGATAGTAATATAAAATTGTGCAAGTTTTATTAAATCTGCGTTTCAATATATTATAAAGTTGTATTTTATATTGATAATTTAATTAAATTTTATTATTTGTCATTAATTAATAAATAATTAATCTGCAAAAATTAAGTGTGAAATGATGTATTAATTCATTAACCATTACAACAGCTAAAATTAAATATATTATCAAAATTTAGGTTGGTGTAATTATTATTTATAAAATACATATATCTTTAATACATTTTAAAATGCATTTAATGATATTAACCATACATAGCATTATTGATTCTTTAATTATAAAAGTCGTTTTGTAATGTTGAATTCTCTAACAATATGTATTTTAATCATAAAAATATGTAGGATTTATGTATATTCGTATGTTATGTGTATATATAAATATATATATATATATATATATATATATATATATATTTGTTTTCAAAAAAGGAGTAGAAAATCTATTTTCTAAGTATTTTACTAAAACTAATTACAATTGGATATGGATAAAAAAATTTGATACGAATGCCACTACCTTAAATTTAGTTTTAAATTGAATTCGTTTACAAAAAAATTATTAGCAATTAATGTGGTGATTTTCTCCTTATATTGCCAAAATACTCAAAAACTTCTAACCAAACCAAACGATTTTTTGAAAAATTAATTACTGTTACAATAAAATTGCAAGCTTTTTTTGTTACTTTTTATATAGAATGCTAAATTAATTTTCTCTACGATCAACATGCAACTAGGAATAAGATTTATTTAAAAAGCACATTTCATTAAAAAAAGTATCACAGGTCTATTTTTATAAATATCAAGATCAGGTGAACAATGTAGTTAATAAATTTCGAGCAATTATTTCATTACTTCGAATTTGCAAGAGCCAAATGTAAAAATTTCGAAGCAATTATTATGCAAAAGTCTTTAAATCTTTAGAAACTTTTAAAAATCATGTTTGTGTTTCTTAAATATCAACTATGTCAATATAATTTGCAAAAAAATGTTGACCTTAGAAGAAAACTTGCTGAATCTTGTTTTATTTCACTATCTTCTAGTATTTTAACTAAGGCCTTTTTTCACTTTCCAAAATTTGATAAACGCTTATAAAAGTTTTTTGGATTCAAATTTTGATACATCTGTCATACATATATTTTTATTCATGACGATGATTTTAATTCAGTTTATAAAATTAACGTCTTGCTATATTCAATCATTATGATTAAGGTTTAGACGAAAATTGAGACATATATATAAATCTAAAAATTCAACTTTTATAATTAGTTCAAAGATTATTATATCAAATATATTTAAATGTGAATTTCATTTGGAAGAATTTTCAAAATTCTTTATTATACTACTGATATACTTCAGTGGAGCTAAAATACATACAAAATGGTTGTAAACAATGTTACATTAAAATAGAAATAATAAAATTTTAAACATGAATACATTTAAAAAAAATGCATGGATAATCTCAAATTGTAATAAATATATCTGATTCATTTTCAAAATTTGTTTTCGTCAAGGTACCAGATTTCTTTTTCTCAAAATGTATCTGTTATATAAAGTATTGCAAAAATATTTGTAAAACTAAAACTATTTGTAAACATCTAATAAAAATATTTTAATCATTTCTTTTAAATTATCATAATACGGATAATAGTTTAAGATGTCATGTTAATTAGCAATTGTAACAGATCTTGAAAATAAAAAAAATAGTAGAATTTAAGAAAAATATTTGTTTAAATAGAAAAAGTCAATTCTTAGCGGATATATCAATCAAATTTTCAAATTCTATGCATACATGCGCTTATTTTATGAAAAAAAAGGTTTAAAATAGTACTAAAAGAATATTTCTTATACTACAATTCTTCTTTGAGCCAAAGATTAACACAGATCATGGACCTGTCTTCAGGCAGAGCACCCATATATTCAATTTCACTCTCAAATAAGCTATATAAGAACTATTTGCAAAATATAATTTTACAAACATCAAAAATTCATCTTCAAAAGGATTTTTAAATTTTTTCCCTCTATAAAAATATTTGCAAATGTTATCTATTTTTTATATTAACTTTGCAATAATTTGTAAAAAGAGTAGTAGCTTTTCTATAATTTGAATGTTAAAATTTATATGAAATATTCTATTAGCAAATTTCGGAAATAGCTTTTTACTACATCTTCTATTTTAACATTGAAATTTTTTGTATAAATACATTTGAAAAACGTTGAGAAAAAAAATCTTGAATACGCACATGTAAAGTTTGCAATAATTTAAAGAAAAAGCAATAGATTTTCCGTAAATAAAAAATATTAAAATTTATACAATACAATTTCTACATTGTTTTAAGAAAACTTTAAGAAATATACACTTGAATCCGTAATGTCTAGTAATAATTTTGCTAGTTAATTATGAAATTTTAATAATAGATAGATAGAAGAAGATTATTTAAAAAAATCAAATTTATGTTTTAAAATGTATTGTATATTTTTTATTTATTATATTTATATAATAGTAAACTTATTTAAAAACATGAGGAATATAAAAAAAAATAATTTGAAAAGAAAAAATTAAATTAAATTGAAATTTTTAGTGTTATTTCGCATCATGACGTATGTGATTATTCAAACCAATATTTAAATATTTCATTTAGTGTAATAACAATATCTTTAACAGCATAAACTTTCTGTATGCATTTGGGCATTTTCAACATTTTTAAGTTTTTTCATTTTATTTTTAAGTTTTTTTCGGCAGAAATAACTACAAATTTACACAACCAATCCACGAGTGTTTTAGCTCGTTAATTATTTAACTTTTTTTAAATTTATATCAATAGCTCAAATCAATTATTTTTGTAATATTCAACTTGAATTAAATCAAAGTTTAGTGATCCTGAAGTAAGGAATATTTAGAACAATTATTAATGTAAAATTCAGTGCGATAAAAATATTTTTTGCAGACTTGTAAAGCTTGCAATAATTCGAAAATTTTCTGTGAAGTATTTAAAAATTATAGGAAATATAATAATTGGAAAAGTTTTCAAACAAACTTCAATCTACATACATAATCCACACAGAACATTTTCATAAGTTCAAAATAATTTCAAGCTCAAATTGATTATTATGATATTTTATATTAAAATTTGGATTTATTCACTTTTATTAATAGTAAGGAATAAGTTGCAACATTTTCTGAAATAATTAAAATGCTGTCTCAAAATTTTAATAGAACGAGTTACTCTGCATATGTCCATTTTTCAAATGCAGACTAGGAAGTCTAGTAAAATCATTTTTTATTCTTATTTATTTATAAAGCTGTGATGAACAAAGGACTATAATTAGAAAATACAAAATATTTTAAATTTTGAAAATGTAATTTGAGTATTAACAAGTTGTTAAAATCCTTTCTTACTAAAATTGTTCAACCGATATTAAAATATATTTCAACTTAAGTTTTATTTGAGAAAAATAAACTTTATTCTATAAAATTCATTAGTTAAATATGAAACTTCAAGATATATTTACTCAAAATAAAATGAATTAAAGTAGTAGTCTATAAATATTTAAATCTATTTGCTATCGTTAATGAGAATGAATAAATTGCAACATTTTCTGTAAAATTTAAAAAGCCTTCGCAAAATTTAATTGATATAAGGGGTAACTTTGCAACTGCCAATTTTCCAAATGCAATTCATAGTCTGAGAGATTTTTTTTTTATTCTGACTGTCATGAAATTGGAAAACACACTCAAGTTTGAAAATGGTATTTGAGTACTTAATATTAAAATTGATTAAAAAAAATTATAAAATGTTTTTTTTTATAAAAAAAACATAATATAAGTAAAGTACTTAAAACAAAGCTAGATTTATAGTCTTTAGAAAAATAATATCATAGAATATATGTCTGAACAATTTGACTTAGGTATACTATATATTATATACACATATATAATAAATTTCAATAAAGATTTGGATTTATTCACTCTTGTTAATTATAATGCATTATCTGTAACATTTTCTGAAATCATTGAAATGCAATCTCAAAAATTTGATATGAGAAAAATCACTCTATGTGCTTTTAAAAATATATTTTAAATTATAATTAATATTTCAATAAAATATAAAATTAAAATAAATTATTATCAAAAGACTAGGACAAGAATACCAAAGTTTTTAAATAAATATGTATACTAGAAGTTAATTCTACCCGTACTTAATAATTCAATAAGAATATTAAAAGAATTTATGTATGAACATTTATTTTAATAAAAGTAAAACTCCAACTTGATTCATGGAAAAAAATTGTGATGAATTTCTCATGGTGATATAGGCTGTTCTTAATTGAATACCAATTTTTGACCTATACTTTCAAGTGAAAATAAAATTGACATATCACTGCTGCACGATGCCAGGTTGTTCAGAAGGAATTTGTACTCACGACCCCGTCCCTAGGGAATATTAAATACGGAATATTTAAATCAAATAATATTTAATTGGGATTTATTCACTCTTGTTATTAATAATGAACTATCTATAACATTTTCTGAAATAATTGAAATGCAATCTCAAAAATTTGATATGACAAAAATCACTATATGTGCTTTTAAGAATATATTTTATATTTTAATAAAATATAATAAAATGAATTATCAAAAGACTAGAACAAGAATACCAAAGTTTTCAAATAAATATGTATACTACAAGTTAATTCTACCCGTACTTAATATTTCAACCAGAATATTAACATAATTTATGTATAAACATTTATTTTAATAAAATTAGAACTCCAACTCGATTCATGGAAAAAAATTGAGACAGATTTCCCATTGTGATATGGGCTGTTTTCAATTGAAAACCAATTTTTGACTTATACTACCAAGTGAAAATGGACATCGCTGCTGCACGATGTTCAGAAGGAATTTGAACTCACGACCCCGTCCACACGAGTCCTAGGGAACATTAGATACGGAATATTTAAATCAAAAAATATTTAATTTGGATTTATTCACTCTTGTTAATAATAATGAATTATCTGTAACATTTTCTGAAATAATTGAAATGCAATCTCAAAAATTTGATATGACAAAAATCACTCTATGTGCTTTTAAAAATATATTTTAAATTTTAATTAATATTTCAATAAAATATAATAAAATAAATTATTATCAAAAGACTAGAACAAAAATACCAAAGTATTCAAATAAATGTGTATACTAGATGTTAATTCTACCCGTGCTTAATAATTCAACAAGAATATTAACAGAATTTATGTATGAACATTTAATTTAATAAAAGTAAAACTCCAACTCGATTCATGGAAGAAAATTGTGACGGATTTCCCATTGTGATTTAGGCTGGTTTCAATTGAAAACCAATTTTTTACCTCTAATTTCAAGTGAAAATGGACATCGCTGCTGCACGATACCAAGTTGTTAAGAAGGAATTTGAACTCACGACCCCGTCCACATGAGTCCTAGGAAACATTAGATACGGAATATTTAAATCAAACAATATTTAATTCAGTCAAATTTCTCATCGATATTTTCTACAAGATCCTAAATTAAAATCTCCACCAACCCCTAAATCAGTTTATTTATTTCTGCAGAATTTTATGCGTTGGTCAGCATCGATGAACTGTATAAAATCGGACAAGGGGGCGAAAAAGCTTCATATTTTACCCCCGAGGGTTAAAATAAATAATAAAACGTTGTTTTATTCATGGCGAACACACATGATGTTCTATGTCTTTTTTTATTATTATTATGGATGAGGGGTAGAAGTGAAAAGTCATCCCTTGCCTTATCGAGCGTGATCGATATTTAATATATTTCTGAACTCGAGAGCTTGACCCCTGAACTTTAGACGATTTTCTTGGATATATGGCTTGTATATATATATATATATATATATATATATATATATATATATATCTATCTATAATATAATTATAAAAGATACTATACATATACTAGATCTATTATATAGAAAACAGATTAAATATACAGTAAATTAAAATAATAAAACATTATCTAATGTAATTTATGTATGTATAAAATTATCTGTATATACATACATACATGTCAGAAGTCCTAGACTTTCGAATGCAATTTACGAAGAATGTATAACCTTGATTGGGAGAAAAGCATTCTAGAACTTCCCCCCATAAAATTTTGCCGAACGGTGGTTTTCTTGGTGTCGAGGCGCAAGAGAAAAGCCGAGTTTCTATTCAAAAATAAGTGTATTGTTTGCACAATTTGTGAAAAATGATAACAATAATAGTTCGCTGTTATTTGCTTTCTTATTAGTGTTGCAATTTTATAATTTTTTTGCTTCATTAACATTTTCTTTAATTTTTACTATAGATATTTTACCTTTTTCTCACTCTGGTTAATTTGTTGTTTGAATATTTTATTTTATATGGTGCCCACACCTTATACATTAAAATGAATTCAAATGAACTCTTCAAAATATAAAACTCAGTGAAACACAAAACCATTTTCCAAAAATTACAGAGCTTTGAGTTTTTTCATAAATTTTTCCATACGAAATGGTAACACGAGAATGAATTGAAGAACAAAACTTCAAGACCAAAAACAACGAATACAAAAGCCCAGAGCGTCAAAATTCAAATACAGTACATAGAAATTAATTCAATAAAAAAAATGAAAGTGAAAACATACGGCTCAATAATATTAAGATTTGGAAACCTTAATTTTAAATTTAAATTTCAATTCTAATAGCAGGCAAAAAGTAAAAACACACATGTGCTTTTATTAACACAAGAAAAATTTAAAAAAGTAAAACAAGATTCTGCAAATTTTCCATGATAAATTTGTTTGTTAAATTTATACGTATTACATAAGTTGCAAAGTTTTAAAAAAAGTAAATATTTGAAAATTTGAAGTGTAGTTAAAAAATTTTTCAAAGTAATCAAAATTCCAGTTCAAACAATATTTTATTCCAACGACTGTTGAAGACTGTTTTTAAACAAGATAAGTTTCAAGATAGGTTTTATCATCCTTACTATATATTTTTTTAAAACATTATATTTGAAAAATGAGACATATTTTAAAAAAATTAAATATAAAATCGGTTTATAAACAATTGCGTGAGTTTTTTCCGAAGAATGCACAAATTTCTCTACAAAGTTTAAAAAATACTTTAATAAATAGAAGAGCATAATAAAGTTCTCAGAGCATTTATAAAAAAAGCTTGCTATAAAATATTAATTAATTACGATACCCTAATTTTTCTATATATATATATATATATATATATATATATATATATATATATATATACTCACTCTACTACATAAAAAAAAAACAAATAATTATATTTACAACTATTTCTTTAAACAAATGAGTTTCAGAAATATTTTATTCCAACGACTGTTGAAGACTGTTTTTAAACGACAAGATAAGTTTTATCATCCTTACTATATTTTTTTTTAAAACATTATATTTAAAAAATTAGACATAATTTAAATATAAAACCAAATTATAACCATTTGCGTAAGTTTTTTTTTCACAAAATTTAAAATATTTTAATAAATAGAATAGAATAAAGTTCTTAGAGCATTTATAAAAAAAGCTTACTATAAAATATAAATTATGATACCCTAATTTTTCTGTACATATAATGTATATTATATATATATATATATATATATATATATATATATCACTCTACTACATAAAAGAACACATGAATAATTATATTTAGCTACTATTTCTTTAAACAAATGAACATTATGTATAAACCCAGAATTATATTTATCAAAATCTATATTGAACAACATTAAGATAATTTATTTTTATAAATCAAAATTAGTATTTATTTTTATAACATGGAACACGAGCTACCAAGCATATATCATCAAGTTGATACCGTCAGCAAAAAAAATTGAGAATTTTTATAATTTAAGGTTTTCAGTAGATTTTATATATTTTAGACACTACTTAATCCTAATCTTTATATCAAAAAGCATCGTCAGTAAATTATTTTTATACATCAAACTTTGTATTTATTTTTTATATTATAGAAAACGTGTAGTTTTCATACATAAAACATAAAGATGAAATTTTAGGACGCTGCCAGCAAAAAAAAAAAAATTGTGAAAGTTTTTATACTAAGTAGTTTTTATAATAAGTAGATTTTATATATTTTAGACATTTCAAAATTTTTATCATAATAGATTCTGTTCAAAATTCAATATTTCCTTGTATTACAAAAAATAGTTACAATTTGAACCTTGCAATATACTTGTTTTATTGAAATTTTTAACTTGCACAATATTTTAAATTTTCAGATGTAGATATCTGTTTAACTCTATATACTCATCAAAATCCGTGCATGATTTTTACTATTGATAAAAAATATAAGGGCTGAATTGAAACGGTTGTTCTTGATTTACATTCAACTGAATCCAGAACGTGGCCACGTGTTCTGATAAAATCTTCTGATCATTAGTGATTATTCACGTTCTGTGGTCTGATTTTCTGAATTATAATACTTTCCATACACTTTCTTTGAACAACTGTTTGATGTCACATCTTGATTATGTTTAATACCCAATTAGGTATAATTAGTGCACGTGAATTCTAGGCTTTACCTTGTGTATGGGGGTTGATTTATAAAGCTTTTGGTAAATTAGATAGATTGAAAATTAGTACTAAACTATTTTTAGGCAGTTGAAAAAAAACTTTAAGAGCTTGCTAGTTTTAAAAGAATAAAATCCGATAAGATAACTTTTTACTGCATAACATTTGCAAATAATTTAATTCAATTATAATAGAAGGATGGTTATCCTTCAAACACCATCTATCGAATTTGTCTACAAATGTAGTATAATGTATTTCTTTTGTAAATCGCTATGCTAAATAAAATTAAAAAAACTACTTTTTTCAAATTTGAATGAGATTTTACTTAAAATGATGGAAGTTTACAGATAGGTTTCACCCCTACATGAGATAATTGTATTTGGAATAGCGTTAGTATAGTATAGATATGCAGATAATTTAATTTAGTTAAACGTATAATTTTTTTTAATTATATATTCAAGACATCAGTACAATAATTGAAGTACAGTGTACAAATAAAATCAGTACATAACAAGGCTCATGTTAAAAAATTAAAATCGAATAATTAAAATTAAAACAAAGAATGGTAAAAAACATACCATGTGGAAAAAGAACAAAGTTAGTAGTGAAAATAGTTGATTGTTAAAATCTAAATTATACTTCTGATAATATTACATAATTAACTTCCCGAAGGAGAAGTTTATGTTTTCATCAAAAAATCCGAATCGCTAATTTTATGTTTTCTCGACGTTTCGAGCCATTCTGAATCGAATGAGACCAAATTTGGAAAAAGTATGTGTGTGTGTGTGTGTGTGTGTGTGTGTGTGTGTATGTGTGTGTGTGTGTGTGTGAACAGATTTTTTGCCGTAAATCGACGTTTTCTCCAAAACGGTTGGACCGATTTCAAAAATTTAAAAGCCATTTGATGTATCTCGATGAGGACTATCGTCTCTGAGTTTTATGCGGCGATCGGCCGGGCCGTTTCTTTGTAAATTGCAGAAAAGTGAAAAATTTTTCGTCCACGTTTTAGCCCGCAATTCTGAATCGATTCTGAAAATTCAAAAACCGTTCGATAGATATTGGTTGGGAATCGTGCTGATTAGTTTTTGGTAAAGATCGGCCGGGCCGTTTTCTTGTAATAAAGTTTAAAAAAAAAAATTTTGACAATTTTTATGATTATTTTTTTGACGATAGATACCACAGTCTTCTAGGTCATACTAAAATATTACGGCCCTACGACAACTGGTTCAGCTTTAAAAATTCGTCAAAGTTTGCAAAAATCAGTATGGTCTTTTTGGCATTTGTCAAAATTAGACTTTTGATCGACGTTTTCTCAAAAACGCCTGAACCGATTTTAGAAATTTAAAAGCCATTTGATGTATTTCGGTGAGGACTATCGTTTGTCAGTTTTGTGCAACGATCTGCCAAGCCGTTTCTTCGTAATTTGAAAAAAAGTGTTGAACTTTTCGTCCACATTTAAGCTCATCCTACCGAACCGATTTTAAAAAATCAAAAACTGTTCGAAAGATATTAGTTGGGAATGATGCTGATTAATTTTAGGTGAAAATCTACCGAGCCGTTTTCTTGTAATTAAATGTTGAAAAAAAGTGTTAAATTTTCGTCCACATTTAAGCTCATCCTACCGAACCGATTTTAAAAAATCAAAAACTGTTCGAAAGATATTAGTTGGGAATGATGCTGATTAATTTTAGGTGAAAATCTACCGAGCCGTTTTCTTGTAATTTACTGTTGAAAAAAAGTGTTAAATTTTCGTCCACATTTAAGCTCATCCTACCGAACCGATATTAAAAAATCAAAAACTGTTCGAAAGATATTAGTTGGGAATGATGCTGATTAATTTTAGGTGAAAATCTACCGAGCCGTTTTCTTGTAATTAAATGTTGAAAAAAAGTGTTAAATTTTCGTCCACATTTAAGCTCATCCTACCGAACCGATTTTAAAAAATCAAAAACTGTTCGAAAGATATTAGTTGGGAATGATGCTGATTAATTTTAGGTGAAAATCTACCGAGCCGTTTTCTTGTAATTAAATGTTGAAAAAAAGTGTTAAATTTTCGTCCACATTTCAGCTCATCCTACCGAACCGATTTTAAAAAATCAAAAACTGTTCGAAAGATATTAGTTGGGAATGATGCTGATTAATTTTAGGTGAAAATCTACCAAGCCGTTTTCTTGTAATGAACTGTTGAAAAAAAAATTGAAGCCGATTTTCATGGAACTTTTTTTGGCAATATACATCATGGTCTTATAGAACTTACTGTAATGCTACGGCCTTACAACAAGTAGTTTAATTTTAAAAATTCGTCAAACTTTGCTAGAATTATTATCGTTTTTTTTTAAAGTAGGATTGATGAAGTATATTATTTACACATTTTTTTGATCAAGTCGATTATTTACACATATCGGGAAGTTCATGTAATTTGCCTCAAGGCTAAATACCAAACCAACTAGTTACTTTTTATCTTATATCGATTTTTATTTATTACTTTGCTCTATAAATATATTATATAGCACTTAATGCCATAAACTCCAAAAATATTTAGTTATTATTTAAGACAAGTTACAAAGAAAATAATTAAAAAATAAATAGTGCCAATCCTAATAATATTGGAGTACAAATGGCTATGTTAAATCCAATCAGGTAGCTAAGTTTTACCTTAGGAAGTTAAAAAATAACTTGTTTAAGATATTTGATAAAAAGGTGAAATTTAAATATAGAAAGGTCGTCTAGAGATTAAAATCTAAAAATGTAAATCAAAGGAAGAACGTGAAGACTTCATAGATGCAAAACTACGTTAGTTATAACTTAATATATATATATATATATAATTATATATACAATACTAATACTAACATTGATAAAAAAACATTAAAACCAAATGAACTATGGTTACAAGAGTGGATCATGTATAAAAACAATTTTCAGCATAAAAAGAAATGTTGAACCATATTTATTATTGATCATTTTGGCATGATTAATAATAATCTTAATTATTTTTTAATTTTTATTGTATTTTATAGAAATATAACAAATCACGACATTTCATAAACCGCCAAAAATATTTAATTATATATTATATATTATTATCTAAGATCAGTTGCATGAAAAATAACTCAATTTAATAAATAACGCAAAGAAAGTGTTATAACCGGGCATAAGTCTCATCCGTTGCTAATTTTTAGATACATATATATATATATATATATATATATATATATATATATATATAGAAAATTAAATATTAGGATTTCGTCTTGAATTCTGAAAATTACGATCCAAGGGTATATTTCAAATTTTAAATTGCATGTGATATGATACATTAATATAAATTATTTGCTATAAAATCTATTTATCTATTTAAATAATATAATATATCCAAATTTGATATAAAAATTCATTACATCACTATATTCGAACCACTTCATCAATCTTTACTAATCAATCATTTTTCAAACGTGCACTAAAAGTAAGGTTTATAATTAGTTTAATTAAAAAATGTTTCAATACACGTGACATTAATTTATTGTTTAATAAAATTAATTCCGACACTCTTTTACGAATATTTGATAAAATGCATAATGCATATATTAAAATCATTCTTTATAATTAAAATATTAGCAATTATTTTAATAATATAAAGCAAAAGCAAAGTAGTGATGAAATGCTGCTCTGTATTTATTAGAGCCATAATTCCGAGTGATAAAACTAATAGTTTTGAACAGATTGTATAAAAATCTACTTTTAGGGAAAAAATTTTAAATCATACCAAGGGGAATAATTTCGAAAGTGCAATCAAAAATTATTTTCATTGCAAAAATATGAAAGAAACACGAATCGCTTATATTTCGTTACAAAATTTATTTACCATTTTATTCATTGATCGAAATATTATTTAATAACGTACATAATAATGATCTATGCACAGTTCTATTCGATTTTGGTATGAAATATATTGAAAATTATGAGTTGTTATACATAAAAAACTTTTCTGTTAAAATTGTTTCATAAAACAAACACATAACTCATTCATTAGTCAAACACAAACCAGACGTTTAGTTCATTTATAAAATTTTTGTAAACATTGTCGCAGACAGTAAGGGTAGTAGGTAGGGCCAGTGGAAGTCCGGTGGTCCGCGCTAATAAATGTGGTAGTATTTACTATAATTTTTTCATAAACCCATTCAGCTAATTGATTCATAATCTAATTATACCGATTCTAATTGCTATTGCTTGGGTGGAGCGACTAGGGCGGATGCAGAGCACGCCATTATGGCGTGCAAAAAATGGAGAAAGCGTAAGGCAAGAACTATGGAGGGGAAAATATTCCTCCCGACTAATTTTATAACATTATTGATAAAAAAACAGAAGAAATAGTGCGCTATTTAATTATACACAATCTAATAAAATAAAATTGTTCAGTTATTTTATAAAATGAATATGACTAATGTACTTGTATACAAAGTCAAACTAGCTGTAAGTGGAATTCTGTCTTAAGGCAATTAGGGCATCGTGCCTTAAGGCAAATTGCTGGAACTTCCCGTACCAAAAATTATTATTTTTTTAAAAACGATTAACATTTTTGAAAAAAGATTAATTAAAAAAAAATAGATTTGAGAAACTACAAATTTGACAAAAAATTACTTTTTTTTTGAAAAAAAAAATTTATATGAAAAAAAATATTTTTTTTTGAAAAAAAATTTTTTTTTTGGATACAAAAAATTTTTTTGAAAAAAATGTTTTTTTCATTTTGACATATTTTGGAAATTCTGAACTTTTTTTCAAAGCAATCGCACTGCTTGAACTGCTTAGAGACGAAATGTCAAAGCGCGCATGTGCCGCGCCGCCGTCTAACGCATAAGCATTGGTACGGAACCCATAAAAATGTAAAAAAAAATATACTTATTGTTAAAATCTCTATAAAATATCTGATAATTTGATGTGCATATGTCTAATGATAATTTTTAACCGCCGAACGGCATTATTTTTTACTTTTTTCATTAGATCTCCGAAACCGCTAGACCTACCTCCATGAAAATTTGATCAATTCTACATCTTGTCAATACAAGTAAAATGTTTTTTGAATTATTCAAATCGGACGCTCCGTTCTCTTAAAAACGGAGGTACCGTTCTTGTCACTTTTTGCCCCGTATCTTCGGAACGGCTAGACCTGCCTTTGCCAAAAACTAATCAGCACGTCTCCTTATCAATACGAATCGAATGTTTTTTGAATTATTCAAATCGGTTGATCCGTGTTCCCGAAATCGTCGACGAAAATTTGTATCCGCACATACATACACACACATACATACATACATACATACATACATACATACATACACACACACACACACACACATACATCCATTTTTTCTAAGGTATGCCAAAATGTTCAGAAGGTTTTGAAACGTCGAGAAATGCAAAAATTTTCATTTTCGATTTTTTTGCGATTACTATAACTTACCCTACGGGAAGTTAAAAAATGAATAATAAAACACTGACTTAATTATATCTCCAATCACTTGTTGAACGTATTAAAATCGATATTGACAACTTAAAAAACAAATTCCAGAAATTAATGATTATACGATTTCTAAATGGCATTCACATATCAAATTCACCTCTCGATACTGTCTTGAAAATTTCAAAGTTCATTAAAAGCTTTATCGTTCATGTACACTTGTGCGCTGTAATATGAATTGAAATATCATATATATAAATTTATATGTGTATACATATGTACATGAATGTGTGTATATATGTAAGTACTTATTGCGTTATATACGAGCCTACTAAAGTGTAATTACTCTTGTAATTAATATAACTTTCTACATCTTGCGGTTCTAATCAGACGGTGACAGTTCGGATATAAAGTTTCTCTTCTCATATTTGATTCATGTGCCTTAACTATGAATATTATATATATATATATATATATATATATATATATATAACAGACATTCAATATGCAATATCACGTAGCTTTATTTCTTAACTTTAAAAATACATGAATATATATAGGACCAACACAAGCAAATCCACGATTATGTAGTGGCCATTGAATATGTGAGGAATCAAGCAGGCTAGACATGCAGGAAAAACAAAATGATTTGTCATTTTTATTTATCATAAAATTTTGTAATTAATAAATTGTTTATATTTTCATCCTATGGATTTTATATTTTTATATTCATAACTACTTCCTACACTGGTGACCTATGACGTTTATGATGAAGACAGAGAAGGAGCATGAAACGAAAATTTTAGAGAATGTAGACTTTGATGCAGCATTATAATCACTGGTCTTTCGAGACTACTTATAAGATACGTTCAGTCCTCGGGTCAGTGCGAGTTAACCCATTTACTCTACTGACACCGTACTTCTGTTGGTATACCCATTTTGTATACCCAGATCTCAATATTTATTGCTGACACAAAAATTAGTAATTGAGACTTTGGGTCATAAATTGAATTCATTATCAAATGATTCATAGGAATCGCAATTCAACCTCTCCTTGTCCGTTAACTCACCAAAGGGAGTGTGTGTAGGGAAAGAAGCAGGCTAGACATTGAGGAAAAACAAAATGTTTTGTCATTTTTATTTATCATAAAATTTTGTAATTAATAAATTGTTTATATTTTCATCCGATGGATTTTATATTTTTATATTCATCACTATTTTCCCACAAATACATTGAGCAAGGCTACTAAAAGTAGCAGTTTTACTCGAGCAAAATATAAATGTATAAATTTTATAGAAATCGCACACAAAATATAATTACTAAAAAAATCTGATCCACAAAAACAGAAGTACAACAAGACAAGTTCAACAGACAATTTCTAACTACATATACATTTCATTTTCAATTGAATGCCACTGAATGCGAAAGATACTGAAAAGGTACAAAAATAATTCAGTATTTAACTTTTTATAATCTAGTATTAAAGTATTGCATCTATATTTAACCATAAATGATTATAATACTTTAAATAAAATGTTTTTAAACGTTAAAGATGTAACAAATTTTGTTATCTTAAGATTGTGTCAAAACTCAAGGAGTTAGTTAGTTTGCTTCCACTCACAAAAAAATGCTAATTGCTTTCTTTAATAAAAAATATAGTAAACTTTGACGCTCATACGATATTAGGAAAATCTCTAGACTAAAAATTTAAAATTGAAAATATGTACTTTGATAATAGTTCTAATAATTGAAAAGTGAGCTAAAATTGATAATATACGAATTTAAGTATGCATAAATTATACAATATCGTTAACAATAAAAGATACGTATATTATGAAATAACATGCAACATACAAATTATTACATTACTCAAGATTAAGAATAGCTCAGCTAAATAATATATTTTAATTTTTAATTAAAATTAAGATATGAAAAAGTTCAATATTTATTTAACATTTATTTTTAAAAACTTGAAAATACAAAGAAATATAATCTTTTGTGTTTTTTTCTGCACATTCTGAAAATTAATAATTATTACAATATGATATCGAGTGGTTGTTAAACGAAAATAAAAATAACTTCGAGATTTTTGTAAAATTTTCCAATGAGCACGCGTTGTCTATATTTTTTAATTCATTTTAATAACTATTTTAGAGTTACAGTGCAAAACTTGCGAACCTTCTTAAAACTTGCGAAGTTTTTATAATGATAATACTAATCATAATAATATACAAAAATGTTCTTGGACAAGCAATAAATTCAGTACAATAAATGATAACTCTATTATTAATTGCATACAAAATTATATAATTTGCTTTAAAATACATGGAAATGTAATATATAATTGCCGAGAATTTAATTTAATTGTAATTGAATACATTGGTATATAAAGTTTGTAAATATCGAATAAATATAAAAAAAAACGTACGAAGTAAAAATTTCGACAGAATTAAAAGAAAACGTGATAGTACTAGTAGAAGAAAGCGAAAGATGAATTCAGAAGAAAATGAGTTCCGAAGAAAGATGAAATTAGTAAAATTGAAGATAAAAAATGTATATAACTTAGAATTTCGATTGTAGAGTTAAAATTAATTAAAATTTGTATTGTTCATTTGAAATGGCATAGAGAAATAAGTAAGATATTGAATTTACAAAAAAAAGTAGTATAGAATGTAAAATTAAAAGTAGGCTAAATGCTTCAAGTAAACGAGTTAAGATTAATTACAAATTAATTTTATTATGTAATAAAATTTATCACAAAAATAGGACAATTGTTTGGCCAATATAAAAACCGATGTAATTAGTTGACTTATGGCTAAGTGGCTAGAGCGATTGGACCTGAATCCCAAGTTCGATCACGCCTGATGTCAAGCAGTAGTGACATCGATTTTCCCTTGAAATTATAGATAGTAATGCTTCCAAGTAAAAATTTATCTCAGCACAGATGTTGCTCTGCATCAATAAAATATTTGCCCTATTACAGAAGTTGTAAAAAAAAGTTTTTAACACAAAGATGAGACAACACTTTAGGTTGCCATCTGTAAAATCAAAGTCAAAAATTAGCCCAACAAGTCAGAGAGTCATAAGTTCTGATTGCTGTTTAAAACATAAAAAATGAATCAAATTAACAACAGCAATTTTCTGGAGACCCTTTAGTTCTGTTTATAAAAAAATTAAATCATTCAAGTTTATTTCTTTGATCATGTGTACAAGGCCTAATACCGCCTACAATATAATTACGTTTACATGTATCTGTTCCAAGTGCGTTCCTCGGTTTGGTTTGGCATCGAATTTAATTACAAAACTTGTAATATTAAATCACTTTTGCGACGAGTTTGCAACTTTTTGCCTTGTTTCTGAGGAAATAGAACTCTGCCGACGGTGTAATTGAATTTCAGTCACCGCCGACGAAGAGTGAAGGATATGCCAAGCATTATGGATATGTATATATATATATATATATATATATATATGTGTTTAATTTTGTTAATATGAATATTTTTGATATTTTGAAATCGAAAACTCCAAAGAGTTGTTGATTCGGTTTACAAGATGGATTGTAAAGATTGTGATTGATGCTATATTGGGAAAAGCTTCTAGCCTGAAAAAACAATTTGTCAACATATTTATAATTTATATAACCCTAAAAAAGCAGAATATATTTATATCAACATATTTATAATTCAAGTAACCCCAAAAACTCTGATTAGTGTACTATTTTCCTCCTAACACTCTTTATTAAAAAAAAGTTGAACAAAATTATAGAAAGCCTAAAAATACGAAAAAATGTATATTTACAAATATATATTAAAACATATAAAATATATATGTTAAAATTTTAATTTTGTTTAATACGAATAATTTTGCTATTTTGAAATCCAAAATTCCATCGAAATGTTTTTATTCGCTTTACAGATGGATTGTAAAGATTGTGATTGATGCTATGTTGGGGAAAGTATTGGCCGAAAATTAATATAATATGATATTTATTTTACAATAATGTTGTATAATATAACTTGGAATAATTGATTTATTTGTTTCTTGTTGAAGTCGTTAAATTTTTTTTGTTGAACTGTCAATATTTTGTTTATGATTAATTTTAAATTCAATTTGCCGTTTTTTTATTGTGATCTATAATTATTTGATGAAGTTTTGGTATCCGAAATAATTTGGTAAGCTAATCAAATAAATATAAATTATAAATCTATTTATGGGGAAAGATGCCCAATTTAAGAGAATATTGTAAACATATTTTGTCAATTATTATACTACCTTAATCTTGAATGAAGTTTTGAAAAGTCTAAGAAATACGAACTAAATGTATAGTTACAATTGTTTGTAACAATTAATTTTGTTTAATATGAATATTTTTGAAGTTTTAAATTTAAAACTGCCTGGAGTTATTGAATCGGTTTACAAGATTGTAAAGATTGTGGTTGATGGTTGTGGTTGGTAAAAGTTCCCAATCATAAAAAAATGATAAAAATATGTCAACAACATATTTATAATTTAAATAATCTTGAAAAAATCTGATTACTAACACTATTGACCCCTCTTTTTAGAAATAGATATTGAACGAAGATTTAGAAAGCCTAGAAATAATTACAAATGTATGTATGTGTATATGCAAATATTTTATTTTAGTTTAATATAGATATTTTAACAGCCATAAATCCAAAACTGCATAGAATTGTTGTTTTGGTTTATACTATGGACTGTAAAGACTGCGATTGATGCTATATTGGGGAAAGTTTGCAATCTAAGAAAATATTTTCAAATTTATGTAAACATATTTAATTCAAATAACCCTAAAAAATTCTGATTAGTAATACTATTGTTCTCCTATCACAAAAAATTGAACAAAAATCTATGATGCCTAGAAATACGAATACATGTATAGTCCTCTTACCACTACTCTTTTAAAAAAAAAATTTTGAACGTGGATTCAGAAAGAATTTAAATACGAATAAATTTATATTTACAAATATATGTACATACGTCAAGATTTTAATTTTGTTCAATACAAATATTTTTGCTGTTTTAAAATCCAAAAATCGATAGAGTCGTTGTTTTACAAGATGGATTGTATGAATTGTGATTCATGCTATATTGGGGAACGTTCCCAATCTAAGAAAATATTGTCAAATTTATGTCAACATATTTAATTCAAATAACCCTAAAAAAATCTGATTAGTAACACTAGTGTCCTGCTATAACTACTCTTTTATTCAAAAATGTTGAACAAGAATTCAGAAAGCATTTAAATACGTATAAATTTATATATACAAATATATGTACATAGTCAAGATTTTAATTTCGTTTAATACAAATATTTTTGAAGTTTTAAGTTTAAAACTGCATGGAGTTGTTGATTCGATTTACAAGATAAATTGTAAAAATTGTGGTTGATGCTATATTGGGAGAAAGTTTCCAATCTAAAAGAAATCCTCAACATAAATATGTGAACATAATTATTATTCAAATAACCCTAAAACATTGAACATACTAGTGTCAACATACTTATAATTCAAATAACCCTAAAAAATTCTGATTAGTAACACTATTGTCTTTCTAGCCCTCTATTTAAAATAAATGTTGAACGAAGTTTTGAAAAGTTTAGAAATACGAATAAATGTATAGTAACAAATTTTTGTGTATATCTTAAATCCTAATTTCGTTTAGTATGAATATTTTAGAAGTTTAAATTTAAAACTGCATAGAGTTTTTGATTCGGTTTACAAAATAAATTGTCAAGATTGTGATGATGCAATGTTGGGCAAAGTTCCCAATCTAAAAAAATAATTTAAATAATCCTTATAAAAATTCTGATTAGTAAAACTATTGTTCTCCTATCACAAAAAATTGAACAAAAATCTATGATGCCAAGAAATACGAATACATGTATAGTTACAAATGTTGTATGTTTACTACAAAATATTTGAAAAGATATTTGGATAGCTTAAAAATCATCTAAAAACACATTGATTGTGAGAAACCATTTAAGATTTACAGTGCAAAAATTGCAAACCGGTTCAAAGTCTGATTTCTGGATGCAGCTTAAACTTTTCACTTTCAACAAGTTTTAGGTTTTAAAATATTAAAGTAGATTTTGGTTATGAATTATTAGTTTTATTAGTTTAGTGTGCTTTTCCTTGATTGGTATTCAAAATTTGATTTGGTGTTTTTATGTTAGAATTATTTCTGTTACTATTGGAACATTTTGTTCTTGAAACTTTAAAACTTAATTCAAAAATATATTCTATTTTGACGCATCTATTGTTCCACAATTAATAATACATATATATATGTTTATATATATATATATATATATATATATATATATATAATACCCTTTATAAAATATCCCATTTAAAACATTAATTTATTAAATGTGCCAAAATGTTTTATTACAATAAATTAGTTCACACTAATAAGAGCATATTGCAGTCTCAAATTGTTTGTGATTTTTACATAATTTGGAAAACGTATGCTTAGTTAATAAAAAAAATATAATTTTGCACAAAATAATTGATTTACTTATAATAACTTATGTCGTCTATAAACAAAATTCGTTTTGCAATTCAAATACAAAATGGATACAAAACTTTAGTGGATCAAGTGATAGAAGCAGTATTTTCGTATTTTAGAAATCCACGGTTTTGCACTTGTAAAGTTATTTATATATATGTATATATATATATATATATGTATATGTTTTTATCAAAAAATATCAACATATGTTATCAACAACTTATGATAATTGTTTCAAATTGTTTTTTGTTCCAATTTTCCAAATTATAATTTTGTAAACTTTAAGAAAGCCTTAAGTTTAAACCCTTAATTAATTGCAAAGTTAGACAACCTAATAAATAAAACATAAGTCATATATTGTGGAATTAGTTCTTAAAGTTTTGTTAAGATTTGTTCAGAAATCACGAACCAGAAACTAAGCCAAAACATGTATACAAAAAATTGGCTTGCATAAAAAAATTATGCAAGAAAATCAAAAAATATGTATACATAATATGAGTGCATAACAGAATTTGTTTAAAAAATTACTACAATGATGCAATAAAAATATATAAAATAAACTGAGCAGTTTAACGCTCGATTTTGCTCTATAAAATATTTTTTAAAGATTCATATCAAGTAGTTCTTTTTCGCATGTTAAAATTTGAAAAATAATGCGTAATATTTGTACAAAGCAAAGCGAATTTAAAATTTTATTTTTGGAAGAAATATGATTATTTGGATATCATTTCAGTGGAAATACTGCCCTTTATTTTGTATTATATTTTATTTCTAGTTTTTATTCAATGTTACTATATGCTATTTAGTAGTTATAACTAATATTGAAATTATAAACAAAAAATTACGATTATATTTGTAAAAGATTGGTTATACATAAAAAATTTAATAATAATACGTATTGTATAATTAGATTTAAATTTAAAATTAAAACATTAATTTTGAACATTTTTAAAAAGTTCAATACACACCCAATCAGAAATTTTAAGTTCATGTTGAACTTATTATTTTATTCAACTTTCAAGAGAAAAGAGTATCATTGAAGATAAAATTTTGAAAAAGTCGTTCTTTTATCAGATTTGGAATACATATTGCGGCTATTTAATCATATTTATTGAATTTAGCTATTTTATAGTTTTTATTCCAAAATCTATTAAGTGTTCAAGAAATATGCTGATTCATATTTGAAATTATCAAAAACAAATCGAAAGAATAATATGCATAAATACAAATTTAAGATGCTAATACCATAATACTCCAAAAGAATAAATATATTCTATAAAAAATTTAAAGAAATCGCAATTATAGCGAAAGTACTTATACAATTATGATTTGAATATACGTAAAAAACAAGTTTAATAATGTAATTTTATATAGTGTTTATATAGTGCTGATGAGAATATTAATTTATATGATATGAATGATTTAAATAAAAATCAAAAGTTATAAAAATATCAAATAAAATAAATTTCTTATAAACCAGAGCATAAATAGTTCAATTAAATTAATAATTATTTATTAACTATATTTATATTGATGCATTTTTATATTGGTCTCACTTATACATGCCGATATGTGTAAATAATAATTATCGTATAATTAGTAAGAAATGAGATTTAGCAACTTTTAAAATTGTGACACGAGAAGTTTGAACCGTTTATTTCACTTTTCATTGAAAATTAATCAATACTATTTTTAATTGATTTTATACACGATCGGAAAATATTGCTTTGTAAAAATAATATTAGCCAATCGGACTTTCTGGCAAAAACAAATTTGTTTTTCGAGAAGTTAAAAAATTATGATATTCTATAGACCTCATTCAATCCAAAAATTCTTACATAAAATCGTTTTTTATTTTGCCTCTTGTTTTCAACGGGTTTCTACCTCAAATTTTATAATCAAAGTTTTTGGAATAATTTGGAAAATGAAATATACGTGAATCATCAAAAAGATTGTTAAATTTAAAAGATAATGTCTACAGCACACTATTATTGCCGAAAACTAATTAAGATAAATCTAAGATTCATATACAGATTTTTAGACAGATATCAGTTCTATAAATATCATTTTACTTACAATTTGTGGTTGAATACTGATGTACGTAAAATTTTGTTTAAGTAAAATGTGATTCCAAAATTATTATTGCAGCAAAAACTTAAAAAAAACCTATGGGAATAGAATATCTAAGACAAATATTAATTATGACATGTGATAGTTCTATAAATTTGCTTACAATTTGTATTATATTATTATATAATATTATTGGGCAACGAAATTATTTGGTAATAACGATCGAAATTTTCAATCAACATAAAAAAAATTGTGTCAATCCAAAATTTTTACATATATAATTATTCATGGGTAGTATTTTGAAAATTCAAAAACTGTGTAATCTATCAAAATATTATTTTACAATAATTTTTTACTATTCAGTTTTGTAACTAATTATTTTAGGTATAAATTTTGCACTTGGTTTTTGATAGTTAAACAGATGTTTGCAGAAAATACGAAAAATTCATTGGAAAACGAAATGAATGAATGCATTAAAATCTTGAAATATTAAAATAAAAACTTCTTGATATAAAGACACATTATCATCATCATCAAAATATAAAAACAAAATATTAATCTACGTTTTGGTTTTTGTAGTGATTGTGGTAAATTGTGAGTGCAACAGAATTTACTATCGTAAAATGTTTATCTTATAAAATGTTTTTTAATTAAATATATTACATGGATAGTCACTACATAGAACTCTATTTCAATGTCACATAAAATTAGTTTGTTAAACAAGGAATATTATATTATATAAATCGAGGAATAAAATATTAAACTAGGAATAGAATAATATATTAATACTGACGAAAAACTCTCATCTAAAAAATATACATATTTTATTTAATTCACGTGATTCGTATCACAAAATATATACAACCAGAATAATACTCATCATAAGTATATACCCAAAATGCTTAAAAAACTTGTCTAAAATTTAATTTATATATGTGTATATATATATATATATATATATATATATATATATATATATATATATATATGTGTGTGTATGTGTGTGTATGTAATGAATGAAAAAACCATTACAGATAAAGTTGCTGTAAAACAGTATGTTAGAAAATATTTTTTAAAACATAATAAATATAATAATATTAAACTAAACAGCATTGTTTTACATGTTACTCATATTTAAAATACAATCAAAAGTATTCAATCTAAATATTTTAAGCTTGAAATCTTAAATTTTTATTTAAAACTTAAAGATTGAAACAAGGTTCTAATAAACAAGTTCAAAATTACCTTTTGTTAATAATGCACCATATTCTCGTCTAATTCAGCAATGAAAAAAGTATATAATTCTAACTGTGGTCTGAGAAGTAAAACTGTGAGAAAATAATATATATACTAAAATAAATGTAATATTAAAGTTAAAAAAAGTGAGTTGTTTAAAAGGTTTATACGATGTTAGAAGATATTTATATCAAACTTGAAAATATATTTACATCGACGAAATAATTAAGTTCAGTGGCGAATATCAAATTATTTTGATTGCTCTCTATGTTATGAATACAAAATGGAGCTAACTATTAAGAAAAATATAATATTTATATATATATATATATATATATATATATATATATATATATATATTAAATAACACAATTATTTATTCCATCAAACGTTTTGACACTTGATGTGTGTCATCATTCAGTAATCTAAAAAACATATAACATAAATACTAAGTTGATGATAAATATAAATATATAAAAAGGAGGAAATTATACATACCTAACCAGGAAAAACAACAGAAAAAATTATGTTGTAAAATTGATAAAACACTAAATTTGTGTAAAATAATAAAATACTATTATTTTAACAAACAAGAAATAGAAGGAGCACATATTGCCCTCCATTATTTAATGTTATTGATAGCGGTGCATTGTGGACACTGATCAAGGTTACAACGCAAGTGTAGTCACGCACGTGTAATGATATTATATATATATATATATATATATATATATATGTATAATGAAAAGGTGCAAAAACAAGTTGTCAATTTTAGATTGTATTTACTATTTTTTCGTAGCCTATATTTCATTCCATAAATAAATCCTACTACGGATATCATTTTATTGAAAATACTATCCTTAATTTTGTACTCTTTTTATTTAAATTTATGTTATTGTTCATTATTGTTACTATATGTTAAAATATTTAGCAGTTATAACAAATATTGTAATTTAAAAAAAAAATTGATTCCATAAATTAATATCTTAGAATACTCTACTACGTGCGACTCATAATATATTTACAGAAAAATCTACTGTTGAAAAATTTAATTTATAAAAATATTTTTATTATTATAAAATTATATAATAATTTGTTTAAAATAAATTTTATTATTAAAAAAAGTCTTAAGAAAAAATACTAATTATATATTTGAAAATTCAAAAGTCTTCAAATTTATATATACATTATATATATTCAATTAAGACTAAGGCCTTGATTAGATAATCACACCCCACGGAATTGCTGATATTCTTAAATATGGACTGTATTAGAAAACTAAAAGAAAAGTTCTATTAAAAAAATTATATTTATAAATATTTAAATGATATTTAATAATTATATGGCATGTTTTACTTCCACAAAATATATATAATTTAATCATTTATAATTTGACATGTGGTATATTTTCATTTTCCTAAAAATTGTTTATATCTAGTAAACAATAGGAAAACAAAATATAAGCAAGCATAATATTCGGTTTGGAAAGTTAGATTCAGAACATATTTATTTTTGGAAATTTTGAGTGAGCAGAATAAACTGTTATTGAAATTTATAGAATTTTTATTAACGCCATATCAAAAATCACTAGCAGCAAGTAGCCAAATATATAGTATAAAATAATTTTTATCATAAATGTTTGAGATGGTTGGTCACAATTAAATATGTGTGTATATATATATATATATAAATATATATATATATATATATATATATATATACAGGGTGGGTGGGTGAGAGTCATTTAAAGTAGAAGCATTTGTTTCTAAAAACAATTTATAAAAAGCATTATTTTTATTTCAATTCTTATTCTGGTTTAAATACATATACTTGCAGCTATTTTTTGGAAATTATATTGATACCCTTGGTCTTGAAAAAATTATCAATTAGAAAATGTTTTATTTACACTTAAAAATATAAATCAAATAATATATCAATAGAGCAGTGTGTTTTTCAAACTTTTTTTTCAAAGAACCTGCACGAAATTTTAAACTTATTCGTGGATCTCGTCTTTGGAAAAGAATATTTAAATGCAAAATATATGATTTTATTACGATGTGGATAATGCAAGGAAACGGCTAGAAGATAAAATTTTATCTTTATTATATTAAAGATATTTTTTCTTATTTTTATGATTTGTACCGAACCCCAGATATGTGGATCAAAACCGACTATCTTCTTTAAAACAACTATATTACCGACCACAGTCGTGATTTTTTACTTAATTTCGATATAAATTAAAAATAAAATAAGTGCTTCATTTTTTATGTATGAGCAAAATTATTTTTGAATTTGCTAAAATGATTCTTAATTTAAATAACTATTTTATTAACAATAAAATTTATACATATCTCACTCTATAATGAATAATTTCGATCAAAAGCTGAATATTGAACTTGATATTATCGGAGATTCAGATTATATGAAAATGAAAAATGCATCATCCCTTAAAACTTTCAAATTCGAAAGACTAGTCTGATAAAAAATACTAAAATTGATGACCATTAATACTAATATACATATATATATATATATATATATATATATATATATTTATATATATATATATATATTTATATATCAAGTATGTAAAAGTAATTGTAACCAATCAAAATTATATTAAAAAATTCCGAAAATATTGATAAATCAAAATAGCAAATTTGAAATGACTAAAATAAATATTAGTAAATAATCTATTATTTAACAAATTAATTTATGTTACCAAGTACAAAACTTATGTGGTTAAGTGGTTAAAATGCATATCAAAATTTAATTAATTTTTTACAAGCTTACTATATGTAGTATTCAATTAGAAAGAATGCATATTAAAATTATAAAAATTACTCATTTTTAGTTTCCACTTTAATATCCCAACAACCTATTGTGAACCTATTATATATAAACCCAAATCATTTGTAGCTATACTTGTGCTTTATTAAAATTAGTAAAACCGCCGAATATTCGGTTCCAAAAATAATTTCAGATCAGTATAAAATAATTTTCTATCTCATGATTTTGAGTTGTGTATGTTGTTGATTATGAATTTTGATTTAATATTTCATTTTAGAGAACAACCGTTAATCCTCGGCATCTCATCAATCATCATCAACTTGGCGGTAGAATTCATGCCAAAAAAGGGATCAAATTTTAGTCTCGAATCTGGGGTATAATATAAACCCTACTTCCGAAATAAAAAAAAACTATGCTAATTCATCAAAAAATAATTTGATATGAAAATTATAATTTATTATTTATAAAAATAATCAAATCGCAGTTACATTAAAATTGAGGCCTTGGGCTAATGTACGCGGGAGTTAGTTTGATATGGGAAACAAGTTATGCCAAAAAGTAGGAAAAATAGGGTATGTATAAAATGGTATATATATATGTATAAGTACAAAAGTGGCCTTTTAATTAAAAATTTGCTATTTTTAGTAACTTCATAACGTTAAAATAATGATCACATTTGTCAGATGTTGATCGTCATTGTCACAGTCTTACTGGAGTAATCAGTTGGCACGTGTATCTCGAATTCAGAAATTTATTTTAAGTCAGGTGTTTTTCTAGTTTTTTGAGGCTTTAGTAAGAAATTGGCTTGTTTTAGTAACATTTCTGCGACTGTATAACAATAATAAATCCATAATCAAATAGCTGTCAGATATAGAACGTCATTGTCACAGTCTTATTCGAATTATCAGCTGGCACGTGTATCACGAATTCAGAAAATTTATTTCAAGACAGGTATGTTTTTCTAGTCTTTTGAGGCCTTATTTAAAAATTTGCTAGGTTTAGACACTTTTCTGCGATTGTACAACGATAATAAATCCATAATCACCTTTCTGTCAGATATTGAACGTCATGGTCACAGTCTTGTTGGAGTAATCAGTCGAAATAAGTATCCTGCCTTTAAAATTATATTTCAAGAAAGCTTTTTGAAGACATATTTATTGTTATTTGTAATTTATAAAATTCTGATTATTTATTTATATTTTTGTTTACGTTTGGACAAAATAGCATGCTTATATATAATGAAACTAACAATAAGGCACTATTCGTAAGCACTACAAGGTAGTTTATTTGCTGCTAAAAAAAAATTAAAACCTGTCAAAAGTGGTTGTAATTAAGTTTCCTTTACTCCTCTCTTATCCCAATTATTATGCCAATTTTTATATTTATTTACAACTTATTGTTGTTTACAAAAACAGATTCGACAATGCATACTATACCTACGGGTAAATATCCGAACGTAGTAAAAAATATTATGTACATATTTATATTTATTAAAATATATGTTTTTGAAATAAAAATGTAAAATCATAAAAGGTGGTTGTACTTTAACTTTCACTCTCTACTTATAAAACAAGAGCAAACGATCCATCGGTAAAAAGTAGAGACTTCCATCTATTTCAAAAACCTTTGTTTAGTTGGAAAATGTTGGTTACGATATATTATTTGTCATCTTTGGGATCATGTATAATGTGCTGATTTTAAAAAATTGTCAAAACGATCTATTTGTAAACTGCCTACTTAAAAATTTGCATCTTATATGGACAAATGGTTTTTGTACCTTTTGCATATTTTTCATAATAAAAAAAATTGTTATAGTTCTTACTTGATCAAAAGACTATGCTACTTGTAGTCCTTAGAGAAGTAAAAATGATAGTCCAAAGATGAGTAAAAATGATAGAGACAAGCTAAAATACTAATAAATAAAAATATCATTAAAAAAAATACTGTCATTTTGAACGTACTTCTTCTAATCTGATTTACCCATATTGGCAACAAAACACAATCTTTTTAATAAATATATTTTGTTTTTCTTAGAGCAATTTTTTACAACTATTTTCTTACTTTTTGGTATTGAAATAATACAAATATTAACGTCTACACAGTTATGGGTACAAAAAAATGCATTTCATCAAGTGGTGATCTATTGAAATTGCTTTTTTTGAATAGTGGAAAATGAACATACTACTTTTTCCTCATTTGGTGGAAGTATAAAAGTTTTTTGCTAGTTTTTGTATTTTTCAAATTGGAATAGTTGCCTGTGCCATTGTGCATCTGGTTAGAAAAAGTTAAAATTGAATACAAAAATAATAGAGTCGAAAACTGCAAAGTACCAAATATGTAAACAAATACTTTATGAAAATGAAATAGAGTCGTCAACAAGACTGCAGTTTTGTTTTCGAAACTAGATAAAATTATTTTGTGTCTAGCATAGAAAAATAATTCGATTTTATAGAGTGCTATTGTACATAAAGTACAAAATAAAAAAATACATTACAGGGGGTTGAATAATGGACCAATGTTGACAACAACACCATTATTGGTGCAAAAAAATGCATTTAATTATACTGGTGAAGCTTTTTGCATAGTGGAATATGAACACATTTTTTCGGTTGGTGGAAATTAAAAATTTTTGTGGGATTTCCATGTAAAACATCTAGGTTGAAGGTTGAAATATGTTATTGGTTTTCGATAGAAAGTGGTTGCAATCGTACTTATTTATGTTCTTTTTATAAAAAGCAGACTTGTAGGACATAATACTTACTGGTAAAACAACCAAATTACAAAATTATGAAAAAGTACTTCTTATTTGGCTAGCAGGTACACATTAGCCATACTCAAATGCACAGATTAGAATATTGAACTGAAAATAACTGAATAATTCTATGTAAAAAAAAACATGTACGTATTCGTACTCTCTCCGATATAAAATATTATATTGAAAAAAAACTTGAAAGAATTGAAAATTGAACACAATGATAATAGAATCAAATACGACTTAATTTTTGAAGAACTCATTTATGCAAACGAAGTAGAATCATCAACCAGAAATTATGTGGTTCATCTTTGATACTTGTTAAAATTATTTTATTTTTAGAGTGCATAATAAAAAGTACAAAATATTACAATACGTTTACAAATGTGTCTGTGTAATATTTAAAATATTAGTAAAATAATGTGCCCTCCGGCATATATGTAAATACTTGAATAAAAGTTCTTGAATAATTAAATTAGTAATCAATTATCTTAATATCGAACGGTCTTGTTGTGCTTTGTAATAATTAATAAACCCCAATAAAAATAAAATATGACAATTAAAAAATATCCATTCACCCTTGGAGATATATATATAAAATGTATCTATGTAGGCAATGTTTTTCAAACATTTTCAGCAAACTTGCACGAAATATTAAACTTATACGTGGAACACGCCTCAGGAATAAAGCAAATGCAATATATAATTTATATTAATAATATTAGTATTATATTCTTCTATGTATGTAGTAAAATTATTTTTAAATTTACTAAAATAATTCTTTATTTGAATAACTATTTTGTTATCAAAAAAACATGGATTTACTCTGCAAAATTTGCTATTTTCTGCAAAGTATGATTATTTTCGATCAAGAGCTAAAAGTATGAACTTGTAATATTATCGGATATTCAGATTATATGAAAATGGAAAATGCACCTGTTGAAACTTTCAAAATTTGTTAGGCCCATCTAAAAACAAAGACTAAAATTGACAATTATTAGGATTATAATCAGCGAAAAATAACATTTATTATTTCGTATTCTAAATTCAAGTTTGATAATTAAAATTTAATAAAGTTAAAATCGATTTTAAATTTTATACTTTGAGCACCGTTACTGATATCAAATTTTGACAACATGTAGACGAAATTTTTCAAATGCAGTTTAAAATGTATAATTTCTATCATGAATGAAAGGAATTGGTAATTGAAATTGTGAAAGAATTGTAAGTAAAAAGTTGCCACGAAATATATATTTATGTTTTTAAAAAAATCTAAGGCATTATCATTATTATTTAGTCATATAAAATATCTTCAATTTTTAGATTCGATATAATTTTAAATGTTTTAAAATAAAAATTCAGTGTAGAATAATTGTTTGTCAACATTTTATTGCAAATTCACCTAATGACAGTATGTTGCACCCGATATTTTTCATTTTAAGTCGATTTTTCGGCAATTCCAATTTATTACATCATTTTTCAAAATAACAACTACAATACTCATATTCATACTCAAAATTCTGCTAAAATCATATGAAATCCAAAATCTTTTAAATAAACCTAAAAACTGTATTGGAATTTACGAATAGTAAATTAGAGAAAACTTCATCACGTTTAATAATATATCAAAGCCAAGAAAAATTAACGTTTTTATCCAAACATGCAATTGGCCGAATTTAAAATATTTGCGCACTTTTATATGTGTACATACTTTATTTGTTAAAATCAAATATTTCATGAATTGAAAAAAAAAACTTAAATATATAGAAGTATTTTCTATTGAAAAAAGATCGCAGGTGCATATATAATTTTTTTAACTAAATTTAATGAAGCAATATAATTTTATTTATTTATTTCTAAAAGTACATTACTTTTGCCAATATTTAAAATTGATTATGATATTATAATAATAAGCTACAAATGCGCATCGACCATATAGATGTAAAATGCTTATTGCAAAAATTTAGTGTTACGTATAGAGCTTTTATTTTTTTTGAGTTTTGTAAGTTTTATATAGTATTAAAATTGTCAATTAGTTACAAAATGTTATGCAGTTACAAAATGCAAAACAGCGGAAAAATTATCAAGAGCTTCCAAACAAAATATTAGTGAGGCCTCAAAAAATGTAGTCTAAATAGATATTGCCTAATTTTTGCAAAAGTTTTATCATATGGCTTTTACTATTTTTGCAGTGGAATTGATAGTATAAAAAATTAATAATTTACATATAATATTTTAATAATTTGCATAAAATAAATTGTATGAATTCTATATTATATATTCTATGTAATACACTCCATATATTTTAAATTTTATCAAAACTTGTAGTAGATATACATTTTAAAAAATTACTATCTTTTAAAAATAATAACAAATGTATAAATTTGTATTTGAACGTTAAAAATTTTATATAGTTACTGTTTATATTTTATATTTATAATTTTTTTCTCTTACACAAAAACGGTTTCAAAATTACAAGAGATAACATATTAATGCAAATTTTGTTATTAATTCACAATTAAAATTGCGATAATTATTCATAATATTACACAACTATTTGTATTTAATACTATCTAACAGTATTGCGGAAATATTTCAATATTTGTGAAATTTTACAATTTCGTTTCTGCTTAAACATTTAATTATTTTTTACATAGAATCAAGTGCAATATAAATTTCCCAGAAACCCTATTACAGTTATAAATAAATATATAATTTTGACCCAAAAGATTTGTAAATTTTAGTACTGTTACCTGGCAGGTATATGGAAATACAGGTTTTTAAAGTGCTGGTTAACCCTTAAAAGCTTGTAAATTATTATTAAGTCCTTCAAAGGTGTGAAATGGCAATAAAAAAAATACCTGTGGAGATTTTGTGTCAATAAACACTTTGTGAATTCGTAGTTTTAATAAAATTGTTTAAGTTTATTTAAAAATATTTGCTTTTAATATTGGACCATCTGAAGAAAAAATATTCAATTGGTATTGAATTTGACAATTATATTTTGATATAATTTTAGTTGGCTGCGCTGAAAAAATCACGTATTAGCTGACAACAAATTTCTTCAAAATTTTTATAAAATCACATTAATTTCATTGAAATTTCATATTTTGCATTGTGTACAAATTAACGAATTTTTGTGAAATATTTTGCTTGGTTTTAAAAAAATTATTAATAATTGATATAACCTTCTAAACTAAAATATTATATCTAGGGTACTATGAAAACGACGATATTTTTTTAAACGAAATTATATGAACAGAAAATAGATTTTTGTAAATTATAAAATATAAAATTTTAATAAAAATGTTTGTTATAAATATATGCATAGATACTGAACACAATTGTAGGTGAATAATTAGTGACTTGACAAAATGCACAATCCTATTAAATTTATATAAGTTATTCACTTAGTTTTATATGAAAATTTTCATTTATATATACCTTATAAATATACTATTACTACAGATGTGGAAATGTATTTTAAATTCCGTCGTGTTTACATTTTAATATTTAATATCAATTTTAAATTGAAGATTTGTATTTCATTTTAATGTTACTAAATAAACGTTTAAAATGTTATAATAGGCATAAAATATATAAATGTATAAAATACTTTGTATAAAATTAGACTGTAATAACTGCACAAACTAGCTGTAGTTTTTGCTTTTAAATTCAAGAAATTTAAAATGTGTAAATATTATTCAAGAAACTGTTAAATACCAAAAGTGAATATATGCAGTGCAAACGAAATCATTTTTTATTTTAGGAATAAAATAAATTAGAAAAAACTAACAATTATTATTGCCATAAAAAAACGAGCATTAAGTATATATACGAGTATTTCATTCTATATTATAGGTTCTGTTTTATTTTATTAATTATTATATGAAAAGTTTTAAAAAATTCAATACTGAAATGCATCTTTCATAAATACCAAATACTTTACACCACAGTGAAAAAACATATTTTATTATAATTCGTGAAGCACCTGTTTAATGCGAATAATAATTTGTGCATGCACTTTTGCTAATAAAAAATATTTTTTTGGTTTTTTATTAAAAATATTTTTTGACGTAATAAATTTTAAAAATAGAAGTTGAAAAAAGTTCGAAAGATTCGAATCGAATGGCAGAAACGAATTCTCAAAAACCTTTTTGCAAACAAAGGGATGTGCCAAATAAATATGCCGAATTCTCAAAAATGTTGTTGCAAATAACAGTATTGCCAAATATCATGATACATATCGCTGTCAAAGAAATAACGTATACTAATATTGATACAATAATAACAGCTGATAGAGAAAAATTCAATTTTCATTGTAATTTATTGTTTATTTATTAAATTTTCCTTAAATGAGAAAACAACTTATAAAATGCTACATTTGATGTGCAAGGATTCGGAAGGAGACAAACGGATTTTTGTGCAAAAAAGCAATGTCCTTAAAGTATCATGGATTTCTCTAAACAACAATGCTCATAAATTATCAGAGCAATAACATATAATAATAATAATGTTGTATTAATAATAGCTGATGGAGCATAATTCAATTTTGATTAAAAGTTTTGGTGAATTAAAATTTTACTTAAATAGGAAACTAATTTTAAAATGCTAGTTGGAGTAAAAGGAGATGTTGGAGTACAATTCCGAACAAATCGAGAGATGATTAATTTGTTACAAATATATAAATAAATTATAATGGAGATTATTTTAATCAATGTGTTTGTGATAAAACCAATATTTTTGGATTAGTCATTTAACGTGAATTTTAAGAAGGAATTATACTGAATTAGATGATAAAAAAGAGACAGGGATGGATCATATCGGAAATACAGTGATTCTGCACAACGAAAAATACTTTAATTATTAATGTTGTTGATTAATGTTGAAAGTTCAAATGTAATGAAGATACTGAAGATTATAGCAAAAAGATCGTGAAGTAATAAAGGATGCTAAGTACATTAGTAAATAGTAAAAATTATATTATTATCAATAAAATATTGTGAATTTTATATCGAATGGAAAAAACAACTGCTGAGATGTTTTTTCCAACATGCCCCTGTAGTATACAATGTCCCTTTTCGGCCGACTATTCTAAATTCACCAAATTTATTGAAATTAATTGAAAATAATAATTTATTAAAATAATAATTAAATAATTTATTAAAATTAATTGAAAGTTCAAAAAATTTAATGATTGGACAAGTATCTTAAGGATAAAATGTAATGAGGATACTGAAGAATATAAAAGAAAGTACTTGAAGTAATAATAATGATAAGCATGTTAAGGAATATAATGAAAAAATTGAATATAAAATGATAAATATGCTAATGAAAAAATGTAATGAGAATACTGAAGAATATAAAGAAAAGTACGGGTTGCAGTGAAGATACTGAAGAATGGTCGGAGATAGAGCTGCATCATCAAATTTCTTTTTAGACAAACAAATTTATCCGCCGCTTACTAAATTTGACGCGACCTGCCAATCTCCCACAATTTTATTTATTATTATGTTATTTTTATTATGATTTGCTTTTATTTTATATTAAATCATCATACCTCGGATACCATTTTAATGTAAATTCTATCCTTTTTATTCCTATTTAAATATATATTATTTATTATTATTACTAGATGTTAAATTATTTAACAGTTGTAATAAATATTGTAATTAAAAAAAGATGAGAATGCAGAAGAATATAAAAAAGTACATTATGTAATGAAGATGCTGAAGAATATAGAGAAAAGTATGTCAAATAATAAGAATGATAAATACGTGGATGAAAATAACAAATAGGTATGTTAATGAATGCATTGAAAGTATTTAAAAAGTACGTTAAAAATGTAATTGATATATTGGCTTATCAATATGTTTAGGGGGTATCTAGTGTAGAAATTCAAAAAAATCGTTTTTTTTTTATTTTATATTTTAAAAGTTTAACTATCTAAGAGTATGAGTACGGGAAACTTTTTGAAAATTTGAATTATTTTCGGAGATATAGGCATTTTGCTGACTCGGTATCCATACTGGTTTGGCTTCACGCAAAACTTTAAATGCGTTTTTCTCACAACAGACTTTTTCAGTACTATTGACACGATTTCTCGAATTTTAATCGACCGATTTACTTGAAATGCTCAGAGAGTCCTGTTTATAGACATATCTATAGCCCGAATCAGGATTATCCCCAAATTCAAATTTTTACTATTTTTAAAAATTCGAGAAACTCAAAAAAACAGTAAAAAGAACTGTTTTTTTTTTCAAACAGTCGCCAATTTAAAAAAAAAATCTTTTTACTCATCGCTAGTTCGGACGATTGCGACATCATTGTAGATTAATAATCTTTTTATTTTTTGCATTTCCGATGGCTAGGAGGGCTGAATTCGTGCCAATTTTTTGAGACCACCACCCAATTCATCAGCTGCCAGTTTTTACAATATTCAACTTTTTTATTTTTTATTTTTTGTTTTGTATTTTAATAATATTAATAAACACGTGGTAAAAAAATGGATAGTAATAACATCCAACGCTTTCTTTTACCACACTTTAAAAATGACCTAAAATTCATCGCTCTACACTAGAATACCCCCTTAATGAAGAAATGTAATAAGAATACTGGAGAATATAAAAAGTATGAAATGTAACAAAGAATACCTCCATTAAACTAAATACTTGGATCAAGAAGTAAATTTGCTGTTTAATTAAAATTTTAATTTTTCATTCTTCTAATAAAATTGTTATATAATTAACGAATACTGTACAATGTCCGGTAGAAGCACGAAATTTTTAAATTCTCAAATATAGAAATAATCATATCAGTTAAATATTTAAACTTGTTTTGTATTTGCATCGATCCGCTCGCTACTTGTTGGATCTAAGGGGCGAAAAAGCGAATCTCAGAAACTTTTTGCAAAAAAACAAGGTCTTTTTATTGTTATTTCTGAATTTACTCCGGCAGGTAGGGGTAAGGGTTGCTTTTTCGTGCACGTGTGGACGAATAACCCTGCAGGGCGAATTCTTTTGTTCGCGACAACAAAAGTACGATCTCCTTGCCAAAGCCATAACTATAATACCTGTTTGCCGCCACATTTAATGTGAACTAGTTTATTTTGCATTCCGGTTCTTTTATTTTCTTAAGAACTAATCCCTAGGCGTATGTAAGTTTTTCTTGTATAAAAATCCGCACCTTGTACTTAGTCCGAGCTCGTCTTTGAAAGGGGATGATGGTAAAAAAATAATTGAAGCTTAAAGTGAAATACAAATTATATGGATTTGCAAATTTGAAACAAATTCTGTATAGGTATATTTGTAAATAGATTTAAAAATGAAGCAGTTAGATGTAATTGAATTATTCAACATACTTGATCGTTTTAAAAATATTTTTTAATTGTATATTTTATTGTTTATCTAAAAAATTGTAATTATAATTTTGAAATGTTGCGATGTTATTTGTTTTTTCCATATAGAATTCTGTGATCTATATTCTGGCAACATCTTATATGCAATGCATATAAGAATTTTAATGAGATCTTGCGTTATTATATGAAATATCAACTTAATAACTAATACTAATATAAATTAAAATAACAAAATAGAAAATTTAAACTTTCATCTAATGGGCCAAATATATAAAATAAACTATTTTTTTTTATTTTTAAAATTTTATTAAATTTCACTTTAATTTTAAGGAAAATATGTTCAAGAGCAATGCATATAAAAATTTGAGTGAGATCCTTCTTAATTTATTACATAAAAAATTGAATAAGTAATAAATGCTACATAAATGGAAATGAATAAAAATTTTGAACTTTTATTTAATGGATTTAGATATATGAATGAAATTGGACTAATTCTCTTATTTTCATAATGATATATTTCACTTCAATATTTAGGAAATTATGCCCAAAGCAAAATTTAAATAAAATTGTACCTACAAATATTATGCTGATTGAGATATATATGTATAAATGCAAATATATATTTTCCCTAATATATTTTATGACACAAAATGTCATTTGTCTTGATATTTTCATATATTTATTTTTGTGAGGTTTTAACAAGTCATAGGTCATGAAACAGTAAAAATAAAACAATGGTAATAATAATTAATAAAAATCACATTTTATAATTTAAATATTATATTTTAAATAAAACAAAATCTATATATATATATATATATATATATATATTTATAATATAATATTTAAAATTAAGTATTTCTAATTACCTTTTAAAATATATATATATATATATATATATATATATATATATATATATTATAAAATAATCATTTAAAGAACCATTAATCAGCATAATTTAGATTCAGCTCTGTTTTGTTATTAGATACATACAAAACAATTTAATTTTTTTTTAAAAATAGAATTACAATCTTACTCGATTTCCAGAAAATATATATTGAAAATTATTATGTAATAAATTATAATGCAAAAAACAAGAAAAATTATTATTTAAATCGATTATTTACATATTGAATACAAAATTTTTATTTTAAAAGTATACAAATTTGCTAAAATTATCAAAATATGTAAAAATAATAAACAATAGTTGTATGTAAGGAGTCCACTTTTTATAAAAATTTAGAATTTTTAGTAGTCTATCTATCTTTATTTAAACCAACATCTAAATGTAATTTGCAAAGATTGTTATAACAACATTTTTGATGGCCAAATAGAATTTAGTAAAAATTCACATGTTATAATTATGAGAAAACAACTTACTTTAAAAATACATATAATATGTCTATTTTATACAAAATTTTAATTTTGAAAATTAAAAAATCAGTTTATTTCAATTTATTTATTTACTAAATATAACTAATAGTAGAAAAATTTTAAGATACTTTGTAAGAGAATTTTCCATTATCAATTATGTTAGGAAATAGTTCCAAAACTGTATTTGGATAATATTTGAATATAATTTAAAAATATTGATATAATATAATAAATTTTTGATAACTAAGTAAAATTCAATAAAAATTCATAATTATTTTTGAAAACGCAAAGATGAATTACTGTATACATATATATATATATATATATATATATATATATATATATATATATATATATATATATATATATATATATTTATTTATTTATTTATTTAACCACTGTTAGAAGAAAGAATTAAATTATTTAAATAATTAATTATTATTACATCGTATTAAAAATGCTTATTTCAAAATTAATAAAATCCATTCATGGAAAATAATTATATTGATTTGCTAAAATTATCAAAAAATATGTAAATTAATAATCAATCAATAGTAGTAAAAAGTAAGAGACTTCTCATTAAACACTTTCTAGTCACTTTCTGACTTCTGTATAAAACAGACAAAAAAAATTTATATAAAAAAATATTATTGAGTAATTGGGTAGATAGTCTTCATTAAAATCATACCAATTAAATATAATTTACAGAAGCAATATTTTATCCTTACATCATTATATACGGATATAAATAAGTTAGTTAGATGGAAGTATTCAATTATTTAGGTCAATTATTATAAATAGTATATAAAAAAACTTTTTTTAAAAATTAAAATCAATTTATAGCAAATGTACTGATCATATCAATTTGCTAAAATTATCTAAATATATAAAAAATAATACTGAAAATAAAAACTGGAAAATACTTCAGTGATATAAAAAAATAACTTTTAAGACTGAATAAAATTTAATAAGTATTTGCTATTCTTTTAAATGCAAGAACATCTCATTATAAAAATATGTATAATCAGTGAGGAAGAATTTAATTATTTAAATCATTAGATATGTATATTCTATATAAAATATTTTTATTAAATTTAACAAAATCAGATCATAGCAAATGTAATGATCATATTATTAGTTTGCTAAAGATATTAGAATATATGAAAATAATAATAAATCAATTGTAGTAAATATTAAAAGACTTTTATTATAAATTATGTGCAGAACACAAAACAGAATTTATAAAGAAAAATTCTAGTAATTGAAATCAATTAAATTTGATAGTCATTACTATTCCAAATTTTACAATTGAAAATTTGCAAGTTTGAAAATACAAAATGCAAATACAACTCATTTTTAAAACATATAATAATCAATTTCAGTATTTATTTCAGTGAGTATTCAATTATTTAGAAGTCACACATATATATATATATATATATATATATATATACTATATACTAAATATTTATTTTAAAATGAACAAAATCAATATTTAGCATATGTAACAACTAGAAGATGCTTGAATGACATAATACTATAACTTTTCTAATGAATAAAATATAAATAAAAATTTATACTTTATTGTTTAAAATCCAAAAACATATTATAAAAATATATAGATTAACGAGTTACTAGAAAGAGTTGAATTATATACTTATATATTAATAAAACCACTTCTTTTCAAATGTTATTAGCATATTATATATTTTTTTCTAAAATAATCAAAATACATAAAAAATAATACTTTACGAATAATATTAAAAAATTCAACATCTTTTAAGGAATACTGTCACTACCGGTAATTTGTAGAGAACGCAGAAGAGAAGCATTAGGATAAAAATTTTAGATTTTTAGTAATTAATAAAATTAATATTTGAAAAAGGTTATTAGTTAACTTAAATTAAATTAAGTTTAATTAAAATTTGTAAAATTATTTAATAATAAATAATTAAATGAGATTTTTAGTAATAAAAATACAATTAATTCGTTCATTTTATTATTGTCATATTAATTGTAAAACTGAGATCTTATTGGAGTTCTTCTTAGGCATCGCTCTTAAATATTGTCATTTTAAGCTCATAAGAATCTTTAAAACAGAGTCAAAAAAAATCATTTTTTTTAATAAATGTTCAGTAACCAGAAAAAATGGTTCATAATTTTATGCAAATAATATGTAACTTTAATAATAACTTCTGAGAGAAGAATCTCCAATTCTATGTTATCCGTAATATATTGTTTGAATTTACATTTCAAATAATGTTGTAATCCTATACATATTTTTCAAACTTATTTAAAATACAGAAAGTTTAAGAGAAAATGAACTAATTGAATGTTTCAATCAACAGTCAAAAAACAGTGTTTTTAATATTTATGATGATTACATAAGAGTTTTTTTTTATACGCGTGGTTAAAAACAATTAAGGTCCATTACCACCCTTTAGCCAAATTTTCGATTTGGTTTATGGTATATTGTCATTAGTGGATTTTTGATCACCGTTTTATTTTACGCTTATTTAAAATATCTGACAACGCAATATCTAAACCAAGGGGGTAGGATTTATTTTCCCTTCATCATGAGCTGAACATGTGCGGCTTTCTCATGTAAAATTATTCGACGGTGTTTAAAGTGTTGAAACAAGTTCTCAATTTTTAAAATAATGGGATGAAAATAATATTATGTTAAATTCTGTGTTATAATTTTGATTCAATTATGGTCATGTATATTCAGTTATTATATGACAAATCTCAAGGTCATTATTCATATTGGTCATAGGATTTTGTATTTTGGAAGCCTATTTTTATTCTTAACATTTTACTTGCTATCCTTCTATCTAGCATAGGTGTAAAAATTATTTAACAATAACAAAAAATGTTGCAAGTTCTTAAAAATTCTCAATAAAAATTTTGAATCCAAGAATGACTTTTTGTACTGACTCATTTTTGGTTCTTATTCGATATTTTATATAGTTGTTTTTCCTGCAAATAATTTTGTTTTAAATGTGTAACATGCCCTAATCTGCTGCCTTTCAACCATGTACAACAACAAAATATTTGCTAATTATAGGATCATACATTCTGAATCACATAATTCATTAGACATTTATTATTTAAATTTAAATAAATTTTATTGTGCAACAAGTGATACTTTGATGTTGGTAATCATAATTTAAAAAAAAATCAAAATTTTTAACAACTTAAATTAAAAAATAGTGATGAAAGACCACTTTATTCAAAATTTTCAAAATTCATTTTTTTTTAAACAATCAAGTTTTTAAAAATTTTAAGTTACGGTATGGGAAGTTTTAGCAATTTGCTGCCTTAAGGCATGATGCCATGCACCACTAGTTTAGTATTTTAGAGTTTTAAGACCAATAAAAATATATATCAAAATAAAAATGATTAAAATTTTTTAGATTATTTGTAACTGCAATAAAAATTTGCAGGAAAAACGAAATTAAAATCTGTTTTATACCTTTGAGACACAAAACACTTTCTGATTAGTTTAATAGTTGAATAAAAATAATCGACTAAAATTTAAATTTCGAAAACATTAAATATTAGTTATTATAGTAAAAATAAACAATATTTAACAAAACCAATTGCATTAACAAATTACAAATTGCATAAGCTTCTGAAAAATCAGATTTCTTTCAAATTTTAATTCAAATTTATTTTTAGTTAGTCAAGTCAAGTTAAATGTATCCTACAAAATACTATTCTATCATTTTTAACTTATTTAAGCAGGAACATGAAAAAATTAAGAAGTAAATCTAATAAAACGTAATAAGCTTGTTTCATAATAACTCTAGGAACATTAGAAAAAAAAACTCATTAGAGATCTCAAAAGCTTTGAAAAGCTTGATGTGATAATAATCTTGTTTGAGAATTAGTTTAGGAACATCAGAAAATAAGCTTATTCGAGAATAAAACTATGAACATGATAAAAAGCTCATTTGATAATAAACCGAGCCATATGAAGAATTAAGCTTATTCAAGAAAAAATATAGGAACATATTGTAATAAGCTTTTTCAAAAATTAATCTAGGAAAATTAGAAAAAAAGCTCACTCGAGATCTCGAAAGCTTGGAACATGATGTAAGCTTGTTTAAGAAAAGGTTTAGAAACACAAAAAATATGCTTATTCAAAAATAAAACTATGAACATGAGATAAAGCTCATTTGATGATAAACCGAGCCACATGAAAAAAATAAGCTTATTCGAAAATAAATCCAGATCTTGGAACATGATGTATAAGCTTGTTTAAGAATAAGTTTAGAAATATCAGAAAATAAGCTTATTCGAAAATAAAACTATGAACATGAGAAAAGCTCATTTGATGAAAAACCGAGGCACATGAAAGAATTAAGCTTATTCAAGAATAAATCTAGGAACATATTGTAATAAGCTTTTTTTAAGAATAAATTTACAAACATTACAAAAAAAGCTCATTCGAGATCTCGAAAGCTTGGAACATTATGTAATAAAAGCTTGTTTAAGAATAAGTTTAGGAATATCAGAAAATAAGCTTATTCGAGAATAAAACTAGGAACATGAGAAAATGCTTATTTGGTAATAAACCGAGGTACATAAAAGATTTAAGCTTATTCAAGCTTTATATATAAGCTTTTTTTGAGAGTACATCTACAAACATTAGAAAAAAAGCTCACTCGAGAACTCGAAAGCTTGAAATATGATGTAATAAGCTTCTTTATAAAGCTCATAAACCGAAGCACATGAAGAATTGAGCTTATTCTAGAATAAATATAGGAACATATTGTTTTAAGCTTTTTTTAAGAATTAATCTAGGAACGACAGAAAAAAAGCTTGTTCTAGAATAAGTCCAAGAACACGAAAGAATAATGTTTATTCAAGAATAAATCGTAAATGTTAAAACTTTTTTAATATAAAGCATAATAAAAAATTTCCAGAAAGTATCTTATTAAACCATTGTTTTATTATTATTATTATTATTATTATTATTATTATTATTATTACAGTTTTAGAAATATAGGTCAATTATTTCTGCATCCAATAAACACTTGGAGGTTTCATGAGGCTTTACTACGAGTATCATTTTAGATTAGGCCTAGAGGGTTTGGAATGAAGTGGATTTTATTTTATATGTTTAAGGGTTGGTTGGTCGGGGGTAGATTTTAGTTGTATGACACAGATTAAAATGAATTAGACACGCCACAATTGTAACCGCGTGTGTTTGATGCGTAATTGATATTTAAGGTCGATTGCACCCAATGTGGATTGATACAGTTGTTGGAGTGGATCCCAACATGGTAAATAATTTTTTTTTTGAAAATGTGGGCGGTCAATGTGGATATTTTGTTGGTATCAATAGAATCACTTATTTTTTATTATTTTTAATTCAAAATTATTATGATTTCTTTTATTGATGAATGTTTTTACATTCAAAATTCAGATTCAGATTAAAAAAAAACATTCGATTTGTTTTGACAATGTGCTAAACTTCAAGAAAAGTAAATAGAACTCAAAATACTCAAAATTACCATTTGAACACCAATGCGGTAGATTTAAGCAAATATTCAAAAAAAATTATAAATTCATAATATATATATATATATATATATATATATTATATATTGCCAGTCCTTATTTTAAACTTTGACTTCTGAAATTTAAGGAAAATTGGAAAACCTTACGAAAATTATATGGAAAGACATATCGAATTATACATAGTTTTATTCATAATTTCATTCTTCATTTTTCTCTGAACAAACTTTACTGTGCATAGACTTTTTAGAAAATTATTCGAAGATTCGGGAGCATTGGAATTATTCGAACATTATATATAATATTCGAATTTTGAAAACTTATATATGAGTTTAGCATAAAATATATAAAATAAAATATACATATTTAATTTGTACTCAGATACATTTATTTACTGATGCAATACAAAAATTTGACCAAAAAATAATTTGTTTTCCATATATTTTAAAGCATAGTTATTATTTTAAAGTCAATTTGAATTTTTTCGAATCAAATGTGAGAGACTACAAAATGAAAAAAATTGAGTTAGAAAATTTTTCTACCATCTGTGCAGTTAACTATTTGAAAATCTTTAAAATACAGATCGAGGCAAACCATACAAAATTCAGATTTTTTATATTTAATTCAAGTAAAGTTGTTTTATATGAAATATTTGGATATTACTCAAATGAATCAAGTAAAATATTAACTATGGACAAAAAAATTAATAAGCAAATTAACACAATAGCAAGTTATTTCAATAAAAAATAGTTCTATTTGAAACTATATAAAATTTAAAATATTCTTTACAATAAAAAATCTAACAATATAAAACAAGTACACATTATAAGCGTATTCAATTATGCCATATTAATAAGCATTCAAAATCCCCAGTCATAATTTATTGGATATATAAAATAAATAAATGAGATGATTATCGAAAGATCAAATATTTTTTAAATAATGCCTTATATATAGGACAGCCAAAAAATTAATGAGGAGCAAGAAAAAAATCTTTTCTAATGTAAACTTATATATCTACGATTGATCACAAAATATTTTTTACGAATATTTCAATATACAATTTATGAAACTTTCCTACTAATATAATAAAAAAATAACAAAAGTAATTTATATTTTTGCTGCACAATTTTTTTCAATAAAAATGAATAAAATTGTTTACCAACATTTGTACCATTTGTAAATAAATTTAAATAATATATATTTACATTACTACAATTGATACATAATTTAAATTTACTATATTTAATTTATAAATACTTAATATATAAAAATTGATAAGTGTACTTTTAATTGCTAATTTGGGAGAATGATTTATAATTCGCAAAATTGAAACTTCAAACTTTGGCAAAGTTTTGTACCCAAAATCTATACACATTTGATTTATAAATTAAAAATGAAATAAACAAAAATTAAATCTATTTAAATAATTACTGCCTCTAAAAAAACAACTACGTACTTATTTAATTAAAAAGTTATTTTACAAATTAAATGTTAATTAACAATTCATTGAATTAATTTATAGGTATAAAACCTTCCAATGGTGCTATAAAAACATATAAAGATAATTATGTCAAAAACAAAATGATGGATCAACGATTTCTATCAATTGGTAGCTGATTAAAACTTTTCAAAAATTGTTTTGTTTAAAATTAATTAAAGTATTAAAATAGTATAAAAATGCAGTAGTAATTTCTTAAAAAATTAAACATTATTTGCAAAACGCCTAATTTGAAAATTTAAACATCTTTGGCCGAGTTCTTATGACCATAACTAGACACTAGTTGCTTGATTTATATATTATGAATAAAATATGCAAAAATAGAATTTATGTAAATAATTACTATTTTTAAAAAATACTATTACACAAATTTAATTGAAATGTTAATTTATAAATTAAATGTTAATAATAATCAATGAATTTAATTTAACTATAAAGCCTTCCAAATTGCTACCAAAACGATTTTTATCAATTGATGGCTGACTGATATATGGTATAACCATTTTTTAAGTATGTTTTTTCGTTTAAATTTTTGTTAAAAATTAAATGCATTAGAAATTTCATAGAAAATAATACATAATTTGCAAATATTGTGGAAATGTGAAGAGCTTTAGGCCGAGCTCTGTTAACAATAATATTATACTTGATAGTAAAAATAGAATTAGCGAAAATTAAATTTATTCGAAGAATTACTACTTCTAAAAATACTACTACAAATTCATCCAACTAAAATGTTAAAAATAATTCATTTAAACTAATGTATTAAATCTACAAACATTTTTTTTAAAAACATTTTCAAAATATCTCGTTGAATCAAAATGAATTGATGATTTTTATCAATTTATAAATGAATAAAACATGAAATCACTTATGTATATTATAAAAACAAATGCATTAGAAATATGTAAAATATTTTATCTTTGAAAGTTTATCGGAAGAAGTATAATCATTTATTTTTTTTTTTAATTTTGACGCAGCTCTACATTAAAATTAATTAGCGATAAAACATAATATATCATAATTTAATATAAGTTGGTTAATTTTATAA